>NC_032011.1:25644679-25647367 GCF_001865875.1 Lupinus angustifolius | reverse complement strand
TATATATATATATATATATATTCTTTTCTTATCCTTTATTAATTACTCCAAATTACCTTTATTTGTTTATATTCTATTTTCTTTACACTTTTATTAAATACACAATATTATTGTAGTATGTATTTTATATCATTGAAGCAACATATTAAGATCAAGATTTATATCAATTTTTCTCTCTTTCATCCATTATAGTTGGTTTGCTTCTGTCAACATATTAGGATCAAGATTTATATCACCTTGGAAAACACTTTTCAAGTAACTTTATCCCCTTTCTTATCACATCCCGTGAAAGAAAGTATTTACAATGAATGAATAATTACAACAATGGCTTTGATTTCCTTTACAAGTATGAAATGTAATATCACTTGCAATCCAATAACTCTCTTGTATACTAGGTAAGAGGTGAATTAGTTGACTTCAAAAATTATGGCCACTTTTTCTGCAATATCAAGAGTTAAGAGCAGCGGAAATAATTTGCAGAAAATAACAAGTAAATAATTGAAGAGATAAAGAGAAAAGAGAGTACACTAGGATTTTATACTGGTTCACCTTCTTGTCCACTGAAGGCTACGTCCAGCACTCTTGCAGCACAAGAGATTGCCCACAAAATATTACGAGTTGTAGTTATAATATCTCACTCCAAGACTTCTATGTACCTTACACACTCACTAATACTTATCACCTTGGAAAACACTTTTCCAAGTAACTTTATCCCCTTTCTTATCACATCTCGTGAAAGAAAGTATTTACAATGAATGAATAATTACAATAGTGGCTTTGATTTCATTTACAAGTATGAAATGTAATATCACTTGCAATCCAATAATCTCTTGTATACTAGGTAAGAGGTGAATTAGTTGACTTAAAAAATTATGGCCACTTTTTCTGCAATATCAAGAGTTAAGAGCAGCGAAAATAATTTGCAGAAAATAACAAGTAAATAATTGAAGAGATAAAGAGAGAAGAGAGTACACTAGAATTTTATACTGGTTCACCTTCTTGTCCACTGAAGGCTACGTCCAGCACTCTTGCAGCACAAGAGATTTTCCACAAAATATTACGAGTTGTAGTTACAATATCTCACCCCGAGACTTCTATGTACCTTACACACTCACTAATACTTATCACCTTGGAAAATACTTTTCCAAGTAACTCTATCCCCTTTCTTATCACATCCCGTGAAAGAAAGCATTTTCAATGAATGAATAATTACAATAGTGGCTTGGATTTCCTTTACAAGTATGAAATGTAATATCACTTGCAATCCAATAACTCTCTTGTATACTAGGTAAGAGGTGAATTAGTTGACTTCAAAAATTATGGCCACTTTTTCTGCAATATCAAGAGTTAAGAGCAGCGGAAATAATTTGCAGAAAATAACAAGTAAATAATTGAAGAGATAAAGAGAAAAGAGAGTACACTAGGATTTTATACTGGTTCACCTTCTTGTCCACTGAAGGCTACGTCCAGCACTCTTGCAGCACAAGAGATTGCCCACAAAATATTACGAGTTGTAGTTATAATATCTCACTCCAAGACTTCTATGTACCTTACACACTCACTAATACTTATCACCTTGGAAAACACTTTTCCAAGTAACTTTATCCCCTTTCTTATCACATCTCGTGAAAGAAAGTATTTACAATGAATGAATAATTACAATAGTGGCTTTGATTTCATTTACAAGTATGAAATGTAATATCACTTGCAATCCAATAATCTCTTGTATACTAGGTAAGAGGTGAATTAGTTGACTTAAAAAATTATGGCCACTTTTTCTGCAATATCAAGAGTTAAGAGCAGCGAAAATAATTTGCAGAAAATAACAAGTAAATAATTGAAGAGATAAAGAGAGAAGAGAGTACACTAGAATTTTATACTGGTTCACCTTCTTGTCCACTGAAGGCTACGTCCAGCACTCTTGCAGCACAAGAGATTTTCCACAAAATATTACGAGTTGTAGTTACAATATCTCACCCCGAGACTTCTATGTACCTTACACACTCACTAATACTTATCACCTTGGAAAATACTTTTCCAAGTAACTCTATCCCCTTTCTTATCACATCCCGTGAAAGAAAGTATTTACAATGAATGAATAATTACAACAATGGCTTTGATTTCCTTTACAAGTATGAAATGTAATATCACTTGCAATCCAATAACTCTCTTGTATACTAGGTAAGAGGTGAATTAGTTGACTTCAAAAATTATGGCCACTTTTTCTGCAATATCAAGAGTTAAGAGCAGCGGAAATAATTTGCAGAAAATAACAAGTAAATAATTGAAGAGATAAAGAGAAAAGAGAGTACACTAGGACTTTCAGATTCGTGTGAGAGTTGTATGAAAGTTGTGTGTTGTGATTGTGAGTTTTAATGCCTTTATATAGGCTTTCCAATCATCCAAAATGTCTCTTTGAATGGGTAGGAATTGATTGGAATGAAACCATGTCTTTTGGGTTGAAACTCATTCACTTTGAATTTGAAAATATAACGCAATAACTCTCAGTAATCGATTACAACATTGAGTAATCGATTACCCAATTGTTCTGTCCACTAATCATTTATTTTTGAATTAGAGTAATCGATTACAACAAGTTGAGTAATCGGTTACTCAACTTTAATAACACGGGTAATCTATTACTCAAAGACAGTAATGGATTACTCTGATCAGTTTTAAGTTGGATAA
>NC_032011.1:25634304-25644579 GCF_001865875.1 Lupinus angustifolius | reverse complement strand
GTTACACAATATTTTGAAAATTGTTTTATTTAAACTTGAAGTGTTTCAATTTTCTTTAAAAATATTTTGAGCAATAGTACTATTATTCATTCAAGAGTATATGATAGAAATACCTATTTAGACTTAGACTAAAAGTTTTGAATATCTTGAAGCTTGAATCTTCATTGTCTTCATAAGTATTCTTCATTTTCTTCTTTTTGGTGAAGTTGGCGTCTTCATCAAAACCGTGCCAAGGTCAGGAGCAGAGATCATCTTCACAATCTCCCCCTTTTTGATGATGGCAAACCAATATCTTCTTAACAATGTAGATTTTTGAGAGCATCATACTTTGTGATATTCTTGACTTGTCTTGAGTATTCTCCCCCTATTTTGTATGATCCCATTTCATTTGGAGTTATGTGGCTGAAATGTTTTAAACATAAAATACACTCTCCCAACTTTTCTCCCTTTTTTGACTTCATCAAAAAGTAGAGAAACCAAGAGTTTCCAGCACAATATATATATATATATATGTATATATATATATATGTATATATATATAATATACAATATGTGTATGACAAACATAAAAGTAATCATAAGATATAAAATAAACATCGCAATGCATATCATAAGACGTAGATGTTCAACAAAAAAACAACATAAAGCAAATTTTTTCCGACAAATAAAATGATTACAACCATAAAAGCAAAAGTAAATTGTTCAGTAATATGCATCAAAACAGAACAGAAATCCTAGACACAATCTAAGACTCAGGCTCAGAACTGTCTTCATCAACGTCCATGCGACTCAGCTTAGAAGAAAGACGATAAAGTTCAAACTGAATTTGTTGATTCTAAGTATCAAAGGCATCCATCCGATTAATGATGTAGCCTTGAAGCGAAATCAACTCATCCATAATTATATGATTTGAAGGTATGACAGCAAATGAGGAAGATTAGCATGGGTAGGTTCTGGTTCAAGAGCAGGAGGTGTATCTTTCTTATGCTTGTAGGTTCGGTCACAAAGATCAAATGTGAAGCCCATTTTGTGGATTAGATCCACATAAATATGGCTTTCACGAGGATTAAGCGGGACCTTAGTTTCTCCGCAGTAGAATCACCGAAATGCTCAAGGATTTTTGTTATGAAGATTGCATATGGCAAAGGGCTTTGGGTTCCTCTTACAGACCACATTTGTCTCATTATCATCAGAATCCAATTGATTTTTAGATTAAATTTCATAGCATACATCAATTGGAGTTCTATGTCACTTATTTGAGAGTGATTTGAAAATTTTGGTAAGATGACATAACTCAGAAAATAATGAAGCAAATGGTCTTCTAATTTGAGATGTCAAGCATGTAGGATATCTCTATTTTTAACAGTTTCACCATAGCCCTGTTGCTTAAGTGTTTCTATTTCATCTTTGGTAATTCTACACAGAGAATAATAAAAATCTTTTTTATCATAGCTTTCCCATTCGCATACAAGGCCGAAGCCTGCAATGCTCCCCTGATAGGGTATGTTACAGCATAGTGAACTCATTGTTTTCAAATCCAAAGTAATGTCTTTTCCTTTTACATAGGAAGCAAGACGTTTTTTCCTAAAATAATCTAATCAGTTGAGGATAGATTTCATTCGATTCACAATAGAAATCGAAAAGGTTTTGTTGTCTAAAGAGATAAGGAAATTGATGACAACCTCTAGGGGGTTGCCTTAGAATTAGGTTCGTTTTAGTTTGAAGTCTTGAGCTTTTTAAACTATAATTCATTTTTGGTGAATTGTGGGAATTTGGGGTTGTTTTGGTGCGGGAAATGGAAAAGATTTGGAGGAGGAAAGCGCCACAAGCATGGAAGCTTGATAAGCTATGGAGTTCGCCATAAGCAAGGATGCTTGATAAGAACAACAATGGTGGCCACGACCAACCTAGGTTTAGGAGAAGTGCTCTCAACTAAAACAATTCAAATTTACTCAAAATTCAACTTAACTTTATTAATGACAATTCAATTACATAAATAGACAATTTGAGTGTCTTGGATTGAAATAAAAGACTAAGTCCTAATTAACTTGCATAATAGAAAATCCTAATTAAAACTTAGGCTAAAAATAAATATAAAATAATAATGTAATTCCTAATTAAATCAAGTAGATAAGATCTTAAATAATGTAATTTTGTTGAGATATTTGTTGGCTGAGTTGTTGATGCCTTGACCAAGTCTTGATCTATTTGAAGATTCACAAGCCTCTTTTGATTTCAAAATCCCCACAATTTGGAGAAGATAAGATAGTGAACCAAGTCCTTTGCCAAATTATATCTATCTTCAAGCAACCGAATTTATCTTCAAGCAAGTTGAATAACAACTTTACAATCTAATTTCCTTGATTATAGCCGTGTCATCCCTAAGGCTATAAATAATCTATCTTCTCCTATTTTCATGCTAACCGAATCCTCAATGTTGGTTGGAGAAGATTTGATTATGCCATTTGAATTTTTATGACTCTAGCTTCAAATGCCACGTGACAAGCTTACCCTTGAACCTAAGTAAACTACTCAGTCATGAATATGGACCAATATTACAAATAATTCCCAACCCATATTACATGAATTAAATACTTGGACCATGTTACAAATAAATCCCAACCAATATTACATGAATTAAATACTAAAATACTTGAATAAAAATAAACCTAAGACTATATGAGAATGCAATCTCATTTATTTGAATCAATGCAAATAAAATAAACCTAAGTTGGAACATACCCTAAGGACATAAATGTCCTTCTCACATACCCTCTCCTAGGTCAACTGTGTCCTTTGAGACCTTAAGGATCCCTGCCTTGGCCTTAGCCCTAGTTGTAGGAACATCATGACTTTTTTTGCCCTTGGGATCAAAGGCTGCCATAGGAGGGTTTACATCAGAAATAGAAAATCTTCATACTCAAAATTCCCGAGATTACCGTATTTGGGAGTCAAGAGGGTTGGACTCCAAAGATGAAGTTCATTGGTTCCTTTGAGTCAGATTTGTGCGTTGCTTCTTTGATCTAGAAGAGGAAGTCATGGATTGAGGTTTTTGAGTTTTTATGTTTTTGAGTTTTGGAGAATTTAGGGGTTTTTGATTTAGGCCACTAAACACGAAAATGATGGTGTAGAAGTGTTTAGAATTGAAAATATAATATGAATAGACACAAAATATAATATGAATATAATTTGAGAGGGTTGAGCAAGAGAGAACACGAGTTGATGAAGAAGATGAGTTTGAAAAAGTTTAAAAATGCAGAAAAAATACATATATAACGGCACAGAGTAATTAGTTACTCAAATTAAATTTTTTAATTTTTCAAACATAAGCATTTAGTAATCGGTTACTCATTTTGAGTAATCGGTTACTGAAACACGCTGTTCAACCCTGTAATCGGTTACTCTCCAGTATAATCGATTAATGATCCTAGAAAAACTTATTTGTAGGCAATTTTAAGCTATGAAAAATATTTTTAACCCAAAATTTGAAATATTTAAACATAAATAAACACTTTTAAGTACAAGTAGGCATTAGATAAACATGATGAAACACACATATAATCATATAATCATGTTAAGATAAGTAAGCTTCATCAAGAATGCCTAATTCTCGTCTAATTTTATAAAAAGGTTCTTTAGCCAAAGGTTTAGTGAATATATCTGCTAGTTGGTTATGAGTATCAACAAATTCCACCGACACATCCTTCTTTTGGACATGGTCCCTAAGGAAGTGATGTCTTATATCAATGTGTTTCGTTCTAGAATGCATAACAAGATTCTTTGTGAGGTTTATAGCACTAGTATTGTCACATTTTAAAGGAGTGCACCCCAATTCTAAGCCGTAATCTCGTAGTTATTGTTTAAGCCACAACACTTGGGCACACCAACTACCTGCTGCTATATATTCAGCTTCAGCAGTGTTTAGGACAACACATGCTTGTTTCTTGCACGACCAAGAGACTAACGCATTTCCCAAAATCTGACAAGTACCACTTGTACTTTTCCTCTCAGATTTTCACCCAACAAAATCTGAATCCGAATAACCAACCAAATCACATATACTTCCTTTTGGATACCACAACCCAATGTTAGATGTACCCTTAAGATATTTCATGATTCTCTTAACGACACCTAAGTGTGATTCTTTTGGTTTAGATTGATAGAATGCACACAAACATACACTAAACATGATATCAGGTCTACTGGTAATTAAATATAAAAGAGATCTAATCATACCTGATAATTTGATATTTCAATGCTTTTTCCTGCTTCATCCGTATCAATGTAAGTACTGGATCCCATAGGAGTAGCTATTGGCTTGCAGCCATCCATGTCAAATCTTTTTAGCAAATCTCTGCAATACTTGGATTGACTTACGAAAATGCCATTATCAAGTTGTTTGATTTGAAGTCCAAGGAAGTAATTTAACTTCCCCATCATGGACATTTCAAACTCTCCTTACATCATTTTGCCAAAATCACTACACAAAACCTCATTAGTAGAACAAAAAATAATACCATCTACATAAATTTGAACAAGTAGAGTATGATGATTTATTCTCTTTATAAAGAGTGTAGTGTCGACCTTTTCTTTGTTGAAACCTTTTTCAAGTAGAAATTTAGTTAGACGATCATACCATGCATGAGGAGCTTGCTTTAAGCCATAGAGAGCTTTCTTTAATTTGTACACATAAGAAGGATGTTTGTAATCTTAAAAACCAGGAGGTTGTTCAACAAACACTTCTTCTTGAATGTAGCCGTTGAGGAAAACACGCTTTACGTCCATTTGATATAACTGAAAATTCAAAGAGCAAACGTATGCAAGTAATAGCCTAATAGCTTCAAGTCTAGCAACCAGAGCGAAGGTTTCATCAAAGTCTATACCTTCTTCCTGATTGTATCCTTGGGCTACTAGTCTAGCTTTAGTTCTAACAATAATACCATTTTCATCAGACTTATTACGAAATACCCACCGAGTTCCAATAACATGCCTGTTTTTCGATCTAGGAACAAGTTCCCAAACTTCATTTCTCTCAAACTGGGTTAATTATTCTTGCATAGCAAGAACCAGCGTTCATCCTCAATTGCTTCATCAATCTTGGAGGGCTATATTTGAGAGACGAAGGCCATGTTTAGACATGCTTTATCAAGCATTCGTCGGGTAGTGATACCCGTATTTAATCCAGTAATAATGTTATCAATCGGATGATCTCGATGAGTTCTCCATTCTTTTGGTAAATCTGTATGAATATGCTCCTCTTGAGATGGTAGGTTATCATTCATTTTCAAATGCTCAGTATCAGTTGTAGGTTCAATAATAGAAATTTCATTTGAAGAAGAACTTGGCAATTCCTCCTCATCAGCAGTTAACCTTTTTATCTCAGGATTGGTTTCATCAAAAGATACATGAACTGATTCTTCCTTGTCTAGAGTTCTTTTATTAAAGACTCTATAAGCTTTACTCGTAAGAGATTAGCATAGGAAGATGCCTTCATCAGATTTTGCATCAAATTTTCCTAAGTTATCCTTACCATTATTCAAAACAAAGCATTTACAACCAAATACATGCAAATGAGAAATGTTTGGTTTTCTACCTTTGAAGAGTTCATATGAGTTTTTCTTAAGAATTGGTCTTATAAGAACTCGGTTTGAAACATAACATGCATTACTTACTGCATCAACCCCTAAATATTTTGGAGGTTAGTTTCATTCAACATTGTACGAGCTAGTTCTTCTAAAGACCGATTCTTTCTCTCTACAACACCATTTTGTTGTGGTGTTCTAGGAGCAGAAAAATTGTGACTGATGCCAAGATCATAACAAAATTCTTCAAAAGAAGAGTTTTGAAACTCTCCCCCATGATCACTTCTCATAGCATCGATTTTTAGTGATTTTTTTTATTTTAGCAATTCATTTTGAGCCTTTGTCTTGAATTTTGGCATGAATTCTTGTCCATCTTTGAATTTATTGTTTAACATTCAATTTCCTACAAAAATCAAAGAAAACTTGGACAAGAACTAATAAAGAACTAATTTATTTAAACATGCAAAATTCACCTAAAAAATGTTAATTTAAGTTGATTTTCTACAATTTGTATAGGATAAGTGCCATAAAATGATGGTGAAAAGTGTTTACTTTTTGCACTTATCAAACTCCCCCTAACTTAAAACTTTGTTTGTCCCTAAACAAAAGGTAAAATAACAACCACTTGACTTTGGAAAAATTAGGTTTGTACAAGATCAAAACTTATGTATGCAAAAGTAGCAAATTCTCGAGAATTCTAACTTTATTTTAAACAACTAACATATTTAAAAAACCAAGAAAAACCCAAAAGTATTTTCTAAAGCAATTATAAAACATAATAAAAAAATGTATGTAAAATTGAAAACTCTCAGGAATTCTAACTTTATTTAAAAAACGACTAACATATTTAAAAAACCTAGACACACCCAAAAGTATTTCGAAAAGCAAAAATAAAACATAATGGGAACATGTGCGTAAAATAGTAACTCTAGAATTCTAACTTTATTTAAAAAATAGCTAACCTATTGAAAAAATCATGACAAACCCAAATTCATTTTCAAAATAAAATATAAAACGTAATCTTTACATGTTTTTTAAAAAATGACTAACATGTTCTAAAAAACTAAGATAAACACACAATCATTTTCAAAATCTAATATAATACATAATGTAAACCTCTATGTATAATAAAAAATCCATGAAAATTCTAACTTTATTTAAAAAATACTTAACATATTTAAAAATTGAAGACAAAGCAAAAATAATTTTCAAAAGAAAGAAAACGTAATGAAAACGTGTATGTAAAATAGCAAACTCTCAAAGAATTCTAACTTTATTGAAAAATACTAACAAACTTAAAAAAACAAATCAAACCCAAAATTATTATCAAAAGCAAAAAAAAAACATAATGGAAATGTGTATGTAAAATAGCAAACTCTCACAAATTCTTTATTTATTTAAGAAAAAGACTAAGATATTTAAAAAACCAAGATAAACTCAAAATATTTTTCATAAGTAAAAATAAAATGTAAACAAAACATATATGTAAAGTAGCAAATTCTCGATAATTCCTATTCTATTAAAAAAAACATAACATATTTAGAAGTACCAAGACAAACCCAACACCGATTTCAAAAGCACAAATAAAACATAAGGAATTTTTTTTATATAAAATAGAAAACTCTCGAAAATTGTAACTTTATTTAAAATATCCCTAACTCATTTAAAAGAAATCCAGGTAAACACAAAATCATTTTCAAAAGCAAAAATAAAACGTAATAAAAACATGCATGTAAAACAACAAACTCTCGAAACTTCTAACATTATTTAAAAAATACTAACATATTTAAATAACCAAGACAAACCCAAAACCACTTTTGAAAGCCAAAATAAAATGTAATTGAAAACATGTATGTAAAATAAAAAACTTTTGACAATTTTAACTTTATTTAAAAAAACCATGATAAACCCAAAACTATTTCAAACTCAAAAATAAAACAGTGTAAACATGTATGTAAAGTAGAAAACTCTCCAGAATTCTAACTTTATTTAAAAAATCACTATCATATTTAAAAAAACCAACACAAACCCAAAATCATTTTCAAAAGCAAAATAAAACGTAAATGTGTATTTAAAATAGAAAACTCTCGGGAGTTTAACCAAGAAGGCTTAGGTTCAGATTTTATTTCTCTAGAGTCTTAAGATATTGATTGGGTAGAGTCTAGGCTAGGTGAACCTTGAATGAAAGTCTCACAACTTTAATTCAAATTAAAATGAAACTTGCATACATACATACATACATATATACATACATACATACATACATACATACATACACACATACATACATACATACATACATACATACACACATACATACATACATACATACATACATACATACATACATACATACATACATACATACATACATACATACATACATACATACATACATACATACGTACGTACGTACGTACGTACGTACTAACCCAAAATCATTTTCAAAAGCAAAAATAAAACGTAATAGAAACATGAATGTAAAATAGCAAACTCTCTAGACTTATAAACTATTTAAAAAAACACTAACATATATAAAAAACCAAGGCAAACCCAAAACTATTTTCAAAATCCAAAATAAAACATAATAAAAACATGTATGTAAAATAGAAAACACTCGACAATTCTATCTTGATTTAAAAAATCACTAACATATTTAAAAGAACCAGGATAAACCCAAAACAAATTTCAAAAGAAAAATAAAACATAATGAAAACATGTATGTAATGAATAGAATCCTATTGAGGCCTCTACTCTTGAAAACCCCCTAGAAACTTTCAAAAGGCCGAAAACTGAATATTTCACATCTTCACGCTTTTGGGTGTAAATGCTTCATTTTAAATAACGGTAAAGATTAATTAAGTAAATTTAATTTGAAAGCCAATGATGAAATATTCTTATGATACTCTAACCATAGTAAGGCATATATAGTCTATAACAAACATACTATGAATGTTGAAGAGTCTATATATGTACATTTTGATGAGTCTTCTCCAAAAGAGAAGTGGAAGGTTGTTTCTGTTGGTATTTTAGGTGCTCTTGGAGATGCATAAACCAAGGATGTAGAATATGAAAATGTGTTGCTAGATAATCAAGAAGCAAGTCAAGATCATCAAGATATGCCACAGGCTTGGAAAACGAAGAAGGACCACCCCATATGTTAGGTTATAGGTGATATCTCAAGGGGAGTGGTAACCCATAATTCACTTTGCAATATTTGTAACGTTTTCGCTTTTGTTTCTCAAATTAATCCCAAGACTATAGATGAGGCAATTGAGGAAGAACATTGGGGAATAGCTATGCAAGATGAGTTTAACCAATTTGAATGAAACAATGTTTTGGACTTGGTCCCTAGACCCAATGGTCATCTTGTTATTGGCACAAAATGGACTTTCTAAATATGAAAAAGACATCTTTTTAGTTCAAATTTATGTAGATGATATAATTTTTGGTGCAACTAATGATGATTTGTGTAAGGAATTTTCTGATCTTATGAAGGGTGAGTTTGAGATGTCAATGATGGACGAATTGACAGTTTTTCTTGGGCTGCAAATAAAACAAATGAACAATGGTATCTTTGTTCATCAACCTAAATATTGCAAGCAACTTCTGAAAAAGTACGAGATGGATAAATCTAAAGAGGCTACAACTCCTATGGCGTCATCTTGTTATCTAGACAAGGACGATAAGGGTAAGGCAGTAAAGGTAACTAAATATTGAGGTATGATCAGATCTTTATTGTATCTAACTTCAAGCCGCCCTAATATAATGTTTAATATTTTTATGTGTGCTAGATATCAAGCTTCTCCTAAATAATCACATTTTTCTACAATCAAATGCATAATGAAATCCTTAAAAGGAACCATAAATATGGGACTTTGGTATCCTAGGGATCCCTCACTTTCTTTAATAGATTACTCTGACTCCCATTTTGCTGGCTTCAAGTTGAATCGAAAGAGTACTAATGGTATTTGCCACCTATTAGGTAGTTCACTAGTTTCATAGTATAGTAAAAAGCAAGTTTGTGTTGCTCTGCCAACCGCTGAAGCAAAGTATATCATCGCGAGCGTATTTTGTGCTCAAATCCTTTCGATGAAGCTTCAAATATTAGACTATGGTCTAAAACTTGATGAAATTACTATCAAGTGTGATAACACTAGCGCCATAAACCTGTCAAAGAATCCCATCTTGCATTCTAGAACAAAGCATATAGAGATAAGGCATCATTTTCTTAGAGATCATATGCATAAAGGTGATTGTGTTATTGACTTTGTAGAAACCTCAAAACAACTAGCCAATTTATTCACTAAGCCTCGTACTAGAGATTCATTCTTTGTCTTGCGCAGAGAACTTGACATACTAGATGATGGGTAAAAATGGGTAAATTTTGCGGAAAAATGGGTAAATTGTTTTTTTGAAAAGGGGATGTATAAAATTGTTTCCTTATAAAACCTTCTTTCTCCGGGACATCACTTTAAGTAACTCAAATGCGGAAAATCAACTTATCATTATCGAATGATAACTTAACCTGATTCACAATTTCCTGAATAACACCATGCATATAAACGGTTAAGTCATCTTTAGTTCATACAAACTAAGTCAACAAAGGCAGAAACTACATCGCCACTAACATATACAAAATCCAAAAAGAAAGGGCGAAAATATTAATCATCGCCCACAGACACTAAACAAA
>NC_032011.1:25633728-25634204 GCF_001865875.1 Lupinus angustifolius | reverse complement strand
TCCGGGACATCACTTTAAGTAACTCAAATGCGGAAAATCAACTTATCGTTATCGAATGATAACTTAACCTGATTCACAATTTCCTGAATAACACCATGCATATAAACGGTTAAGTCATCTTTAGTTCATACAAACTAAATCGACAAAGGCGGAAACTACATCGCCACTAACATATACAAAATCCAACAAGAAAGGGCGGAAATATTAATCATCGCCAAAAGTCATTAAATGATAAACAACTCCTAGTAGCTAAATCCAAAGCTAGGGTACTGCCTCTTCCTCAATTCCTCATGCCCCCTCTTGGAACATCACATACGGGTAGCTCCAAATCTGAGTACAACTGTCTACCTGACGAGTACACGTCCGAAAAGCAAATAATAGAAAAGAAGAGAAATAGAGAGAGTAAGACATCTAATGAACATAAATTCATTGACGGCGTGGACTTACTCAGAATATTACACTCAGATATGAAAAAC
>NC_032011.1:25633201-25633628 GCF_001865875.1 Lupinus angustifolius | reverse complement strand
AATCAACAATACCATTTTAAAACTGGGCATCTCTCGCTTAAGCGAGGCCCTCTCGCCTAAGCGACAATTTATCTTTAAATTTCAAATAAACTTCAGCCTACGTCGCCCAAGCGAGACATCATCAAGCGAGGGAATTCCTGAATTTCATCGTATTCCTGGGCTTTTTTCGCCTAAGCGAGTCCCGTGCTAGCCCGGGCGAGGCTTGCTCGCCCAAGCGAGAACTTGTCGCCCAGGCGAGGGGTATCCAGAACCAAAACTTCCCCTTGCTCAGTCCCTCGCCCAAGCGACAAGGACTTGGACAGAATACCGATTTTTGCCCTTTTCGACAACCGAAACACATTTAAACTTAGTTTTTCAAACACCTGCACCCACAAAAGTTTCCAACAACATTTATATACAATATTCAACACATTTCATTAACAATCAT
>NC_032011.1:25628531-25633101 GCF_001865875.1 Lupinus angustifolius | reverse complement strand
GAATTCGATTCTGAGTTACGGAACTCAAAAACCACTTTTTGAGCCGTACCGGGTGGATTTCGGCCCCGACAGTGGTTCAGAACCGACTGTCTCCAAAAATTACCAAAATTTACCACAAAATAGGAAATAAAATTACAAGACTAAAACGCAACTAGACTTTCGTCTAATTCTTTACCGAAAATTCCCAGAAATTCATTTTCGAATATATAATTAATAAAAATATTAATAAAATCTTATAATTCGAAATCGTAAAATTCACGGTGTTACATGAATCATATCTAAATTACTTTGTTTTAGGTTCTTGATATCTTTCTTTTCTAATATTGTTAAATGCCTTTATAATTTATTTCTCGAATGCATGTTTCTTGTACTTATATGACTTCATGTTGTTCTGTGGTAGTGTGTTTTATAGTCTTTAAAATAGGTTACTTCTAGTCTTGTTTTAGCTAATCTTCGAACTAATTCTAATTGTACTCAAATATGTAATACCATTGCATTTAATTGATTATTTAAGGCAATAATCCATTACCCGTGCAAGTTGTTAAACTATTAATTGATTAACTCACCATTAATCGATTACCCAAGCTTAATATTTTTTTAAATTAATCGATTATCTGCTGTTTTAATAGATTAAGCTGAGAAATTTCTTAAATCGATAATCAATTAAGTCTGTCCTTAATCGATTAAACTTAGTAATAGACCAATTCAATTATTGTTCTTAGTTCAGTTGCGTTTTTCAAACCCTAACCTCTTGCACTTTGTCTTCTTTCCATATATTTCGTTTGGTTTTCGTTCTTAAGTCAAATTAGAGCATTCCTAATCATTTTCAACTCTTCCTGTCCTCTCTCAACCTTCCAATTAACCTCAAATCATGTAAACTAGCACTCGCAATTTAGAAACCCTAACCCTATTTTTTCAAAATCGTTTTGTTTAATCGATTATTTCCTCAAAAATGTTACATATATGAGTGATGGAAGGTCAAAGGGAGTCAAACATACTTCCAAGTGTACACGTAACATTGAGGTTGGTGGATCTTCTTCTACGCAAAGTGGCAGAAACACCTTAAGGAATGATCCTTATTACTCTCCAACCTTCCAAACCGCAAAGATAACAAAATTCATTGGCCGAAAGCCAACTTACATTCGGTATGCGGACATGACTTAGATGGTGGAACATGGCTTCAAATTTCCTTATGGACTTGAGGCTCAAGGGGTCAAGACCTCTTTAGAACTAAACGATAATGTCTATCCCTCCTTGGTCCGAGAATTTTATGGAAATTTTCAGTTTAAGGATGGAAATCATGTTAGTATGGTGAAAGGGAAATTGTTTACATTGAAGGAGGAATTATTTCTAGAGGTTGGAGGTTTATCTAGTGATGGATCTCCTCTAGGTGACTGTGAAAATGAGTTATGGAACTCGTATGATACGATTGAAATGTATAAGTCTTGCCTAAAAAGTCCTCACTACTTTGTGCAAGGAGAATTGGCTAAAGTTGGGTCATTGACTATGAAGAACAGACTTCTTCATTACTTGATTATTTATATCTTAGCTCAACACAACACAAATCATGCGCAACCAACTATTAATGATTTGAAGCTGATGTTTGCAATCAAGGAAGATATAATGGTAAAATGGCCATTAGAGATCCTGGAGGTCATGTCAGGCACCGCTTCTTATTCCTCTCAGTTGTTGGCTTATGTGATCTTTATCTCTCACATTATTGACCATTTGGGTATTAACACTATTGGCAAGAAGATAATTGCTCTAAATCCATAGTGCATTTGGTTGGTGACAAACATATTCACAAGATGAACACCTACAAGTATGTTACTAGTTGGATGTATCAAGAGGATCACAACACCACCGTGGATCTGGAGTTGTCTGATGAGGAGGATGCAAATCAAGCTTAGCAAAACAGTGGAACAAAAAATGTTGAGGTTCCTACATCTACAGACCTAATTTTGGTTTGACTCATTTGGATTCTATGGAACAACGTCTGAATGAGTGTGTGCAAGGCATGGAAGACAAGCTCATGGCAGAGTTTCATAGATAAGAGTTGAAAAATAAGACTCAGATTAAGGTTATGAAACTCATGTTCTCGACCTTTGCCGAATTCTCTCAACCACCACAACCACCTCCTGATGCTTAGTCTAGCTTAGGGAATCTTAGAGTGTCCTAGTTAGGTTAATAGTTAGGTGTGTGCCTTGTTGTGTTTTATTATGTTTTATTGTGACTTATTAAATTTGGTTTGTAATCTTGACTTATATTTATTGTTTGTGTATTTGGATGATTATCAACCAGCTTAATCGATTAGTTATAGAAATAATCGATTAAGTGTAGTCTTGTACTCAATATGTTAACCATTTTGTAAACCTATTAATCGATAAAATGACTTCATAATTGATTAAACATTAAATTTTCTTATTTTTCCGTCCTTTTGGCTATACTCTTCATGTTTTATCATTACTTTTTGATCATGCCAAAGGGGGAGAAAGTTTGTTGTTTGAGTTTTGTAGATTGTACACACAATTCATTAGCTTATGTAGCTTCGTTATAAACAGACCTCATGCATGGATTGAGTGGAAGAATATAGTAAAGGGGAGCAGGGCATACATTACTACAATTTCAAAACAAGTTGTTTATCATCAAGCCATTCAAACACGTGTATGCACACAAGGGTTTGTCTTCATAAAAAAAAGGAGAGATTGAGATTTCATGTGTGCATCATTACATTGTTTTGATGAAGACAAAGATTAAAGGCAAGCATAAAGACAAGGACAACTCAACAAACAACAAAGCCAAGGCTCAAGTTCAATCAAGAAGGCTGAGGTTCATATTTTATTTCTCTAGAGTCTTATGATGATTGATTGGGTAGAGTCTAGGCTAGGTGAACCTTGAATGGAAGTCTCACAACTTTAAAATTAAATCAAATTAAAATGAAACTTGCATACATACATACATACATACATACATACATACATACATACATACATACATACATACATACATACATACATACATACATACATACATACATACATACATACATACATACATACATACATACATACATACATACATACATACATACATACATACATACATACATACATACATACATACATACATACATACATACATACATACATACATACATACATACATACATACATACATACATACATACATACATACATACATACATACATACATACATACATACATACATACATACATACATACATACATACATACATACATACATACATACATACATACATACATACATACATACATACATACATTCATACATACATACATACATTCATACATACGTACGTACGTACGTACATACATGATTAACATGTTCATACATCTACACATGATTTTAGTGCATTAAAATCTTACATCTTTCAAAAATCATGATTCATGCATATATTCATCATGTAGAAGGTTCATCATGCATGAAAGAAATTATTTTCAACACAGTTAATCTATTATAACATGTGTTAATGATTAAATATCAATGGGAACATGTTAATCAATTAAGTATGGGATTAATCGTTTAAGTGAGTTACAATAGCTTTATTTTTGGTTTTCTTGGTATCGTTAATCAACTAAGCAGAAAACAATTACGTATAAAAACTAATTTTCCCCCATTTGCTTATAAGAACAAGTGTTGAAAATTTTAGAGATTAACTTTCAAATTTATTTTTGAGCGAAATTCTTGTTGTGTGAAAAGTCATTAGTTTTCTTTGAATCAAGAAAAGAGAGATAAGATAGTTTCATTGGAAATTATTAATTGTGCATCAATTGTGAAAACCATTTTTGAAAAAGCTAGCATAAGTATACATTATTCTTTTAAGTCTTTTGTGAGATTTCTGGCCAGGTTTTATGTGGTTCTTAATTGTTAGATTAGCACATTTTAGGTGCACAACAACTTGTAAATTTTTTGATGATTTTCTTGAGTTCTCATGGTGTGTTAGTATAACCTTTGTTAGAGAAATGAGTTGGGAAATCCTAGTTGCGGTTAAGTGATGTTATCACTTGTAGAAGAGTCTTGGTAGTGAGTTAAGGGTGGCTGGCGCCAGAACTATAAGAAGTAGTATTTAGTATCCATTAGAAGTGGGTTGAGGGTCAAACCAATCAAGGATCTCTAGAGGCCAAGAAGGAAGTCTTGTATTTTGGAATTGTGTTTGTAAAACATTGATTTCCAATAGTGAAGAAAAATCTTCCAAGATCAGATGGGAGACCTGTGTAGTTTTCAAGTGGACCTACAAACGAACCAAGATTGAAGATCATTGTAACACCGCGAATTTTACGATTTCAAATTATAAGATTTTACTAATATTTTTATTAATTATATATTCGAAAATGAATTTCTGGGAAATTTCGGTAAAGAATTAGACGAAACTCTAGTTGAGTTTTAGTCTTGAAATTTTATTTCCTATTTTGTGGTAAATTTTGGTAATTTTCGGAGACAGTCGGTTCTGAACCACTGTCGGGGCCGAAATCCACCCGGTACGGCTCAAAAAGTGGTTTTTGAGTTCCGTAACTCAGAATCGAATTC
>NC_032011.1:25626820-25628431 GCF_001865875.1 Lupinus angustifolius | reverse complement strand
TATATGTTTGTGAAGATATATGTTTGTTGAGGAAATGTATTGAATAAAGTATGTGAGAGAGAACACATCGTGACATAGTGGTGTCCGAATATGACACCCGGATCTCCTAAACCATCTCAAAGGTTTTGGAGTTAACTTGGGTTTTAAGAAACCCAATATTTTTATGTTTAGATGTTTGTGAAGATATATGTTTGTGAAGATATATGTTTGTTGAGGAAATGTATTGAATATTGTATGTGTGAGAGAGAACACATCGTGACATAGTGGTGTCCGAATATGACACCCGGATCTCCTAAACCATCTCAAAGGTTTTGGAGTTAACTTGGGTTTTCAGAAACCCAATATTTTTATGTTTGAATGATTTTGAATATATGTGATTGTTGAGGATATATAGTGAATATTGTATGTGAGAGAGAACATATCTTGACATAGTGGTGTCCGAATATGACACCCGGATCTCCTAAACCATCTCAAAGGTTTTGGAGTTAACTTGGGTTTTAAGAAACCCAATATTTTTATGTTTGGATGCTTTTGAATATATGTGATTATTGAGGAAATGTATTGAATATTTTATGTGAGAGAGAACACATCGTGACATAGTGGTGTCCGAATATGACACCCGGATCTCCTAAACCATCTCAAAGGTTTTGGAGTTAACTTGGGTTTGAGAAACCCACGATTTTTATGTTTGAATGTTTTTGAATATATATGATTGTTGATGAAATGTGTTGAATATTGTATATGAATGTTGTTGGAAACTTTTCTTGGTGCAGGTGTTTGAAAAACTAAGTTTAAATGTGTTTCGGTTGTCGAAAAGGGCAAAAATAGGTATTCTGTCCAAGTCCTTGTCGCTTGGGCGAGCCCAGTCTCGCTTGGGCGAGGGACTGAGCGAGGGGAAGTTTTGGTTCTGGATACCCCTCGCCCGGGCTAGCACGGGACTCGCTTAGGCGAAAAAAGCCCAAGAATACGATGAAATTCGGGAATTCCCTCGCTTGGGCGAGAGATTTCTTGCCTGGGCGAGCAAAAGTTTCGCTCGGGCCGAAAAAAAAACAAAGAAAAAAAAATTAAAAAAAAAGTAAAAAAGAAAAAAAATCAGGATTTTGATGATGTCTCGCTTGGGCGAGGTAGGCTTAAGTTTAATTTAGATTTAAAGATGAATTGTTGCTTGGACGAGAAGGCCTCGCTTGAGCGAGAGATGCCCAGTTTTAAAATGATATTGTTGATTGAATTTTCGCTTGAGTGAAGGGTCCTCGCTTGGGCGAGAGACAGTGATTGTGTTTGACTATTTGGATTGATTGTTTGAGTATGTAATAACCCTAGTATGGGTATGTAATATAAACTACTTTGGTATAACACCGTAATTGAATTAAAAAGTAAAGTATTCAAGGTGTTGGAATAAAATAGTCAACTTGGAAATTTATTTTAAAGAAAGAAATCCGAGAAGGATATATGATTTAGGGCGATGCCCAGAAAAGGATACGTGATACCACGGAGCGAGATCGTCTGACCGTAAGTGGCTTGGTCTGGGACCGTCCAGGGTGATTCAGCGATGGTCGTAGTGGTAGGGACGTTACCCTTTGAGTTATGATGTGAATTAGGGCACTGCCCAGA
>NC_032011.1:25624991-25626720 GCF_001865875.1 Lupinus angustifolius | reverse complement strand
ACTAATATTTTTATTAATTATATATTCGAAAATGAATTTCTGGGCAATTTCGGTAAAGAATTAGACGAAACTCTAGTTGAGTTTTAGTCTTGAAATTTTATTTCCTATTTTGTGGTAAATTTTGGTAATTTTCGGAGACAGTCGGTTCTGAACCCTGTCGGGGCCGAAATCCATCCGGTACGGCTCAAAAAGTGTATGTAAAATAGCAAACTATAAATTCAAAATTTATTAAAAAAACACTAACATATTTAAAAAGCAAAAATAAAACATAATGAATTTTTTTATGTAAAATACAAAATTCAAGAGAATTATAACTTTATTTAAAAAGTCCCTAACATATTTAAAAAACCTTGACAAACCCAAAATCATTTTCGAAACGGAAAATAAAATGTAATGAAATCGTGAATGTAAAACGGCAAACTCTCAAGAATTATAATTTTATTTAAAAAAATCACTAACATATTTAAAAAGAACAAGACAAACCGAGAAGCATTTTGTATAGTAAAAATAAAACGTAAGGAATACATGTATGTAAAATAGAAAACTCTTGAGAATTCTAACTTTATTTAAAAAACACTAACATATTAAAAAAAGCAAGACAAACCCACAACCATTTTCAAAAACAAAAATAAAATATAATGAGAACATGTATGTAAAAAAGAAATCTCTCTAGAATTCTAACTTTATTTATAAAACCACAAACATATTTCATAAATCCAAGACAACCCAAAAATCATTTTCAAAGCAAAAATAAATTGTAATGTTACCACATCCATAAAATAGCAAAATGTCGAGAATTATAACTATATTAGAAAATGACTAACATTTAAAGAAAAATCAAGACTAACTCAAAATCATTTATAAAATAATAAAACATAAAACATAATGAAAACATGTATGTAAAATAGCGACCTCTTCAAAATTTTAATTTTATTTAAAAAAACCCCAAGACAAACCCAAAATCATTTTCAAAAGCAAAAAAACGAGAAAAAAAAATGAAAACGTGTATGCAAAGGTAGCAAATTCTCGAGAATTCTAACTTTATTTAAAAAAAAGCTAACATATTTTATAAAACAACAGAATCCCAAAATAGCAAACTCTCGAGAATTCTCACTTTATTTAAAAATCACTAACATGTTTCAAAAATTGATTTAAACCCAAAACCATTTTCAAAAGCAAAAATAAAACTTAAGGAAAACAATAATGTAAAATACAAAACTCTCGAGAATTTTAACTTTGTTTAAAAAATCAATAACATATTTAAAAATTCAAGGCAAACCCAAAATCATTTTCAAAACAAAATTTAAAACGTTATGAAAACGCGTAAGTAGAATAGAAACTCTCAAGAATTCTAACTTTGTTTAAAAAACGACTAACATATTTAAAAAACCAAGACAAACCCAAAAGTATTTTCTAAAGCAATTATAAAACATAACGAAAATATGTACGTAAAATTGAAAACTCTTTAGAATTCTAACTATTTAAAAAACACTAACATATTTAAAAAAGAAAGACAAACCCACAACCAATTCAAAAAGCAAAAATAAAACATAATGAGAACATGTACGTAAAATAGTAACTCTAGAATTCTAACTTTATTTAAAAAAATAGCTAACATATTGAAATACCCACGACAAGCCCAAACTCATATTCAAATTAAAAAATAAAATGTAATGTTTACATGTTTTCTGAAAAATGACTAACATGTTCTAAAAAAACTAAGATAAAC
>NC_032011.1:25602769-25624891 GCF_001865875.1 Lupinus angustifolius | reverse complement strand
ACTTTATTGAAAAATACTAACAAACTTAAAAAAACAAGGCAAACCTCCTAAGTGCTAAACATGCCTAAATTTTACTCACTTTTATGTAAGCATAATTGAGAAAAACCAACTTAAAACAATATTTTTTGAATAAAATATCACAATCTTGTATATTTGTATGTGTATTTCTTTTTTATGTATTTTGTAGGATTTAGAATAAAGAAAAGAATAAAAAAAGACTCATGATCAAAAAGCAAAAAAGAAAACATAATGAAAACATGTACGTAAAATGAAAAAATGTCAAGAATTCTAAATTTATTTAAAAAACACTAACATATTTATAAAATCCAACACAAGGACAAAATATTTTCAAAAGAAAAATAAAACATAATGGAAACGTGTATGTAACATAGCAAACTCTCGAGAAATCCAACTTTATTTAAAAAATCATTATCATATTAAAAATCCCATGACAAACCAAAAATAATTTTAAAAGGTGAAAATAAAATAGAACGTAACGTACACGTGGATGTAATACAGCAAACACTAGAGAATTCTCACTTTATTTAAAAAATCACTAACATATTTTAAAAACCAAGATAAACCCAAAACCATTTTCAAAAGCAAAAATAAAAAATAATAAAAACAAGTATGTATATTGGAAGACTCTCGAGAGTTTCAAATTTATTTAAAAACTCACTAACATATTTAAAAAACCAAGACAAACCCAAAATCATTTTCAAAAGAAAACAAAACATAACGGAAACGTGCATGTAAAACATCAAACACTTGTGAATTCTAACTTTATTTAAAAAATTACTAACATACTTATAAAAATGAAGAAAACCTAAAATCATTTTCAAAAGCAAAAATAAAACATAATGAAAACACATACTTAAAATAGCAAACTCTCAGGAATTCTAACTTTATTTGAAAAATCACTAACATATTTTAAAAAACCAAGACAAGCCCAAAAGCAAAAATAAAACATAATGAAAACGTGTATGTAAAATAGCAAACTCTAAATTCAAAATTTATTAAAAAAACACTAACATACTTAAAAAGCAAAAATAAAACATCATGAATTTTTTTATGTAAAATACAAAATTCAAGAGAATTATAACTTTATTTAAAAAGTCCCTAACATATTTAAAAAAACCTTGACAAACCCAAAATCATTTTCAAAACGAAAAATAAAATGTAATGAAATCGTGAATGTAAAACGACAAACTCTCAAGAATTATAATTTTATTTAAAAAATTTTCAAAAACAAAAATAAAATATAATGAGAACATGTATGTAAAAAAGAAATCTCTCTAGAATTCTAACTTTATTTATAAAACCACAAACATATTTCATAAATCCAAGACAACCCAAAAATCATTTTCAAAGCAAAAATAAATTGTAATGTTACCACATCCATAAAATAGCAAAATGTCGAGAATTATAACTATATTAGAAAATGACTAACATTTAAAGAAAAATCAAGACTAACTCAAAATAATTAATAAAATAAAACATAAAACATAATGAAAATATGTATGTAAAATAGCGACCTCTTCAAAATTTTAATTTTATTTAAAAAAACCCCAAGACAAACCCAAAATCATTTTCAAAAGCAAAAAAAAAATGAAAACGTGTATGCAAAGGTAGCAAATTCTCGAGAATTCTAACTTTATTTAAAAAAAAAGCTAACATATTTTATAAAACAACAGAATCCCAAAATAGCAAACTCTCGAGAATTCTCACTTTATTTAAAAATCACTAACATGTTTCAAAAATTGATTTAAACCCAAAACCATTTTCAAAAGCAAAAATAAAACTTAAGGAAAACAATAATGTAAAATACAAAACTCTCGAGAATTTTAACTTTGTTTAAAAAATCAATAACATATTTAAAAGTCCAAGGCAAACCCAAAATCATTTTCAAAACAAAATATAAAACATTATGAAAACGCGTAAGTAGAATAGAAACTCTCAAGAATTCTAACTTTGTTTAAAAAACGACTAACATATTTAAAAAACCAAGACAAACCCAAAAGTATTTTCTAAAACAATTATAAAACATAACGAAAATATGTACGTAAAATTGAAAACTCTTTAGAATTCTAACTATTTAAAAAACACTAACATATTTAAAAAAGAAAGACAAAGCCACAACCATTTCAAAAAGCAAAAATAAAACATAATGAGAACATGTACGTAAAATAGTAACTCTAGAGTTCTAACTTTATTTAAAAAATAGCTAACATATTGAAATACCCATGACAAGCCCAAACTCATATTCAAATTAAAAAATAAAATGTGATGTTTACATGTTTTCTGAAAAATGACTAACATGTTCTAAAAAAACTAAGATAAACACACAATCCTTTTCAAACTCAAATATAATACATAATGAAAACCTCTATGTAAAATAACAAATCCATGAAAATTCTAACTTTATTTAAAAAAAAATACTAATATTTAAAAAATTAAATACAAAGCAAAATTCATTTTCAAAAGAAAAAACGTAATGAAAACGTGTATGTAAAATAGCAAACTCTCAAAGAATTCTTACTTTATTGAAAAATACTAACAAACTTAAAAAAACAAGGCAAACCTCATAAGTGCTAAACATGCCTAAATTTTATTCACTTTTATGGCACTTATCTTAAGCATAATTGAGAAAAACCAACTTAAAACAATACTTTTTGAATAAAATATCACAATCTTGTATATTTGTATGTGTATTTCTTTTTTATGTATTTTGTAGGATTTAGAATAAAGAAAGGAATAAAAAATTCTCATGACCAAAAAGCAGAAAATAAAACATAATGAAAACATGTACATAAAATAAAAAATGTCAAGAATTCTAAATTTATTTAAAAAAACACTAACATATTTATAAAATCCAACACAAGGACAAAATATTTTCAAAAGAAAAATAAAACATAATGGAAACGTGTATGTAACATAGCAAACTCTCGAGAAATCCAACTTTATTTAAAAAATCATTATCATATTAAAAATCCCATGACAAACCAAAAATAAATTTAAAAGGTGAAAATAAAATAGAACGTAACGTACACGTGGATGTAATACAGCAAACACTAGAGAATTCTCACTTTATTTAAAAAATCACTAACATATTTTAAAAACCAAGATAAACCCAAAACCATTTTCAAAAGCAAAAATAAAAAATAATAAAAACAAGTATGTATATTGGAAGACTCTCGAGAGTTTCAAATTTATATTTAAAAATTCACTAACATATTTAAAAAACCAAGACTAACCCAAAATCATTTTCAAAAGAAAACAAAACATAACGGAAACGTGCATGTAAAACATCAAACACTTGTGAATTCTAACTTTATTTAAAAAATTACTAACATACTTATAAAGTTAGTCGTTTTTTAAACAAAGTTAGAATTCTTGAGAGTTTCTATTCTACTTACGCGTTTTCATAATGTTTTAAATTTTGTTTTGAAAATGATTTTGGGTTTGCCTTGAATTTTTAAATATGTTATTGATTTTTTAAACAAAGTTAAAATTCTCGAGAGTTTTGTATTTTACATTATTGTTTCCTTTAAGTTTTATTTTTGCTTTTGAAAATGGTTTTGGGTTTAAATCAATTTTTGAAATATGTTAGTGATTTTTAAATAAAGTGAGAATTCTCGAGAGTCTGCTATTTTGGGATTATGTTGTTTTATAAAATATGTCTGCTATTTCGGTTGATGCTTGCAATGCATTCCCTTTGTATTCAATTCACGTTGGCCATGGATTGTTAACTTTCACATGAAGTAGTAACAACGCTTAAGCATTATTTGGCAAATTCAACCATGATGGATGAAATAGAGAAAAGAAATGGATCTTAATTTTGATTTTAATATGTTGCTTCAATAAGGAAAAATTACACACTATAAAATGTTGTGTGCTTAATGAGATATGAGTAAAGAAAATACAGTAGAAAAGAAAAGAGATGATTAGGGGTAAATGATAAAGAACAAGAAAAGAATGCATGTACACCAAAGTCATATTTCACCACCGCACCATATGATTGATTAGCAGCACCCATGTGAGAAGATTTTTTAAATGATTTTGAGTTAGTCTTGATGTTTAAATAAAGTGAGAATTCTCGAGAGTATGCTATTTTGGGATTTTTAAATATGTTATTGATTTTTTAAATAAAGTTAAAACTCTTTTGAAAATGATTTTGGGTTTGTCTTGGTTTTTTAAATATGTTAGTGAATTTTTAAATAAATTTAAAACTCTCGAGAGTCTTCAAATATACATACTTGTTTTTATTATTTTTTATTTTTGCTTTTGAAAATGGTTTTGGGTTTATCTTGGTTTTTAAAATATGTTAGTGATTTTTTTAAATAAAGTGAGAATTCTCTAGTGTTTGCTATATTACATCCACGTATACGTTACGTTCAATTTTATTTTCACTTTTAAAAATTATTTTTGATTTGTCATGGGATTTTTAATATGATAATGATTTTTTAAATAAAGTTGGATTTCTCGAGAGTTTGCTATGTTACATACACGTTTCCATTATGTTTTATTTTTCTTTTGAAAATATTTTGTCCTTGTGTTGGATTTTATAAATATGTTAGTGTTTTCTAAATAAATTTAGAATTCTTGACATTTTTTTATTTTACGTACATGTTTTCATTATGTTTTCTTTTTTGCTTTTTGATCATGAGTCTTTTTTTATTCTTTTCTTTATTCTAAATCCTACAAAATACATAAAAAAGAAATACACATACAAATATACAAGATTGTGATATTTTATTGAAAAAGTATTGTTTTAAGTTGATTTTTCTCAATTATGCTTAAGATAAGTGCCATAAAAGTGAATAAAATTTAGGCATGTTTAGCACTTATCAGGTTTGCCTTGTTTTTCTAAGTTTGTTAGTATTTTTCAATAAAGTTAGAATTCTTTGAGAGTTTGCTATTTTACATACACGTTTTCATTACGTTTTTTCTTTTGAAAATGAATTTTGCTTTGTATTTAATTTTTTAAATATTAGTATTTTTTTTTAAATAAAGTTAGAATTTTCATGGATTTGTTATTTTACATAGAGGTTTTCATTATGTATTATATTTGAGTTTGAAAAGGATTGTGTGTTTATCTTAGTTTTTTAGAACATGTTAGTCATTTTTCAGAAAACATGTAAACATTACATTTTATTTTTTAATTTGAATATGAGTTTGGGCTTGTCGTGGGTATTTCAATATGTTAGCTATTTTTTAAATAAAGTTAGAACTCTAGAGTTACTATTTTACGTACATGTTCTCATTATGTTTTATTTTTCCTTTTTGAAATGGTTGTGGGTTTGTCTTGCTTTTTTAAATATGTTTGTGTTTTTTAAATAGTTAGAATTCTAAAGAGTTTTCAATTTTACGTACATATTTTCGTTATGTTTTATAATTGTTTTAGAAAATACTTTTGGGTTTGTCTTGGTTTTTTAAATATGTTAGTCGTTTTTTAAACAAAGTTAGAATTCTTGAGAGTTTCTATTCTACTTACGCGTTTTCATAATGTTTTATATTTTGTTTTGAAAATGATTTTGGGTTTGCCTTGGACTTTTAAATATGTTATTGATTTTTTAAACAAAGTTAAAATTCTCGAGAGTTTTGTATTTTACATTATTGTTTTCCTTAAGTTTTATTTTTGCTTTTGAAAATGGTTTTGGGTTTATCTTGGTTTTTAAAATATGTTAGTGATTTTTTTAAATAAAGTGAGAATTCTCTAGTGTTTGCTATATTACATCCACGTATACGTTACGTTCAATTTTATTTTCACTTTTAAAAATTATTTTTGATTTGTCATGGGATTTTTAATATGATAATGATTTTTTAAATAAAGTTGGATTTCTCGAGAGTTTGCTATGTTACATACACGTTTCCATTATGTTTTATTTTTCTTTTGAAAATATTTTGTCCTTGTGTTGGATTTTATAAATATGTTAGTGTTTTCTAAATAAATTTAGAATTCTTGACATTTTTTTATTTTACGTACATGTTTTCATTATGTTTTCTTTTTTGCTTTTTGATCATGAGTCTTTTTTTATTCTTTTCTTTATTCTAAATCCTACAAAATACATAAAAAAGAAATACACATACAAATATACAAGATTGTGATATTTTATTCAAAAAGTATTGTTTTAAGTTGGTTTTTCTCAATTATGCTTAAGATAAGTGCCATAAAAGTGAATAAAATTTAGGCATGTTTAGCACTTATCAGGTTTGCCTTGTTTTTCTAAGTTTGTTAGTATTTTTCAATAAAGTTAGAATTCTTTGAGAGTTTGCTATTTTACATACACGTTTTCATTACGTTTTTTCTTTTGAAAATGAATTTTGCTTTGTATTTAATTTTTTAAATATTAGTATTTTTTTTTAAATAAAGTTAGAATTTTCATGGATTTGTTATTTTACATAGAGGTTTTCATTATGTATTATATTTGAGTTTGAAAAGGATTTTGTGTTTATCTTAGTTTTTTTAGAACATGTTAGTCATTTTTCAGAAAACATGTAAACATCACATTTTATTTTTTAATTTGAATATGAGTTTGGGCTTGTCATGGGTATTTCAATATGTTAGCTATTTTTTAAATAAAGTTAGAACTCTAGAGTTACTATTTTACGTACATGTTCTCATTATTTTTTATTTTTCCTTTTTGAAATGGTTGTGGGTTTGTCTTGCTTTTTTAAATATGTTTGTGTTTTTTAAATAGTTAGAATTCTAAAGAGTTTTCAATTTTACGTACATATTTTCGTTATGTTTTATAATTGTTTTAGAAAATACTTTTGGGTTTGTCTTGGTTTTTTAAATATGTTAGTCGTTTTTTAAACAAAGTTAGAATTCTTGAGAGTTTCTATTCTACTTACGCGTTTTCATAATGTTTTATATTTTGTTTTGAAAATGATTTTGGGTTTGCCTTGGACTTTTAAATATGTTATTGATTTTTTAAACAAAGTTAAAATTCTCGAGAGTTTTGTATTTTACATTATTGTTTTCCTTAAGTTTTATTTTTGCTTTTGAAAATGGTTTTGGGTTTAAATCAATTTTTGAAACATGTTAGTGATTTTTAAATAAAGTGAGAATTCTCGAGAGTTTGCTATTTTGGGATTCTGTTGTTTTATAAAATATGTTAGCTTTTTTTTTAAATAAAGTTAGAATTCTCGAGAATTTGCTACCTTTGCATACACGTTTTCATTTTTTTTTTGCTTTTGAAAATGATTTTGGGTTTGTCTTGGGGTTTTTTTAAATAAAATTAAAATTTTGAAGAGGTCGCTATTTTACATACATATTTTCATTATGTTTTATTTTATTAATTATTTTGAGTTAGTCTTGATTTTTCTTTAAATGTTAGTCATTTTCTAATATAGTTATAATTCTCGACATTTTGCTATTTTATGGATGTGGTAACATTACAATTTATTTTTGCTTTGAAAATGATTTTTGGGTTGTCTTGGATTTATGAAATATGTTTGTGGTTTTATAAATAAAGTTAGAATTCTAGAGAGATTTCTTTTTTACATACATGTTCTCATTATATTTTATTTTTGTTTTTGAAAATGGTTGTGGGTTTGTCTTGCTTTTTTTAATATGTTAGTGTTTTTTAAATAAAGTTAGAATTCTCAAGAGTTTTATATTTTACATACATGTATTCCTTACGTTTTATTTTTACACTAGAAAATGCTTCTCGGTCTGTCTTGGTCTTTTTAAATATGTTAGTGATTTTTTAAATAAAATTATAATTCTTGAGAGTTTGTCGTTTTACATTCACGATTTCATTACATTTTATTTTTCGTTTTGAAAATGATTTTGGGTTTGTCAAGGTTTTTTTAAATATGTTAGGGACTTTTTAAATAAAGTTATAATTCTCTTGAATTTTGTATTTTACATAAAAAAATTCATTATGTTTTATTTTTGCTTTTTAAATATGTTAGTGTTTTTTTAATAAATTTGAATTTAGAGTTTGCTATTTTACATACACGTTTTCATTATGTTTTATTTTTGCTTTTGGGCTTGTCTTGGTTTTTTAAAATATGTTAGTGATTTTTCAAATAAAGTTAGAATTCCTGAGAGTTTGCTATTTTAAGTATGTGTTTTCATTATGTTTTATTTTTGCTTTTGAAAATGATTTTAGGTTTTCTTCATTTTTATAAGTATGTTAGTAATTTTTTAAATAAAGTTAGAATTCACAAGTGTTTGATGTTTTACATGCACGTTTCCGTTATGTTTTGTTTTCTTTTGAAAATGATTTTGGGTTTGTCTTGGTTTTTTAAATATGTTAGTGATTTTTTAAACAAAGTTAGAATTCTTGAGAGTTTCTATTCTACTTACGCGTTTTCATAACGTTTTATATTTTGTTTTGAAAATGATTTTGGGTTTGCCTTGGACTTTTAAATATGTTATTGATTTTTTAAACAAAGTTAAAATTCTCGAGAGTTTTGTATTTTACATTATTGTTTTCCTTAAGTTTTATTTTTGCTTTTGAAAATGGTTTTGGGTTTATCTTGGTTTTTAAAATATGTTAGTGATTTTTTAAATATAGTGAGAATTCCCTAGTGTTTGCTGTATTACATCCACGTGTACGTTACGTTCTATTTTATTTTCACTTTTAAAAATTATTTTTGGTTTGTCATGGGATTTTTAATATGATAATGATTTTTTAAATAAAGTTGGATTTCTCGAGAGTTTGCTATGTTACATACACGTTTCCATTATGTTTTATTTTTCTTTTGAAAAATATTTTGTCCTTGTGTTGGATTTTATAAATATGTTAGTGATTTTTTAAATAAATTTAGAATTCTTGACATTTTTTTATTTTACGTACATGTTTTCATTATGTTTTATTTTTTGTTTTTTGATCGTGAGTCTTTTTTTATTCCTTTCTTTATTCTAAATCCTACAAAATACATAAAAAAGAAATACACATACAAATATACAAGATTGTGATATTTTATTCAAAAAGTATTGTTTTAAGTTGGTTTTTCTCAATTATGCTTAAGATAAGTGTCATAAAAGTGAATAAAATTTAGGCATGTTTAGCACTTATCAGGTTTGCCTTGTTTTTTTAAGTTTGTTAGTATTTTTCAATAAAGTAAGAATTCTTTGAGAGTTTGCTATTTTACATACACGTTTTCATTACGTTTTTTCTTTTGAAAATGAATTTTGCTTTGTATTTAATTTTTTAAATATTAGTATTTTTTTTTAAATAAAGTTAGAATTTTCATGGATTTGTTATTTTACATAGAGGTTTTCATTATGTATTATATTTGAGTTTGAAAAGGATTGTGTGTTTATCTTAGTTTTTTTTGAACATGTTAGTCATTTTTCAGAACTATTTCAAAAAACACTAACATATTTAAAAAACCAAGGCAAACCCAAAACTATTTTCAAAATCCAAAATAAAACATAATAAAAATATGTATGTAAAATAGAAAACACTCGACAATTCTATCTTGATTTAAAAAATCACTAACATATTTAAAAGAACCAGGATAAACCCAAAACAAATTTCAAAAGAAAAATAAAACATAATGAAAACATGTATGTAATGAATAGAATCCTATTGAGGCCTCTACTCTTGAAAACCCCCTAGAAACTTTCAAAAGGCCGAAAACTGAATATTTCACATCTTCACGCTTTTGGGTGTAAATGCTTCATTTTAAATAACGGTAAAGATTAATTAAGTAAATTTAATTTGAGTCTATATGTGTACATTTTGATGAGTCTTCTCCAAAAGAGAAGTGGAAGGTTGTTTCTGTTGGTATTTTAGGTGCTCTTGGAGATGCATAAACCAAGGATGTAGAATATGAAAATGTGTTGCTAGATAATCAAGAAGCAAGTCAAGATCATCAAGATATGCCACAGGCTTGGAAAACGAAGAAGGACCACCCCATATGTTAGGTTATAGGTGATATCTCAAGGGGAGTGGTAACCCATAATTCACTTTGCAATATTTGTAACGTTTTCGCTTTTGTTTCTCAAATTAATCCCAAGACTATAGATGAGGCAATTGAGGAAGAACATTGGGGAATAGCTATGCAAGATGAGTTTAACCAATTTGAATGAAACAATGTTTTGGACTTGGTCCCTAGACCCAATGGTCATCTTGTTATTGGCACAAAATGGACTTTCTAAATATGAAAAAGACATCTTTTTAGTTCAAATTTATGTAGATGATATAATTTTTGGTGCAACTAATGATGATTTGTGTAAGGAATTTTCTGATCTTATGAAGGGTGAGTTTGAGATGTCAATGATGGACGAATTGACAGTTTTTCTTGGGCTGCAAATAAAACAAATGAACAATGGTATCTTTGTTCATCAACCTAAATATTGCAAGCAACTTCTGAAAAAGTACGAGATGGATAAATCTAAAGAGGCTACAACTCCTATGGCGTCATCTTGTTATCTAGACAAGGACGATAAGGGTAAGGCAGTAAAGGTAACTAAATATTGAGGTATGATCAGATCTTTATTGTATCTAACTTCAAGCCGCCCTAATATAATGTTTAATATTTTTATGTGTGCTAGATATCAAGCTTCTCCTAAATAATCACATTTTTCTACAATCAAATGCATAATGAAATCCTTAAAAGGAACCATAAATATGGGACTTTGGTATCCTAGGGATCCCTCACTTTCTTTAATAGATTACTCTGACTCCCATTTTGCTGGCTTCAAGTTGAATCGAAAGAGTACTAATGGTACTTGCCACCTATTAGGTAGTTCACTAGTTTCATGGTATAGTAAAAAGCAAGTTTGTGTTGCTCTGCCAACCGCTGAAGCAGAGTATATCATCGCGAGCGTATTTTGTGCTCAAATCCTTTCGATGAAGCTTAAAATATTAGACTATGGTCTAAAACTTGATGAAATTCCTATCAAGTGTGATAACACTAGCGCCATAAACCTGTCAAAGAATCCCATCTTGCATTCTAGAACAAAGCATATAGAGATAAGGCATCATTTTCTTAGTAAAACTACATATTCCGATTCAAGACATCCTTTGATAATCTTACCACTTTAAAGTAAGTTATTCAAAATATCATTTAAGAGTTTTATGAGACATTCATGTACTCATAAACTTTAACATCCTTTTTAGAAAAGATTTCTATTTTTCCAACTTGTTCCAAGCCATGGCTTTAAGGCTAACAACAAATAGAAATACATACATTCTCATTTTTCCAAAATATTTCCTAAAGGTTCCTTTGATTTTATCATCATCCCCTTTGGCTAAAACCACAAAAAGTATGTAATACAACATTATAACAACTTCATGAACACAAGTTGTTCATGGTTTCAACAAAATATTTTCATGAGTTCAAGAACAACACCATTTTCGGTTTTGAAGAGAAAATGAGTTAGAAAGCGTTTTAGAAAATTTCAACGGTTGAATATGTTCTTGACATGCTCATGAACATCATACTTAAATCTCATCAACATCCATTAATTGAATATTGAGAGATCAAAGATTGAAAATGGAAGAAACAAATGAGAGAATGAGAGAAAAGGAAGAGAGGATTTTTACCTCTTCTTTGAAAATGCTAAAGTGATAGAGTGAAGTGGGGAGTGTGAGGGTTAAGGGGAGAGGGAAATCTGATTTCCCTCCTAGGCAATCATGAAGATCTCCTAGGGTGGCTAATGGTAAGATTGAGTGATTTGCTAAAGTGATGTGAGGTTTGCTTTATGGAAAGGCAAATCTCGCATCCCAATGCGAAACGACCACTATGCGGACACATGTGATAAACATGCTCGAGTATTATCAGCTAATACTCAATCGGATATTATAAATCGCCCGATCGTAATATTCGATTAGAATTTCGGATTCCGGCATTCCGAGTGAAAAATATTTAGAAAATAGGTATGGGTGTATTCAGGGTCTATATTGACTCGAAATGAAATTACGAAGCCAACGGTGCGATCGGAATTCGATTCCGAGTTACGGAACTCAATAACCACTTTTTGAGCCGTACCAGGTGGATTTCGGCTCCGACAGTGGTTCAGAACCGACTGTCTACGAAAATTACCAAAATTTACCACAAAATAGGAAATAAAATTACAAGACTAAAACGCAACTAGACTTTTGTCTAATTCTTTACCGAAAATTCCCAGAAATTCATTTTCGAATATATAATTAATAAAAATATTAATAAAATCTTATAATTCGAAATCGTAAAATTCGCGGTGTTACATGAATCATATCTAAATTACATGAATCAGTAACTCAGTCTGTAACTCAGTAAGTCAGTTAGTAACTTAGTCTCTAACTCAGTAAGTCAGTCTATAACTCACTAAGTCTGTCAGTAACTGAGTTTGTAACTCAGTTAGTAAGTCAGTAACTCAGTCTGTAACTCAGTAAGTCTGTCGGTAACTCAGTAAGTCAGTCTTTAACTTAGTAAGTCAGTCAGTAACTGAGTCTGTAACTCACTAAGTCAGTTAGTAACTCAGTAAGTTAGTCAGTAATACAGTCTGTAACTTAGTAAGTCAGTTAGTAACTCGTTCTGTAACTCAGTAAGTCAGTCAGTAACTCAATAACTCAATCAGAAACTTAGTTATTAACTCAGTAAGTCAGTCTATAACTTAGTAAGTCAATCTAAAATTCAGTAAGTCAATCAGTAACTTAGTCTATAACTCAATAAGTAAGTATGTAACTCACTAAGTCAGTCAGTAACTAATTTTGTAACTCAATTAGTCAGTCATTAACTCGGTCTGTAACTAAGTAAGTCAGTTGGTAACTCAATCTCTAACTCGGTAAGTCCGTCTCTAACTTAGTAAGTCGGTGAGTAACTGGGTTTGTAAATCACTAAGTCGGTCATTAACTCATTCTGTAACTCAGTAAATCATTCAGTAACACAATCTATAACTTAGTAAGTCAGTCAGTAACTTGGTATGTAACTCAGTAAGTTAGATAGTGACTCACAAAGTCAGTCAGAAACTTAGTCATTAACTTAGTAAGTCATTCAGAAACTTAGTCATTAACTTAGTAAGTTAGTCTATAACTTAGTAAGTCAGTCTGTAATTCAGTAAGTCACTCAGTAATTTAGTCTGTAACTCAGTAAGTCCATCACTAAGTTAGTCTGTAACTCATTAAGTCAGTAAGCCACTTAGTAACTGAGTTTGTAACTTAGTACATCAGTTAATAACTCAGTGTGTAACTCAGTATGTCAATTAGTAACTCAGTCTGTAACTAAGTAACTCAGTCTGTTAGTCAGTAAGTAACTGAGTTTGTAACTTAGTACGTCAGTCAATAACTTAATCTATAACTCAGTAAGTCCATCAGTAACTTAGTTTGTAACTTAGTAAATTAGTGAGTTAGTAACTGAGTCTGTAACTCAGTTAGTCAGTCAGTAACTCAATAAGTTAGTCACTCAGTAAGTCAGTCAATAACTCAGTATGTAACTCAGTAAATCAGTCATCAACTCAGTATGTCAGTTAGTAACTCAATAAGTCAATTAGTAACTCAGCATGTAATTCAGTAAGCCAGTCATTAACTTAATTTGTAACTCATTAAGTCAGTCAGTAACTGAGTCTATAACTCATTAAGCCAGTGAGTAACTCAGTTAGTAACTGAGTCTATATCTTAGTAACTCAGTCTATAACTCAATAAGTCAGTCAGTAAGTCAGTTATTAACTCACTTTGTAACTCAGTAAGTCAGTCAGTTACGGTGTCTATAACTCATTACGTCAGTCAGTAACTCAGTAAGTAAGTTAGTAACTTAGTCACTAACTCAGTCACTAACTCAATAATTCAGTTAGTAACTCAGTCTGTAACTCAGTAAGTCAGTGAGTAACTCACTGACTTGGCCAATAACTCCGTCTCTAACGTAGTAAGTCAATCAGTGACTCAGTCTACAACTCAATAAGTCAGTTAGTAACTCAGTCTGTAACTCAGTAAGTTAGTCTGTAAGTCAATAGGTAACTTAGTAAGTCAGCCATCAACTCAGTGTGTAACTCAATAAGTCAGTCAGTAACTCATTCTATAACTGAGTAAGTCAGTCAGTAACTCAGCTTGTAACTTTGTAAGTCAGTCATTAACTCGGTCTGTAACTCAGTAAGTCAGTAAGTAATTGAGTCTATAACTCAATACGTCGGTCAGTAACTCAGTATGTAACTCAGTAAGTCAGACACTAACTCAGTCAATAACTCAATAAGTCAGTCATTAACTTAGTCTCTAACTTAGTAAGTCAGTTTGTAACTCAATAAGTCAGTCAGTAACTCATTAAGTCAATCAGAAATTCAGTGTGTAACTCAGGAACATGGTGAGTAACTCAGTCTGTAACTTACTACGTGAGTTAGTAATTAAATCTGTAACTCAGTTAGTAAGTCAGACAGTAACTCAATTTGTAAGTCAGTAAGTAATTGAGTCTGTAACTCAGTAAGTCAGTAACATAGTCAATAACTCAGTTTGTAACCTAGTAAGTCAGTCAGTAATTAAATTTGTAACTCAGTAAGTAAGTGAGTAACCCAGTCTGTAACTTAGTAAGTTAGTCAATAACTCAGTAACTCAGTCAGTAACTCAGTCTGTAACTCAGTCTGTAACTCAGTACGTCAGTCAATAACTCAATAATTCATTCACTAACTCAATTTGTAACTCGGTAAGTTTGTCATTAACTCAGTCTGTAAATCAGTAAGTCAGCCAGTAACTGAGTCTATAACTCATTAGATTACTCAGTAACTTAGTATGTAACTCGGTAAGTCAGTCTGTAACTCACTAAGTTAGTTAGTAACTTGGTCTGTAACTCAGTAAGTCAGTCAGTAAATATAATAGGTAAATAATTGTTATGTAAAAGTTAGTCAGTAACTTAGTAAGTAAGTCAGTAAAAAAATGCTATAAATTTTTTGGGGAAGATATAAAAGGTAATTTGCCTAATATAATGAAATTTGGTAATGTAAATATAAAATGTGTATATGATTTGTAATTGAATGCGAGAAAAGTAGTAGGAAAAGATGAGAAAAGAATAATGTATTCTCAAAGTAATGGACATTACTCTTGATACCTCATTTTATGAAGAAACAACTTTCTAACCGAAAAACTTACTGTAGATGAAATAGTAACTCTTCTGCAGAGTACAGAATAGGATATGATAAATTTGTTACTCTCAATAGGTGTCTGATTGTTTAGAACCATTGGATTATTCCTTACAATCCTTTGTTGTTATTGTTCCTTACAATCCTTATTATTCTACAATATCCTATAGCAAGGTAAATTGCTAACTTGACACCTTCTGTGATAAGACCCTGAGCAAGAACAACAACTATGGTGGTTCCATCACCAACCAAGTTCTTTGTCTTCACAATTGCCTGTATCACCAACTTAGGTCCAATGTTATCATATGGGTCCTCTAACTCAACATTTAAAAGCAACAAAGTATTACTAAAAATATTTATAAGATTCACTCAAAAAATCACACAAAACATAATATTCCTAATACATAATAAAACAAAGAGCATTAGATAATATAAATAAACAATCATCCTAATCCTAATATTCCTAATACACAGTAAAACCAAAACATTACTTGTTTCACCAACTTAGCTTTAATGTTCTTAACTGGGTCCTTTAACTCATCCCTTAAAAGAAACAAAGTATTAATAAAAGTACCCATAAAATTCACTTAAAAAATCAAACAAAACATAATATTCCTAATACACAATAAAACCAAAATCATTACAAAATATTCCAAATACATGATAAAACTAAAAGCATTACATAATATTTATAAACAATCATCATAGTCCTAATATTCCTAATATACAATAAAACCATTCAAAGTCAAATTTAGATTATAAATTTAAATGAGACAAATATATCATCACACTACTCATTACATACCTCTTTTACAACAGTTCCTCATTTTTCTTTCCAACACAACATTTCCCCATTTTTGGTCCAAGTGTAACACCAGTCAGATCCGCAAGCTTGTTCACACCACTATGAATCACAAAAAATAAAAAATAACAAAACAAATATTACATGAAAATGTCATAAACATCTTTAAATACTATTAGATAAGATTACCAAAAAGGATCCAACTCTCATCCAAAAATATTTAACAGAACATTAATTATTTGTTCATCTCCATTGAGTTTTATTTCAGTTATTTCCATTAATTCTCGGATTCCACTTGAATTTCAAAACCACTCAACAACTTGATGACCATGGCTTTCACTACAACTACTATACTGAAGCTTCCTGATAGTAGAGTCATCCTTATTGAAAGGCAACTCCTTAACCACATGAGAAACCCTATCATATACCTATTCAATGGTATGGTCATTGTAGACTATATTATAGTCTATAATATATATATATAGATAATACCTATTACAATTAACATTCTAGGTATATATAGGTAATACCTATGACAACTAATACTCTAGGTATTACCTACAAATGTATATAATTTTATTTTATTTTTCAAAAAGCCTCACTGCATAAATATATATATATGTATGTAAACTTTATTTTTCTATAAATATTTCAATTATCATGTAGTTATTTTATATTTTTCTAATTTCTATTAGTATTGCTATAGAAATTTATATAAAATACTTCATAGGTAGTTATTTAATGTTTATTAGTATAAGTATATTATATATAAGTATATATAAAGATGAAAATAGAAGTTATAAAATAAAATTATAAGTTATAAAATATGAAATAGGAAAACCCAAAATGAGTTTTCCCTTTATTAAGTAGTTTAGATATCATATTGAAAATTAGTGTATCACTAAATGGTGGTGTGGGTTGAGATAGAACAATGTTTTATTCTGGCCCAAATTGAGATTGCAGATGGTAAATGAACATTTTTTATTTCAAAAAGTGTATAACTTAATGTATCATTGTTTTTGATTGACCATAAAAAAATACTTAATTATTAAATTTTTAACTTAAATACATTTTTCTTTAATTGATCATAAACAATAACATATGAAATGACACGTATCTTTTTTTATTCTTCTTTGAGGTAGATATAGAGATAATAATAAATTAGGATTGAATGTCACGGACACACTAATAATTATAAATGTAGACATACCCATATGAGAGGATAACTACATAAAGTATTATTTATGAAATTGAGTTTTTTAGTTGCTAGTAATAATTTTATAGAATAAAATATCTTCTCATATTATGAAATAAATTATCTTCAGTAGAAGTATGACATTTGTTTAGTTTTAAAAAATATTTTTTGTAAAAAATGATTAAATAGAACATATATCGTGATTTTAATGGTTAGATGAGATAATTTATTTCTTATACCAGGAAATATGTATTCTCATAATTTAAACTAGCGTGTTGACAAGGATTGTTGTGTTGTTAACCCGCTTTCATATTGTTTATAATATATAGTCTATATCATATAAATGTCAAATATAGTAAATAATATGGGTGGTAATGTGGGTCGGCCCAGCCTAACCCGCCTTTGGCCCACCAAAATAAGGGATGGCCCGGCCCGGCCCATATTGTTAAAAGGGCTCAAAATGCCAACCCGACCCATATTTTGCAGGGCTGGCAGGCTGACGGGCTGTCCCGTTTTCCCGCTCCAAAATGTACATAATTAAAACTTTTAGACAAAAAATAATCAACAAACTTGATAAATGTCTTTTAAAACAAAAAATCACAAACATAAGTCTACAATATTACAATAACAACATAACATCTTAGTTTAAAATTTGTAAATTCTAAAGAAGAAACCAACATAATCTTAAACTTTTAGACTATTAGTTCATAATAAAACTTCTAAGTCATAAATTTCAATTTTTAAATATTAGATGCTCTGTTGGAAGAAGATGCCTCCACTTTTCTATTATTATCACCATCAGTGTCATAAATTTCTTCTTTTTTATTTTTTAACAATGGCCCGGCCCGACCCTCCTTGGCCCGTCTAAAAAACGGGCTACTAAAACAGGCTGAATATGGGTTTTTGGGCTAAAATCCTCAGCCCGGCCTGCTAAAATAGCTATCCAAACCGCTGGCCCGTCGGGCCAAGCCCATATTGCCACCCCTAGTAAATAAGTATATAACTATATTTTAATTAAAAATTGATGTGTTTTCTTGATACTCATGTGGCAATAAGCATATCATAATCATAATATTAATCTTATCATGTCATAATCACATTTTTCAAGTAGATGAGCAATAAATATTATCAATTACTCTCAAAATAAAACATTGTAAAAATAATATGATTATTATGCCAATTAAAATTAAAAATTCTACATCTTATATCTATAATTATAATTAAAAATTCTATTTCATTAACTTTAATTTGTTGTACCTTTGGGTTCATTCAAATAGTATATCTACAATTCCACAAATTCATCCACCTTCTTCTTCCAACATGACCCCTTCAAACCCTTACTCTTTTGATTCCCCCTCAACGATTCAACTCTACCATGCACAATACTCAACCAGATCTCACCTAATGAATTATAAGTTGTCTTTCTTATTCCCCATTATCAATTTTTTCTCCATCTTTTTCTATCCTATGACTTCTCATTGTTGTTATAGCTTTTACCTTTTCTCACTTTCTCTCTTATTCAACATTTCTCACGTTTTCTCTCTCTCTCTCTCTCTTTGTTTCCCTCAACAATCTGACTTCGATAACTCTCTTTATCGTTTTGTTCTTCAATCACTTCTGGGTCCTTCTCCTTTTGAAGATCACAACATCTATTTGCGAGTTTCTATTTATAGATCGTTCAATCGTTTGTTGCATCAAACCCAATAGGTTTATGAAAGTAAAATGTCTTTTGTCTGCCAGTTCCTTTTCAAAATACATTGATTTGCTTCCTACATCAAACCCAATAGGTTTATGAAAGTAAAATGTCTTTTGTCATTTCTCTTTTGTTATTGATTAAATGCATTGATATAGAATGTTGATATTGTTAGGTATCAGTGGCGGAATACACCTAGAAGGGGGGAGGTTGAATATGTGCGGTGGAGCTCAAGTTCCACTTTTTGGGTTTTTACACACTTGCTGAAGAAGGTCCAGTTAATCGATTAAGCATTGTTCATAATCAATTAACCAGTAACATAACCAGAATGATCAGAACAACAACTTGCACAGTTATTAACCAATACACAAACAGAGATACAATAGATACTTTTATGCAAGATTAACAAGAACATAGCAAAGAATAAGCATGCAAAACATTAGCTCCAAACTCGCATTAAAACATCTTGCAATATAAAAGAGAAAATGATAGAAAAGATTGCGCATGGACTTTATCCTGGTTCGTTTTGCTGTCCACTGCAAAACTACAACCAGTCCTCCCATCTGATCTGGGAGATTTTCCTTCTTCACTATAGAACACAATGTACGTTACATACACGCTTCCAAATACAAAACTTGAACGCTCCTTTCTTGAAACCCAAAGAACTTCGTCACCCTTGGTTTGACCAATCCCAAAACCGCCTCCCAGAAAACCTTTCCTACCGCGATTCGGCCCCAACCAAGGTATCGCTCTTTATCCCACGACCTCCAAGTCTTTGTGAAGAACACCTTACCTAACCACAATTAGGATTTTCCCAATCCTTGAAAAATAATGCTTTGAGTTATGAATGAGTACTTAATCCTCGAATATTACAATAAAGATCGAAGCCTAAAACCTAAGCAAGAATTCACAAGATGTCCTAGTCTAATATGAATGTTCATGCTTGAGGTTTATGAAAATATGCAATCATAAATAAAACAATCTCTTTTTCTTTCAAGAAACACAAGAATGATGCAAGAAAGTTTTTTAAAGAATCATGCAATATGAATATGAAAACTAAAGCCTTAGCATGATCTAATTTTTCTTCTAATTCAATATGCAATATTTTCTCTTAGATATGACAGTGAGTGACTCGAAAATATGTAGAGATAATGATGTAAAAGTGTATGGATTCTTGTGCCACATATGCTGAGATTTCAATTTAAATAGAAAATTGTTTTAAGTCTCAGTTAATCGATTAAGTACCCATTTAATCGATTAACGGTTGTTGGGTTGTTGAAAATAATTGTTTTCAGTTTTTCAGTTTTTTGTTGAAACTACAATTCTGTTAACTTCTGTTAATCATGCTATACATTATTTCCAAATATAATACCTTTAATGCACAAAATCAATGTATTCAAATGCATGAACCTAATTATCATATATTTCTAGATGATGTCTCATTTTAGTAGATTAGTTACTTTATTAAGTCTTGTGAGACTCACACCTAGGTTTACCTAACCTAGACTCAATATCTATGACAAGCATCTTAGACTTCTAAAATTATAATAAAGAATTATAACCTAAGTCTAATAAGTCACCACTTGAGCCCTCGACATGTTGATTGTTGAGTCATCTTCAAGCTTTAACTAATTCATTGTCTTCATCAAAACATAGGCAAACGTTACTAATGTAATCATTGACGCTTTGCACTCTCATATATATATTATATAAAAACTTTAACAATAGAAAGCAACAAAACCCCAATTTGAGAATTTCAATTTAATGTATCTTTAGAGAATTGAAGTTCACACTAAATTGAAGATAAATATAAGATGAAAACTACATAAAGTTTTAAATTATAGTATTAGAAGTTTTAAATTTCTGTTCTAGTACAGAATATTGAATTGATGGATCCAATATTTGACATTAATTTCGTTTTCCTATTTTTTCTAATAAAATTTGTTTATGCATTAAATGTTATTATTGTCTTGATGCTGAAGCGTTTTCTTTACTTTCCTTTCTAAGTAGATTTTCATTTCATTTTAAAATAAATCTCTCAGATTTGCCTTTTGACTAATGATTTATTATTTATCTTTTATTGATGTGTTGATTCACTTGGCCTCATTTATTTTGTTTAATTTGTGTAATAACATTTGAGTCTTAATAATTTAAGATGAAAATATATGATTTATCTTGATAGTATACACAGATTCCTAGAATGTGTTTTATACTTTCTCATTTTTTTGTTGAATTTATGCACTTTTGTAAAATGCGTTCAGAGAATGTGTTGATTCACTTAGCCATATTTATTTTGTGTAATAACTTTTGTAAACTTAACAATTTTAACATGAAAAAGTATGACATACCTTAGTATTATGGAGTGATTTCTGGAATGTGCTTTATACTTTCTCCTTTGGTTGTTGAATTTCTATAAATTTTGTTCACAGAATGTTGTAATAAACTTTTGTAACGTTAATAATTTAACATGAAAAAGTATGACTTACTTTACCTTGATACTATACTACATAGTGATTCATGAAAAAAGATGAGTGTGTTAAGGGCAATATAGGAAATGAAAGTTATAGGGAAGTTATATCTATACTATATATAAAGCCAAAACATGGTGTAACCACCACCATGACATAATTTATATATTCCTATTTTGCCCTTCAAAAATTTAATTTAAAAAATCATATAATCCTATATAAACACCTCAAATATATTAACTATAAGTTGTATATCTATACTACTTAATAAAGGAAAAACCTAACCTAACTTTCATGAAGTTATTTTGGGTTTTCCTATTTCATATTTTATAACTTCTAATTTTATTGTATAAGTTATACTTTCATCTTTATATATACTTATACTACTAAACATTTATTTCATACTTTCTAATTTTCTAATTTTATTTTATAACTTCTAATTTCATATTTATATATACTTGTATCAATAAACATTTATTTCATATTTTATGATTTCTAATTTTATTTTATAACTTCTAATTTCATCTTTATATATTCTTATATTAATAAACATTTATATCTTATTTTATAACTTTCTAATTTTATTTTATAACTTCTAATTTCATCTTTATATATTCTTATATTAATAAACATTTATATCTTATTTTATAACTTTCTAATTTTATTTTATAACTTCTAATTTCATCTTTATATATTCGCTTTACTAGTGACAGACACAGTAGTGTCTGCTAACACGCTATAAAATAAGATTAAGTGATGATATCAAGACTCTATTCTTGATGAACACAATTGTATATGTTCCTTTCTTTAAGATTGAACAATTATTTCAAACGAATATATATTCAACTGCAAATTACAATATATAATACAACTTAATATGTAGAATACACATTACAAACAATAGGAAAGCGGGTCAAGCAATGTTTTTGCCTGTCAACACCCTAGTATATAATA
>NC_032011.1:25494290-25602669 GCF_001865875.1 Lupinus angustifolius | reverse complement strand
TATATATATATATATAAAAGGCGTTGAACACGGAGGATGATGTGATCTGATCTGGGAAAGAGGAGAAAAATGCATCGATAACACAAACTCTTTCTTCTACTTATTCCTATTATCACATTTACCACACAGCATTCATCAGATCAATGGATGACACTTTTCCACGCTCTTCTCCATCTTCCCCACTGCTACTTCTTTTCTTCTTTTCGGTAATCTCTCATTTCCTTTCTTTCATTAGGGTTTATTTACTTTACACATAACTGAAATTAATCAATGAATTTATTTATTTATGTGGATTGGATTGGACTGAACAGGTTTTGTTTCATGATGCTCTTGTCATACCAGCAGCGGACATTTCAACAACAACAACAACTAGGTCAGATTGATTCTGTTTTTCCCTTCTTAGTATGTTTGTTGTTTGTGAATTCTCAGTTTGACTTATTTATTTTCATCATCATCACAGTCAAAGAGCATCTCCTGCACTCTATGATTGCAATCAATGCATTGGCAAACAAGATATTTCTACTACTACACTCCTCCGCAACAATTACCCTCATCATCAAAAGGTACTTATTATCATTATTAGATTATGTTAAACATTCGTTCATCAATCCTATTGTTTTTTTGTTTATATCCAATCCCAGTCTCAATCCATCCACCAATAATGCTTATTATTATTTTATTATTATTATTATGCCTACTCTATAGGAGGAGGACATTGATATAATTGCTGCATACAGTGATGCATATGGCCATGTTCGACTTGCTAGATTGAAAATGAGCCACTTATCTCATTCCTGGATTTGGGAAAACCCTACTACTCATGCAACAAACAACACCTCATCCTCCCAGGATTTGGTACTTCACTACTTCCATCCCATTTCATTAACCTCCCATTTTGGTTGTATGTCATTCCTCATTGCTCCTTATATTCATTCATAGATTGAACGCAGCCCCAACCATGAAACAATACTCAAAACTCCACGTTCCTCGACAATGACTCCAGTCAAGATCAAGCGCCGGGTAACTATCCATTTTTATCTTTTCCAACTCAGAAACATAAACAAACAAACAAACAAACAAGCAAAAAGAATGATAGAGATAGGAGAAAGACTGTGCTTTGCTATTAATTTGGGTTTCTTTAAGAGTTAACGATCTCCTTAGATAATGCGGGAAGAAAGAAGGAAAGTTCGTGCATCTGAACTTATGCAACAAGACAAAGAAACTGACAATCGCATCATATCAGCAGCAATTCAACGCTCTGAAGGATTTGACATCACTATCAAGGGAAAGTATAGTATATGGAGGAGAGAATATGAAAACCCAAATTCTGGTTCAACTCTAAAACTGATGCGAGATCAAATAATAATGGCCAAAGCATATGCCAACATTGCCAAGTCTAACAATAAACCTCTTCTTTACGATGCTCTTGTCAAACACTCCAGAGAAAGTCAACAAGCTATCGGAGAAGCAACTAATGATTTTGAGCTTCACCTTGGGTATTTTGACATTACCTTAGTCTTGTTTCTCAGGTTTATTAGGCTGTTCTAGTTTTCGTAAATAGTTTCTATTTGTTGCTTTTCTTAGAGCACTTGATCGAGCAAAAGCTATGGGTCATGTTCTCTCTATGGCGAAAGACCAACTTTATGACTGCCTTTTGGTAGCAAGGAAATTAAGGGCGATGCTTCAATCAACTGAAAATAGTGTGAATATACTGAAGAAGAGGAGTGCATTCTTGATTCAGCTGGCTGCAAAAACAGTGCCTAGACCATTGCATTGCCTTCCCCTGCAACTTGCAGCGGATTATTACCTGCAAGACTATCATAAGAAACGAAATTTTGACAAAGAAAAGATTGAAGATCCCTCTCTTCACCACTATGCTATCTTTTCTGATAATGTACTGGCTACATCTGTGGTTGTTAATTCCACCGTGCAGAATGCAAAGGAACCTGAGAAGCATGTATTCCATATAGTAACTGATAAATTAAATTTTGCAGCAATGAGAATGTGGTTTCTCATCAACCCTCCTTCTAAGGCAACCATTGAAGTTCAGAATATTGATGATTTCAAATGGCTGAATTCCTCATATTGTTCTGTTCTACGTCAACTTGAATCCGCAAGAATTAAGGAATATTACTTTAAAGCTAATCATCCCTCCTCCCTCTCTGTTGGATCTGACAATCTAAAATACAGAAATCCCAAATATTTGTCAATGCTGAATCACCTAAGGTTCTACCTTCCTGAAGTTTATCCCAAATTAAATAAAATTCTATTCTTGGATGATGACATTGTAGTGCAGAAAGATTTAAGTCCTCTATGGTCAATTGATCTCAGAGGGATGGTGAATGGTGCAGTAGAGACATGCAAGGAGAGCTTCCATAGGTTTGATAAATACCTCAACTTTAGTAATCCACTTATCTCCAATAATTTCAGTCCTGAAGCTTGTGGCTGGGCATATGGCATGAATGTTTTTGACTTGAAGGAGTGGAAGAAACGAAACATCACTGGAATATATCACCGGTGGCAAGATATGGTAAATTTTACTAATCCTGTTCCTCTTCAACTTTTCTATTCCTCTGACTATCATTTTATAAAATTGATTGCGTTGTGTTTTGTTTCTGGAAGATTCCTATGTGTGTGCAACATGCTCGTGATCATTTCCCTTTTCAGACCTCGAGTCAAATTTACCTGAAAGCATATTGTTTTGTGCCTGTAGATAGTAATGTATTCTTAGCATATGCAGAATTGATGGTTTTTATTCTCTACAGAATGATGATAGAACCCTCTGGAAGCTTGGAACCTTACCCCCAGGACTAATCACCTTTTATAACCTCACCTACCCTTTAGATCGAGGCTGGCATGTTTTGGGACTTGGTTATGATCCTGCTCTGAACCTAACAGAGATAGAGAACGCTGCTGTCATTCACTACAATGGAAACTACAAGCCGTGGTTGAATCTTGCTGTTTCCAAGTATAAATCGTACTGGTCCAGATATGTTATGTTTGATAATCCATATCTTAGACTATGCAACCTTAGTGAATAGTTAATTTTCTGTCCTTTTTTCCTTCTTCATAGCTAACAGATTGTAACTTTTGAGAATGGTATCACATGTATGTAATATGTTTGTTTCTTAAAATAGCAACTGGAATGCAGTTATGTAACAGTTTGATGAGAAATGGGATTCAGCAAAATCTTGTAGAACACCACGTCAATGTATTAAGCAAAAACCACTAGAGACACATAATCTTTCATCTTGTTAAATCAATATTAGAATTAATCTGGTTCATATTAAATTCTTCAAGGCTTCTATTTTATAATTAATCGAGTTCGTAATTGTTCACTACAACAACCAATTATTTATCTCACTAGGTGGGTTGATTACATTGATTGAATGATGACATAATATTATATCATAAAAAGTATTGATCTTGACGTTTCTCTAATTATTTACTAGAGACACATAATTTAATGATCCATATTTCTAGGCTAGTCAATATTTCTTGAATTAGTTGGTGGATAATTCAAGGTTTTAATTTGGACAGTTATTTATAGTTGTATTCTCGTGGTCTTGGAGGTGGATGAATACATTATCAAACTTAATGTCAATGAGAGTTGTAATGTGAGCTCTTAGTATATGGGAGGTGGTGGTGTTACTCGTAACCATGAAGGCCTGTAAATTTCATTGTTCGAGATAGCTTTTGGGATCAGATTGTCTATTTTGGCAGAATTCATGTCTATGGAACATGGCTTGAGATTGACATGGAGTATGAATCGTCGTACTGTCTTTAAGGAATCTGATTGTTCAGAGATAATTCAGATTATTTCATGCAAAACATCAATTCCTTTGCAGCAATTGTTGCAGGTGGTCAATAATGTTCTTGTTTTGGTTGCCAAAGGATGGAAGATTGAATTTTGGTTTATGCTGAGGGGCTAACATGTTTGTAGATTATATGGCCAAAATTGGGTCAATTGCTACAAATGACTTGCAAGATTTAGGAAACTACTTCATTAAGTACACCAAGAATCCAGCAAATAAATCTATCCCTAGGATTTTAGTGTTTGTTTCGTTTTCCGTTATACTGAAAAATATTAAATTGATCCAGTATTGTTACATATGCTATTTTAATGAAGGTGGATAAATGGAATGCACAAGAACGTGCCCAAGTCACTTATGGAACATGTTATCCTAACAATTCAAAATAACTTCATGTTCTATGTTTTACAATAGACCCTCACCATGTTGAGGTGATAAATTTGTCGTTGGTAAAGAATAGTTCATTCTGTTCCTCCCATTTTTTTCTTGTTTATCCATCATTATTTTAGTGTAATATTGTAACGTTATAGAATGACATGCTTATTGTTCTTCCACTATAAGGGTTTATTTCATTTGAAGTGAAAAAAGAGAAGAAGAAAAGGGAGGAAAATCATTTGAAGTGAAAAATCTTAAGAGGGACAAAAATTAGAATATAAAAAACAAAACAAAAGGAGACGCAAAGAAATAGAAAGGAAAAAGAGAGAAAAGAAAAACAAAAATGGAGAAAAATAAAGAAATATAAAAATAAAATAATTACATATAACAACATTAAAGTAATTCTATCGTTTAACGAATTAACTAAAAAGAATGGGGTTATCTATATGAAAATGAGAAGGAAGGTATTAGTAAATTTCTCAAAGGGGAATTTTCAAGAAATATTCAATCTTACTCTCTCATGTTTCTTTTTACATAAACCATCAACACATTTTAGCACTCATTGGAAATTCACGATGAGTCGTCACTAAAAATACAATTGAATTCCAATTCTTCCAAGTTCCTCCATACTTTCTCATCTATACCTTAGAAGAGGCAGATTTCTCTTAATTTTTTAGTTTGCAATAAAATGTTATGAAATTTGCAAAAATTAGTGCAATTGACATCAAAATTGTATCTAGTCTAGCCTATAAACAATTTTTAGAGTACATTACAGCAACAGGCAATTAGTAAACCTCAAGATTCCATTATTAAAGGTTAAGAGTAAACTCTATCTATCATTAGATTGTTTCTACTAAGAGCAGATTTCAGATAGACAATTATGTGTCAATACTAAAGTGGTTGATTTGCAATAAGAGGAGATACTATGTTTATTAAGTTGTCATGCAATGTTATCTTTTTACATGTTGTTATTACTTTTTACTTTTATTAGCAACATTACTCATTTTTTAATTCAGTAAATTTATTATTTTAGATTAATATTATTAGTTGTGAGTGATAAGTTTAAATGTAGAGAAATAAATAAAAATCTGTTGTAAGATGTAAATAAAATTATAACCCTTGTAATAATAAAATAATATAAATAGCATACATAAATTATGGTTGTGGATGTTGTGCAATCTAAAAGAAAGAGGGACGGAAGATTGCGAAAAGGAAAAGAAGGGTTTCCCTGATTCTAACAGACAAGAGAAGCTCCTATTTTATTTTCCATTGAATTCCTTAAAAATCTATGCTTATGGTTGTTGTTGTTGTTTTGTTGAATAATTTAATAATTTGTATTATCCAATCTATGTTTGTTTGTGAGGATCTGAAGTTGTGAATGATCAGAGAGAGGTTGTAATAATTTTGATTAAATGAAATGAAGTTGTGGAAGAGCATGATGATGGAATTGGCGGCGTCATACTCGCCACCTACATGGGCAACTTTAATTGCTGCTGTATTTCTTCTCATCACTGTTACTCTCTCTATATATCTTTTACTTGATCATCTATCTGCTTACAAGAACCCTGAAGAGCAAAAGTTCCTTATTGGTGTTGTCCTTATGGTTCCCTTCTATTCTGTTGAATCTTTTGTTTCATTGCTCAACCCATCCATCAGTTTTATCTGTGCTATTCTCAGAGATTACTATGAATCCTTTGCCATGTATTGCTTTGCTAGATACCTTGTTGCCTGTCTCGGCGGCGAGGATAGGACTATTGAATTTATGGAAAGAGAAGGCCGCTCTGCTTTCAAAACCCCTCTCCTTCATCATTCTTCTCACAACAGGGGCATTGTCAACCATCCTTTCCCTATCAACTTCTTCTTTAAACCATGGAAACTTGGTCATGCCTTCTTCCAAGTTGTCAAATTCGGTATTGTTCAATATGTATGTATTCTATGCTTCTCCATTCTCACCTTTAACATTATTTCCTTCTTATTCATTCACCTCTCCAATCACTTGCAGATGATAATTAAGTCTTTGACTGCTATTACTGCCGTCATCCTTGAAGCCTTTGGTGTCTACTGTGAAGGAGAATTTAAATTGGGATGTGGGTATGAATTTTTTTTACTTGGAATTGCTCTTGAACAATTATCCCTTTTGTTTTATCAAATTTGTAAACATTTTCAATTTCCTATCTCCTCTTCACCTTTGTTGTTTTCTCACCTTTTATGTTGTGAGTTTTTATTGTTTTCATAGAACATATAACGTATTTATAAAAATATACATTTATATAAGGTAGATTCTTTTGAACAATGTCTTGGGTCTTCCTTTCACCATCTTACCTGGCTACCATAATGGATGCCTTCAACATCTATGTTATATTTTATAGTCATGTTCTTGTTCCAAGTACCTTAGTTCCACATTTTTTCCTTTTTCACTTTTGTTGTTTTCTCTAGGAACCTGATAGGAACACTTCTTGACTTTTCTGTCCTCCAGTGTCTAAATTATGGCAGTTACTAAACTGCTTCATTTTCTCGTAAACTTAAATAGATAAATGACAGAGTATATAGAACTCTTCAAAGAAAGACATATTTTAAACCTAGAGTGAAGAAAATAATATGAGGTAGGAAAATTAGAAAGGGAAAAAAGTGTCCAAACTTAGGGAAGGTTAATATTGGTCTTTGAGGTAGCTGATTAGGTTACATTTCTTTTACATGTGCCATATCAAGCTTGTCCTTAGAAATTTTAGAGGCACTACAATTGAGCTGGTGTACCTGACAATGCCAGGAAGAGTAATCAGTAACATTGTCAATGGTAAGGTCCTTTAAACTAGAGAAATGCTAAATCCTCTTAAAAGTTCAAACGTCTGCCTGATAGCCATTCTAATTACTTAAGGAAGAAAGAGAAGATTAAAATGGAAGTTTTGAATCTCTCAAAAGCATTAAATGCACATGAGTTTTTGTCTTTTTATCTCTCCTAAAGTAGTTAGGAGCATGGTAGCCAGAACCACATGAATCCCGACTTGGTTTCCGGTGATTCAATGTGGCTCATCAATCCAACTATCCAAAGTGAAAGGAGTTTCATTTCTGTTCCAGAATCCCACGGAGAATTGCTGAGTCGTGCAGGCAGTGTCCGAATCACAATTTAGATGTGAACTCTGTGCTACTCTCCCCTCTGGCCCTTCTGCATGGCATTGCTCATGTTTTCTGTCAATTCCCCAGAGCCCCTTGACTAGGCTTTTCCAATTACCCCCATCCATCACACTTCCATTTGTCTGCTCATAGCCACTGTTTGGCTGTGTAGCTGTCTCTGCCACAGCTGCCAGTAGACTAAGTGTTTCAGAGAAGGGAAAGGGTTATAGAAAACCAAAAAGGCAGATATAGAATACAAAATAACATTAGGTCAAAATTAAGAGCTGTTGCTCACTAATTAAAGTATACAGCTTTGCATTGTCTCTAATACTCAGACCCTGACAAGTGTTCCTTACTTTAAGGCATTCTTGTTTAAATGTTATAATTCTTTATTAGTAAAATGTATGTTGTTTATTGTAAAAAACTGATCATGAATCTTATTATTTTGCGATACATTACTATTCATGATTAAAAAAATAAAGGCTTTTCAATTTGGAATATGCTTCCTGATTTGATTAGGAGTATTATTAGTCTGTTGACTCTGTTCTTTAAACTAAACTTTTTTTTATGAGATGCTATTGATTATGTGTAGATATGATTGTTACCGATACTGTTGTGGATCACTTGCATGCAGTGTTATTAGTTGATTATATGAATTTTCTAGATTTGGTAGTTAAAATTCCACATGATTTATGATAGAACATTATGACATCATTCGATCCACGTTGCTAACCTCATATAGTGGTACTAATGTTTGGTTGTTAAAATTCCATGTTTGGTATATTCACATTAAAATGTGTGCTATTATGCTCTTTTAGTGACAGGTAAAAGAACTCTGGAGTTATATTTGACCACATGAGCTATTTGCTTCATTTGTAGGTATCCCTATTTGGCAGTGGTTCTGAATTTCAGTCAGTCATGGGCATTGTACTGCCTTGTTCAATTTTATACTATTACAAAGCATGAATTGGCACATATAAAGCCATTGGCCAAATTTTTGACATTTAAATCAATTGTGTTCCTTACTTGGTGGCAAGGGGTGGCAATCGCTCTCCTTTACACCTTTGGGTTGTTCAAAAGTCCCATCGCACAAGGCTTGCAGTTTAAGTCAAGTGTCCAAGATTTCATCATTTGCATCGAGGTAGATGTCCTTCGATCTAGTTAAGCTTCACATTGCAATTATTTTTTGAACTGTTACAGAATTTTTATTTAATGTCCTGCCTACCTATTATATCTTAAAACTGACTGACTCAAAGGCCCTAACTCTTTTTTATTTGTGAAGAAGATCTGCAAAATGGATTTTCTCTTTTGATCATCATAATGGATTCTTGATGGGAAGTAAATTGTGAAAATTTGAGCATGTAAATTTCTCAGATGGTTTCTGTCAATTCATTGCTAATTGATCCATCTAATGACCTTAGGTTGATGCCACAATTATCTTTATAATTTGCTATTGTAAAGTCACCAAGCTTTAATATAATATGATCATTTTTGGTGGAACTAGCTATTTGTTGTAAGCCCCCCCAACTTGCAAATGCTGATATTATGTGGTTTGTCATTAGATCATTTAATTAATCTTAATAATAATCACTAATCGGGCAATCCAATGCCATGGGATGAATATACTAGAAAGTTCTGTGGTTCATATTTTATAATTTTGTCATTCTCTGTTGCATTTTGCATTTAAGTTTTGTCAACACTCAAGTTCCCAGGTTTCTATGCACTGCTTCTTGAACTTGTACTGAACCATTTTGGACCCATAAGTACTTGTTCGACCCCTCTTGTCTTCACATGTTAAATTTTTATGACTGCTCCAGATAAGGGAAAAGTAAAGTTTAACAAGACTTTATGTTCATCCAACACAGATGGGCATTGCTTCCATAGTTCACCTATATGTGTTTCCAGCAAAGCCTTATGAGCTAATGGGAGACCTCCACCCTGGAAGCATTTCAGTTCTTGGAGATTACTCTGCTGACTGCCCTCTTGACCCTGATGAGATTAGGGACAGTGAGCGACCCACAAAACTACGTCTTCCTGCACCTGACGTGGGTGCCAAGAGTGGGATGACAATTAGAGAGAGTGTCCGTGATGTCGTTATTGGTGGTGGTGGATATGTAAGTTTCCTGAAGTGTGCTAATACTACAAGTTTGTCTTATTTCCTGGGCATGTGGTGCTAATCAGCACTTGGTAAAATCCGCCTCCTACCAAAGGCTGGGAAATTATCTTCTAATACTGTGAAAATTTAATTCCTTAGTTTCTATGAACATGTCATATGCAGGCTAATTAATAATTTCTCATAAATGAAGCAGACTATCCTTTCAAATTATTTCAAAGGGAATTAGATAAAACCTTGCCACCTAAGAATGGCTACATCAGGAATAAGTTATTTAAACATAAGGGGGCTAACTCCCCAAGTAAGCATGAGTAGTTATGGAAGCCTGCTTGTAAGATCATTTACTTATGTGTCTGCCAATTTTTAGTTATTCAACTGAAAACAAAAATGGAGGTGAGATGCAGTCATGTGGAATATGTTTTCTTAAAAATTTGTTACCCATAATTTTAACCCCCATACCTTTTATTAGTTTATTTTCCAAATATGCCTAGAAGATAAGGACTAATTAGGAACCTTTATGATACTAACAGATTGAAAAGTATGGAGATATCTTTTTTTTAGTATTTGTTCTGTATGCATTTCTTATCAAATTTCAAGTGACTCTTAATATTTAATGTGCTTTACCCTTTTATAACATTTCAGATTGTGAATGATGTGAAGTTCACTGTCCATCAAGCAGTAGAGCCTGTAGAAAAGGGGATCACTAGATTCAACGAAAAATTACACAAAATCTCCGAAAACATTAAGAAGCATGACAAAGATGGAAGAAGAGCAAAGGATGATAGTTCCATCGGCTCATCATCACCTGCAAAGAGGGTGATTCGGGGAATTGATGACCCCCTCTTGAACGGGAGTATTAGCGATAGTGGGATGTTGAGGGGAAAGACGAAGAAACATTGTAAAAAATCTGGATATACAAGTGGAGAGAGTGGAGGAGAGAGTGATCTTAGCTATGGAGGCTATCAAATTAGAGGGCGTAGATGGGTTACCAAAGAGTAGCGAATACTTTAGTGGATAGCCTAAGCCTATGCTGTATGGCAAAAATGTTACTAGATTTTGCATGTTGGTTCATGTACCCGGATTAGCACTGTACTTAGTGAGAAGAATAATTTGTTCTGTGCTCAAGCGCGAAGTTGATTTTTTTTACTGAATCATTTCTCGCCAGATGAAATTGTGAGATGTTACTTTGTCATTACTATAATGGTCTTCTGTATCTGTATCTACATTGGTTGACAAATGACATTTTGATGGTGGATATGTAAGTATTTCAAAGTAGGGTGGGTATGAATTCATTCTAAACTTAAGAGGGGATGATATTATCATAATGAAATTCAGCCATTGTCCAACCCCATCTCCATCTTCACTCCACCCTACCTTTCACCTTTGCATCATAAGTCTCTTCCTTCTTCTTCCCCCACTACCACTTTCTTGACAAGAGCATAAAACCTTGGCATATTATTAACAACAAAACAACTTTCAGCCTTATTCTTCTCAAAATCACTAAAATCAGCATTAAAACATTGAATATCTGTATTAGAAGGGGCATTTTTCTGGACATTGGCATATTTCATGTCATCACCATTTCCAGTATTGAAATTTTCTATTGAATCTAGTGATGACTGCCTTACTCTTTTACTTCCAACATTTGTTGAGTTTGGTGACGCTATGGCTTTAGATTTATGAACCTTACCCTTGCATAAAAAATTGTGCGATGATGCAAACTTGTAGTGGGGGAAGAAGAAGGAAGAGACTTATGATGCAAAGGTGGGGTGTTATAATAAATGTTAAAAGCTTATAGATGGGTAATTATAAAAGGTTATCTTAGAGCATCACAAGGAGTCATTGGTCAACTTAGAAATCGTAATAACAACATGATATTCTTGAACTCACTTTGTCATCAAATCATACTTCATATATGTGTCGAGGACACCTCATGTCACAACCAACCTTGTATAAGACTACAACAAAATAGAAGATGTCATATTTTACTCTTAACTCCTTACTCTAATGATCAGAAGCTTCAAATGTCATCATCTCAAGTCTTCCATCACTTTGATAGAAAGAATAGTTGATTTTTTATAAACACAGATAAAATATTTGGAGTATTAGTGATACTTAACCCATATATTTTTATTTAATTTTTATATGTTTGATGTTAACCAATATTCTAATTTCATATTTCATTTAAATTAAAATGTCAAATCAACACATCAAAAAATAGAATTATCATTAAGTTAGCCCTTACCAATTGACTACAAAATAAATTTTTAAAATATATAATAAGTTGACTAGCAGAAATATGTTGGAGTGACTTAAGTTTTAGTTAAGGGTTAATTTGAATATATTATTTAAAGGAGTTTGAAATATATTAGTATAATAATTATTGTTTTTTTGTGATAATAATCTCACGCCGCATAATCCTGGATTGTTTGAGAAAGAGCAATGTAATATGGTGCATTAATTCCTCGGGTATGTACACGCGTCAAGATGGCAAGAAAATTTGATTGGTTGGATGAATTTGTGAATATTTTTAGAGGAAAATAGGAATTTGGATGATAATGATAATGATGATGAAAGTAATATAGTAATGAGATGAATGCTTGTGGTGGGATGGAGAGTTTGAGGAAATCGTTGAAATCATATGGTTCTCGCAAACATGTAAGGAAAATATCAGCAGGTGGTGGAAGTCAAGAGTCTGTGTTTGAAGAGCTCCCCATCCTTCTCTCTCAACAATCTTGTTCTGTCACTATCAAAAGCGACGATGAGGATAACAATATGATGAGAGATAATAATAATAATAATAATAATCATCATAACAACAATGGTGGTGGTGGTGATTCGGGTGATCCACCATCCCAACTAATTGGTAGATTCTTGGACAAACAAAAAATAATGTCACCATCTAGCATTGGTGAAATGGCCCTTGATATGGATTTAAAAATGGATGAGCTACGTGATCTCCCTCTCAATGATTCCTCTGTTTCTAATAGTAATAGTAATGAAACTCCTCCAACAACTAGTTACAAAACACCAACACCTCAATATTCCCTAAAACGCCCTCCTCATCCACACCATGATAGGAACACCTCCAACTCTGCATTGCTCCTCAAAACAAAAACAAGATCTAGATTGCTTGACCCTCAATTCTCTCAGCCTCAACAACAAGACTACTCCAGTCCTATCCCAAAGTCCTCAGGACAACTCTTCTCTACCTTCATTGGCACCAAGAAGGGCGACAATGACGATGAAGATGATCCTTTCTTAGAAGAAGATCTCCCAGATGAGTATAAGAATGAGACTCATTTCAGCCTCTGGGTTCTCCTTGAGTGGTTGAGCCTCATTTGCATCATCGCCGCCTTTATCGCCACCCTCTGCATCCCTTCCTGGAGGGACAACAATCTTTGGGACCTTAGGTTATGGAAATGGGAGGTCATGATTCTAGTTCTAATATGTGGCCGATTAGTCTCCGATTGGGTCATCCGCATTGTTGTCTTCTGCATAGAGAGGAATTTCGTGTTGCGTAAGAGAGTGTTGTATTTTGTCTATGGTGTTAGGAAGGCTGTCCAGAATTGCTTATGGTTGGGTCTTGTCTTGATTGCTTGGCACTTATTATTTGATAAGAGAGTGGAGAGGGAAACCCGAACTGAATTTCTAAAATATGTGACCAAGGTATTGGTGTGTTTCTTGGTGGCCACGGTTGTGTGGCTTCTCAAAACTCTCGGGGTGAAGGTACTAGCTTCTTCATTTCATATGAGCACTTATTTTGATAGGATTCAAGAGTCATTGTTTAATCAATTCATAATAGAAACACTATCAGGACCACCCACCATAGAGGATGATAAGTTAGCTTCTGAGGTACGAAAGCTGCAGAATGCAGGGGTGGCCATACCACCAGACCTAAGAGCCTCTGCCTTCCCAACAATGAAGAGTGGAAGGGTCAACAAGAGTGGAGTGCTTAAAAGTGCAACATTTTCTCAACGTTATTCCACTAAGAAGGTGGCAATGGATGATAATGGGATAACTATTGATCATCTTCATAAGCTGAATCCAAAAAATGTGTCAGCTTGGAATATGAAAAGGCTAATCAATATGGTCCGCCATGGGGCTCTTACTACCCTTGATGAGCAAATACTTGATGATTCTACACAACAAGGGGATGAGTCCGCCAAGCAGATTAGAAGTGAAAATGAGGCTAAAGCAGCAGCCAAGAAAATATTTCACAATGTTGCTAGGCCTGGTTCCAGGTACTCACTCATCTTGGTATCCAAACAAAAGGATTCACTCTTGAATATCACTTCATATTTCAATCCCTTATCTTAAATCACTTTTTCTTTCTGGAGTTACAATATGTGTATTTTAATGGAATATGATTAATTAATTCACTCTTCTTGCTTTTCTTTTTTAATTTTCTCCAGGTACATATACCTTGAGGATTTAATGCATTTTATGCGAGAAGATGAAGCTTTCAAAACCATAAATCTCTTCGAAGGAGCATCTGAAACCAGCAAAATCAGCAAATCGGCCTTGAAGAACTGGGTGGTAATAATTAACACATGAAAAAATAATTTCGATAGTTGGAACAATACATTTACTATAGTTGTAGCCTATAAACAAATTGTCATTTGCACGAGTTCTTTCCCTTGTTTCTTTAATGAAGTGTTATTTCCTGTTTAATGATTCTCCAATAGTATTTACTAATAAGCTGAGTCGATTGATTGATTTTTTGCTTAGAACTTGATCTATTTTAATTACTCAAAGGCACAAAGAGTGATAAGATCTATTGCAATTCATGTGTATGTTTTCTCACGATTTCTGTCAAGTATTGGAGAGGATCTAGATTCGTAATTATTATAGCAATATAATATACTTATTTAATTATAACTGATTATTGTAGGTGAATGCCTTCCGGGAGAGGAGAGCACTTGCTTTGACATTGAATGATACCAAAACTGCAGTGATCAAACTCCATCGAATGCTCAATTTTATGGTGGCCGTTATTGTATTGATTATTTGGCTTTTAATATTGGAAATTGCCACCAGCAAAGTTATTGTATTTGTAACCTCACAGATTGTGGTGGTTGCATTTGTATTCGGAAATACCTGCAAAACCATATTTGAATCAATTATTTTCTTATTTGTCATGCATCCATTTGATGTAGGAGACAGGTGTGAAATTGACGGAGTCCAGGTAATTATTTAATGTTATCTCTTTAAATTAATCACCTTTATTGTTCAAGTAAATGGGTCTGGCCTAATTTTATTTATTTTTCGTAACTAATTTCAGATGGTTGTAGAAGAAATGAACATATTGACAACCATATTTCTGAGATTTGACAATCAAAAGATCATGTTCCCTAACAGTGTCCTAGCTACTAAGGCCATACATAATTTCTATCGGAGTCCAGATATGGGAGATGCTCTTGAATTCTTTATACATGTCTCTACCCCGCCTGAAAACGTTACACTTATGAAACAAAGAATAGTGAGGTATGTTTATATGTGTCCTTAATTTGTCTTGTATGGATATGCATGTATGTTATGTTGGTTAATAAATATATGATTGGTATTTATTACAATAATGCAGTTATGTTGATAATAAGAAGGAACATTGGTATCCTTCACCTACGATAGTGTTCAAGGATCATGAAAGTTTAAACATGATAAGAGTGGCAGTTTGGCCAACTCATAGAATGAACTTCCAAGATATGGCAGAAAGATTTCTGAGGAGATCCCTTTTGATTGAAGAGATGGTCAAGATTTTCAAGGACCTTGACATTCAGTACCGTCTCTTGCCCATTGATGTTAACATTAGAAGCATGCCTACCACTTCTGATCGTCTTCCACCTAGCTGGTCCACAATCACAAGTTGAGTACAAGAATTGAACAACAAGGAAATCCATGCATTTAATTAAATTAGTCATGGGACTCCTTCACCTCAAGTTCAGAGAATCCATTAACTTAGTAACAAACTTAAGACCACTGAGTCATATCCTAATATTTATTTATATAATAGTTATCATAGTTTTCTACCAATTCTTTTTTGTTACTCATAATGTCAACTATTTGTTAGAAAATATATTCGACAATTGAGATCCTCTTCACTCGAGTGTTCATAGATTAGACTTCCTGCCCACTCCAAAAGTTTTGGCTCCCAACTTAGTGCAACTTTTTTTCTTTTAAAATTATATGCCTAACTTATATAAGCCATTATACACTTTAATTTATAGCCATTGTCAATCATGTGTTACAATAGAAGAACATAATTGGTAAATAGGCTAATAAAAGCCTATCGATAATTAAGTCAATAGGTCTTTATCTATCAGCATATTAATATGTGTTCAATTCTAATATTATAAATATATTAAAATTTGAATCATTATGTATCGTATAATATATATATGGAGTAGATTTGATAGAGAATATTTAAGTTTAATATAACTATTAGAAAGTCTTAGCCCAAGTTTATTGAATAAGTTAGACTTGATGATATTTTAAATGAGTCGGATCATAAGTTTCACAATACCGATGAGTTATCTAACTATTGATTAATTAACGAAAACAATAAAAAAAAAATTGAAACGCCACTTAAAAAATTATATGGGATAATCTTTACTAACAAAAAAGTATTTATAGTCAACAATAATGGTCATAAAAATGTTTACTCAAATACACAAAAAGTATGTTTGTACTAAATTTTGATTGATGTAGACTCAAAGGAAATCTAGTCTACTATGAGTTAAAGGGGGACTAATGTTGAAAGAGTTAGACCATAATGATATTAATTTATTTCCATTAACTTTGCTTATTCTAAGATAATGATATTAATTTTAATTAATTGGCAATCAGGACCTGAAAAATTGATTAATTTGATGCAATTTTGTTAATTTCAACCATTAAATTTAATTAAATTCACTAAATTGAGACCCTAAAATTTGAGTCAGTTTGCTTAGTATTTATTTTCATAATAGAATTTAAAAAAATTATAATAAAAAATTGGCTAACATGTGTGAAGAAAATTGTTTAAAAACCCCTTTGCGAATTAATTAATTAATTGTATGCGTGTTTTTGTTATTGTGGGTAATTTAGGTAATATGTTAGTGTTATGAATAAATTAAGAAGAGAGTGAATGTATGTATAAATAGCAATTGGATGAAGAAGATTATTGAAGGAAAGGAAGAGAGAACTTGTGAAGAATGAAGGGAGTGATAGTTAAGAACAAGAACGTTAGGGTTAGTGAAGAAGAAGAGGAAGAAGAGGAAGAAGAAGAAGACCACAATTCCGCACCTCGAAAGCTATATTTACATCATTCTGGTGATGATGGTTTCTATGATGTGGAAGCCATTCGCCGCAAGAGGATCCGCAAGGTCACTCACTTTTCTCTATTCTCTATTCTCCGCAACTTCATTCATTCGAATTGAATTTTACTCATTGCCCTCTTTTTCAATTTTGTTATTATTCTAATTATAGGGTGAGGTCCAGTACCTTGTTAAATGGTGAGTTGTTGTTATTCTTTATTTTTTCGATTTGATATTTTTTGAGATTATTGATAATATTGGTTAGTGATCTGTTCTGATAGGAAGGGATGGTCTGAGGGTGCAAACACTTGGGAGCCTCTCCACAATCTCCACTCTGTCTCTGATCTCATCCATTCTTTCGAACACAAGTTAGTTTCCAATTTAGATACTTACATTATCATCCTCCATTCATCTATGCATTCACCCTTACCCTCTTCATCTTTTTAAGACTTAAATCAGGGAAACTCGGTAACCGCAAGCGCAAACATCACCCTGTGCTTCATCAACAGCAACAACAACAACAACAACAACAACAACCACCAAAGAAGAGGCCGCACCAACAGCAACGTGCTCCCACTTCTTACTGCCTTAGACATTTTGCAACTGATAACAACCATACACACTCTGCTCATCACACTATCAATCTTGTCAATGGAAAAGGAGATGCTGCTGCCCCTCTTGCTCAAGACAACCAACCAAATCAAAATGAAAGTAACAACGAGGAAAACATTGATGATCCAAAGCTTAGTGAGCTTAAGGCAACATCAAACAATGCCCTAGATGCTGCTGCAGATAAGCCAGAGGCTTCAACAGCCAACCCTCACATGGCCATGGAATCTGGCCCCTGCAGAGGAGCCAAAAGGAGAAAATCTGGTTCTGTGAAGAGGTTCAGGAGACAGGATGGTGATGACGATGATGATGCATCTAAGCCCAACCCAACCACCGTATCAGTTGAACAAGGCCAAAGAGGTGTGAACGGTGATGATGGTGGGAATAATAATAATAACAATGGTCACATGATGGGTGATGCGGCATCTGCCTTCCATATTGTAAAGATAATAAGACCGATAGGCTACGTGACTTCTTTTTCTAATATTGTAGATGATCTTTCAGTCATCTTTGTGGCCTTGAGGTTTGTTACTCCCTACTAACAACTCCATATTTCATTCATATCTTATAAGTGCATTCATTTTCCTCATTACTATGTTTGCTAAAATAGATTTTTCACAGATTTTGTTTTAAAGGTTTTTTTGTGTGTTCCCCCCCTCTCAATTTAGAAATGGGAAGAATGATATCCTTATTAAATGCATATTTCTACAAGCAGATAATCACTAGTAATTGACAAGCGAACTGGAGGATTACATTGTTAAGGTCTTTAAATGGTGCATAGAATGTATTGTCTTAGTGCTATAATGATTAGTTTAATGGTTGATCATTTGTCTATTTACAATGTTGAAAATTAATTCTGTAATCTATTTAAACCTGGACCGTAGTTAAGACTTGAGAATGTAGATTTTGGCTATAAAACATTTATTTTCATAATAAAATGTAGAATTTAAATTTTAAAGCAGCCTCAAATTTATTGTGATTGAAACACAAGTTGTAGCAAAAGTAAGAAATTAACTCTAACAGATTGGCATGCTTCTTTACATAACAATGCTTATGTGATTAACTTTACAGGTCTGATGGAACAGAAGTAACCGTGACCAATAAGTATCTGAAGGCAAACAATCCACTTCTTGTAATCTCCTATCTCTTAGATCGACTTGATTATGTCTCATATGGCTTAAAAGCCTTCTGAAAATGTTTCTGTGCCAACTTTTAACTCAAAGCTAATAGTTTTCTTAATATTGCAGCTGATCAATTACTATGAGGAGAATATCCGATACCATCCTATGTAGCTTGACTTAGCAAAGTATTGAAGGAGCTTCTTCTTATAGTTAGATTTTCCTTATAAGAGCATTGAAGGAGGAATATCTGTGTTTTAGATTTTCCTGTGCATGTTGTAGACGCAACCAATGGTGAAGGTTAAGGAACTCATTGTGTGCTGGTTATTATGATTAATCGGGCATATTACAATTAAATCAATTGTTTTAAATGCCTTCATGATTATTATACTGTGATGCCCAAGTATTTAACTTCATTTGTGTGTATGCAGTTTCGCATAATTTTGCCTCTATATATACCTTTAGTTCCATGTCATGCTCGTGTGAAGAAGAAAGTAGTCGATCATAAAAGCCACGAGTCATGTCCCTAAGAGAGGCTAGGCATATGTTTAATATCTTTAAACTCTATGATACACCCCAAACTCCTTCAAGTGGCTTAAAAAAATAGTCAGGTTTTTTTGAACTTTGTGATATGTACCCTCCTCACAACTATTCGACATTTCAAAGCTCCTCCTCATAACTATTTAAACATTTCAAAGCTCCTCCTCACAGTGAATATCTAACTCATCATCAGCGTGTTCCATCACATTCTCAAAAGACCCATAAAGCTTTTGACTATAAAATCATAAATATAGACTGGTAAATATCAATTTATTTTTCAAAGAACCATAACTAAACTCTTCTTTTCAATTATGAAGTGAAAAGGGGAAGATGAAATCTTTCTAAAAAACTTGGATTTATTTTGCCAATCAAGAAAATCTAAAGCATATCAAATAGAACAAAACTCGTTACAAATCTAAACACCCAAGTGAACTGAGGGAGTGGCCATTTTTCAAGCAATTTAGATTTGCTGCAGTTCTTGGGGTACGTATATGCTGTTTCCATTATTATGCATTGAAAAAAATGAACACTGTGATACCCAAGTTGCAAGTCTACATTGGACTACAACAACCTCGGGTACCCACCTTCTACTAGCATTGTTGAGCTTTGATGTGTCTTCTCCATCTCGGATCACAATTGGTGATTGTAGTTTCTTCACACCAAAAACCATTACCATGGATTATATCTCAATCACAGCCACCTTGAACTGCCAACCAACGGGAAATGAGTCACCGCCTATGAATCTTGTTCAATGATCAGTTTTAATCCAGGGATTCTTCAATAACTATCCCCTGTAGTGCTTCGCACAGGAAAAATGTTAAATCAGATCTCCATAGGATGGATCTGAAATACTCACACTTGGACTACCTTTTTCTGTCCCCTTCGCCACACTAACAAATAACCATTCCTAATATACAACGAAAAGTAGGCGTAGGACTGTGTAACAGTTTAAATAACAAAGCTAGAGCAAGGTGCTGTTTTTCATTTCTTCCTAACAATAAAATAAAAACAGCCAGCCGGTAGAAAATAATATGAGATTGCATTTCAGTAACATTGTACACTACATAGAATTACAGTCATAAAACTCTGAATACAACTATGCAGCAAAAGATTGTCCACAATGTCTTGTAAATGCTTCAAGTATTCTAGACCTTTTTTACTATCATGTGAAACCACAAATTTCAGGAATTGGAAGCCTCATTTCTTCCTTTAGGGCTCGCTACGTTTCTTATTTGATGTCAAGTAAGCTCCAACTTGTGGTTTCATATACTAATAGAGTGACATTTCTACAACCAATAGCACATGGATTCATATGGAGACTACATATGGTAAATTAGAAGTCTAAGGTTCCACATTGTTTGCTCTCGATGCTCTTTCCTCCATTTTTTTCATTTCTGTCTTTACAGCCATCAATACTGCCCCGACTCCGTCCAATTCCCAGCTTAGGCAAACCTCGATTTAGTCCATCAAGCAGAACACATGCTTTACACCATTTCTGCACATGAAACGGATAATATAACTTAGCTGTTCAAGTTCTGATGATGCGAGAGTGAAAATGAGAAAGAAAAAGGCCAAAAAAGACCTTCAGAAGCACTGAGCATGCTTTGTTATGGACTAATCTTTGAAGCAGGGGAAAAAACAAAAAAAATAATCTGTAAGGTAAATCATGCACCTTCCTCTTGATAGGGGTCACAGTATGAAAACAAAGCTGAGTTTAGCAATATAAAGTAATAATGTTGTCCAAACGGCACAAAAGAGAGATTAAAGAAAAAAGTGTGCCATTTGTTAATGATGTAAAAAAAGGCAGGTTTTCCAGAAATAAAGAAAAACAAAGACATCAGATAACCCCCACAAGCCATAATAATAAACTTTTATTTTGGGACAACTTCAAAGAGGATAACAGTGTTCAAATAAAGATTAACTCATATATTGACTGAATCAATTACTTGCACCATCACTTGTTCCTAAATTAGAGGACACCCGAAATTTTCCCTATAAGGCAAACTGAAACGGCAAGTATCAAACATGAGACAAGCTATCCACATGAAACATTATTATTGAACTGAAATTTAATTTAATACAAGTGTCTCTGAATCAAGTTAAACAGCCACAAGACTAGATTGTCTTTTTGTCTTTGAATCGTGTTTAGGGAGAAGGTCTTTGAATCATGTTTAGGGAGAAGGAGGTTGCTCGACACCAAACAAGTCTAACTAAGGGCATAAAATGGTTCTTGAAGTAAGACTACTTTAACATAGTCTATTGCAAAAGAAACAACAAAATGTGATTGAAATGCCCAATTGCAGAAATAAAACTGTGTTCATGATCTATACTTCATATTCGCATGAGGGAGGAAGAAGATCCAGGGGGTAATACCTGACTAGAAATGTAACCACATCGTTCACATGTTCCTTGCTCCGGCATTTTTGTAGTAGCAGAAATCCTGAAATTCTCCCCTGATTGGATGATGTCAAGAATTGCTCTAGGTCTGCATTTCAGGATAAGATTAAGGCTATCTCAACTGCATCATGCATAAGCAAAAAAAAGAAAGATTGAGCAAAGCTAGTTGGAAGAGACCTGATTCTCTCTAAATCCTTGATGAACTCCCGAGCAAAACCACGATAAGCATTTGGAGAATAAATGCCTACAATTATTATGCATAGAGTATTATGTTTGAGTAGAATTGAACAGAGAGATAAAATTACAGACGAGTGTGTTGTTATTGTATAAAGTAAAACTTCAATTTAATCCTAAAGAAATAACAGTGAGACCAATGATATACTAAAAAGTTTGTAGTCAGCAATTAAGATGTTGAAAGGTTTAAAACATGAGGCAATTGATGATTATACATTATTATTATAGTAGAAAAAAATGAAGGTTAGCTTACATTCGGTGGAAAAGTAGTCGAGCTTCTTGAAATATGCATACGTAATAGAGTGGTGAAGGAATTGCAAGTATAAGAAGGAGAAAAAAGGGAAGTAGTAGATGAAAATAAAGTAAAGAATAAAGAAAAAAAGGATATATAACAATCTCTTTCTCGTAGGTGTACTTAAAAGGTTTGCATCTAGGGATGGGAGAGTCTTCACCAGTGATAATGGAAGTGCATCGACTCAACCTGGCAATATCACCTCTCAATATATTCAACAAAACAGTTTCAGCAATATCATCAGCATTATGACCAGTAACCACTTTATCCACTTTCAACAACGCTGCACCTCGATCAAGTGCTTGTCTTCGAAACACACCACAGAAAGTGCAATTATTCTTCAAACCAATCATTTTGACAATATTATCCATAGTCCAACCATATAATTCCTCGTATGATATAACTTTGAGAGGTAAACCATATTGGATCTGGTTTCTGTGAACAGTGAGAAGAGAATCATCGCGGTAACCAGTGATTCCTTCATCAACGGATAAGAGGAAGAGGTCGAGACCATAGTTGTGTGTTTTGTTGAGTTTAGATAAGACGTAAGCAAGAACGGTAGAGTCTTTGCCGCCAGAGGCACCGATAGCGACGCGGTCACCGGGAGAGAACAAGTTGTTAGAAAGGATGACGTCATGAATTTCATCTTCAAAGACACGATAGAAACAATCTCTACAAATATGTTCAAGTGTTTTGGGACGTTTAAGAGAAGCTCTTTGTTCATTGCATAAACAGCACAAACGAACCCCACGCTGCCGCTTCTTCTCTTCTTCCATTCTCTTTAACCCCAACCCAACCCTATTTATTTTACAACTTAATATAGTGTGATTAGTGTCTCCCAACAAAATAAAATAATTTCTTATTGCAATTTTTATTTATACAAACACTAAAATTTTCGTTTTTTAGCTTCCTTTAAATCTTAACATGTTAGTTTACTGAATGTATTTTTTAAAGAGGTGTCAAAACACAATCACATCAAAAATTGATAACTTATTCTTCTTAGAATGATATTTTCTTGGTAAGAATTTCTACACTGTAATAAAACTTAACCTAGTCTTAAAGCTACATATAATATATAATTTTGGCTTATGTGGTGATTGAGTGAGAATGGTGTTGATTTCGTGATTGTGTGTTGTGATTCACCAGAAAATTATAAGTTATTAAATTTTCAATTCAAATTATTATGCTTTAACCCCACACAATATTCTGACATTATATTAGGATAGTGATATTGATGTGATAATGATTCAACTCTATCGATATATGATAGATTGATAGTATTGGCTCACAATATAAAAGTTTTTATCCAAAATCATGCAGTAACTAATATCTTCTTAATATTTCATTCAAGAAAAATGAATTATCTTCATTCTTTTTACTAAAACATCCAAACCAAGAGAGATAAATCTTCATATCCGTGCTATTAGATGCCCCTGAGGAGTTTAAGAAAACATATGCTATCAACCAAAAGTGTTCCGTAATCTGATATCACAATTCATCCATTGATTCAAACATAATCTGTTTGTTACAAGATTATGACACATTTTATAAGAATCCAGACATTATCCCGTTTTGCACATCAGATCACGTAGTAAACAGAAAGACAAACACACAATTGTATGCAGAACCTTATTAGCAAGGCACACTCAGATTCAATGAACCTTGAAATAAATCATTTCCACTTCATTTGGTTGAATCAAGACACTGATTTTATAAGTAACATTCAGCATATAGAAAAAACAGAACAGGACCGAGTGTTATGTGCTACTTGCTCTTGTTCCACCCAAAAGTCCTACCTTTTAACCCTCATGTTCCATTATGTTTATGAAATATATACCAAACATAATATTTTATTTTCCAATCTTCTACATCACGTTTACCAAACACTGCGATGATCATTAGGTGCTCAATAACTCGATGTCATATGCAATAAAGGTTGAAAAGACAATAGAGTATACATACATAAAGTTGAAAGTGAAGGGCTAAGAGGATGGCATAACACTTGCATACAAATTAATGAAAGAGAACAGAAAGTTAGAAGAAGAAAAAGAGAAAGAGCAAAAAGGCAAAAGAGATGGTCTAATTCTTAGGAATGTTCTTGCCAACAATCTTGGCGGGAGTGATCCGAAGAAGATTGCCTGGCTTACCAGGGACACCACCTTTGATGATAAGAACATTAAGTTCTTTATCAATTTTGACAATCTTAAGCTTTCTTATCTTGGTCTTGGTTCCTCCCATCCTTCCAGGCATCTTCTTTCCAGGGTACACACGGCCAGGTGTAGTTCCAGCACCAATTGATCCTAGTTGTCTGTGACTCTTTGAACCATGGCTCATTGGACCCCTTTTGAAGTTGTGACGCTTTATTCCACCTGAGAGAACGAATGAAGCACAAATACCACATGATCAAGAGACAGCAATTATAGGGCACCATTATGTTATGATGCTATTGTAAGACATAAAACTTATATTAAAATAGTTAGAAAAAGAGACCTTGGAAACCCTTTCCAATGGTGGTGCCAGAGACATCAACAAGATCTCCTTCCTTGAAAATGTCATCCAATACGAGGCGTTGATTTGGTTGGAAACCATCAATGTTTTGAAGACGGAACTCCTGAAGATGGCGCATAGGGATGGCATCAATCTTTTGGAGATGACCCATCTCAGGTTTAGTCAATTTACGATCCCTGACCCTTCTATAACCAACTTGTACAGCATTGTAACCATCAGTAGCATCAGTCTTGATCTGAGTAACGATGTTACCTTCTTTGAAACCAACTATTGTTACAGGAACCACTTCTCCATCAGCTTCGAAGTAACTCATCATTCCAAGTTTGGTACCCATTACTCCAATACCTGCCTCCATGCTACCCATCATAACAACGAGCCCTCTTCCTCTACTTTTACCCATACCCATACCCATACCCATACCCATACATGGCTGTTGAATTTTGAGTTGGAAAGGGTTTCTATTGGTTTGGGAAGAAGATGGAAATGTGAGAGAACGAGTGAGATAACAGGTTGGTGACGAAATTGATAACACAGACATGATATGAGTAAAGCTGCTGCTGCTGCTACTACTACTAGTAGAAGAACAATGAATAACAAGTAGAAGAACAACGAGAAGATTGAGTTTGAGAGCTCACACACTCTGTAATCTGTATCCTTATCTTCTTCATCAGTTACAGCCCAATTCCACTATTTATAAAACTATCCCTCGGCCCAATAACCAATCCAATTCATTCTTTTACCACTCAATTTATCATATATTATCACACATTCAAATTATTTTACTCCTATAACAACTGCCTCTAACTCACCAAATATAAATATTACACTCACCATATATAAATTTTAAATTTCATCTAATTTGTTGGAATGAAATCATTGCTCTGTGAAGTTGTCTAATAGGAACCAACTTAATTTGTTTTTATTTTAATGTGCCAAATAAGAATTCATTCAAATTTGCTTATTTTGAGTATATATTAAAACATAAAATAGCAAGTTACCCATTAAAATAGCAAGTTACCCATAAAATCAATGCATACCTTTAACGTGTACCAAACACAGTATCCTTGGTATATCGGTTCAAATCTCTTTTAATAGCAAGTTTAAAAAAAATAATTTCCAAATAAAATCAATACAAGTCATTTTCGATTTTTATCTTTCCAAATGCAACAAAGTTTATACAAATGCAAGTTTAGCATGTCTAGAAAAAACAAGCATTTTGCTGCAAGGTCAAGAGTTTAAATTCTAGTGAAGAGTTTGGCCTAACCACCAACCACAACCTGAGGGCATTACAACTCAAAGTTAGACGAGTTTAGCATTGCACTTCATTCACTATTAACTCTTAACTCGAAGTAGTTTCAAACACAACAAGTCCAAAGCTCTAACCGTGACATAGTATTTAATTATATTCGGTCACATTACATTGATATGGTTGTGTCATAGACAATGTACAATAAATCTAACAACAAAATGAGCATGCCATTATTTTAGAGGAAGAAAAAAATGCCTGCTCTATTTGCTCCAACTCGTTTGTACAAGAGTTGGTGTGATTATGAAAGAATATAAAAGCAAAATAGCAGCAAAATTGATGCTACTCCTATTCCTTGTCTCAACTCAGCTGCGAGATCAAGTCATGCATTAATAGTAACAGGATACAAATCAATGAATAGACAACTATTTCATTACTATCATGAGCTCCAAGAAAATGTGAGAAATTATTTGTTTGTGCATCCCCTTTAAATTCCCACTAAATAGAAAAAGCTAGCAGATGCCTGACTGCTAATGTGACAATTAATTAGTATTCACTGAACTCAAAAGCTTCCACAGTCATGTATTTGCTTAAAACAAATCTTAGCGGTTTCCACAGCCATTCATCCTCCTCAAATGTCTGCAAGGTCATTGATCTCCTGTAGAACAGGCAAAAAGTGATTATCAGACATGAATACCTTGTGATCCCAATGATAACCATTATACCACTACCAACAGAACATTTAAAACTCTTCAACACCTCACCTAGGAACCTCACCTAGGTCAGGGGAAAAGGAAAAGGTGAAGTCTTGGAAGTTGGAAAAAACTTAAAAGGCTAATACTTCAACTAGAATCGTACCTTATTATCAATGACCACACCATCTGGAATTTCCAATTTCAAGCCTGGTTTTGCAGCAATAGTCACTTGCCCCTGATAAAGAGTGTGTACAAGATTAAACAGGTAAGTGCAAAAATATCATTACACGTCAATCTTTAAAACAGTAATCTGACAGTATCACCCAACAAAATCATGTAAATATAGTGGTAGGTGTAAATTTGGCACAATGAACTACTTAAATTGCAGCAACTTCGTTGAATTTGAACACTTCCGATAAACTAAAGATATTTCTATTCCCACTACAGCTAACTAAAACCATTAATTAGATTTTAAAAACAACTTCCATTGAAAATGAAAAGAATTTAAGTTGGGGTGTCATGAATAAGGACTATACATATCAATTGGTTTATCCTTTTCTCTAGTGATTTAGTATAATTTGAGTGTTAGAGATATAAAACCACTATTTAAATGTTGTATACCTTTAAAGTAATATTAGCTCCAAACCACACATCACCTCTCACCATCAAACTATCCAACCCAATGATGCTTGGAATAGATCTGAAGCGACTTTGGAAGTCACCAACCTGAGAATGAAACAGATATAAAATTCAAAAGACAGATACTAACTAGGGAAGGGTAAAACAAGAAATCAGTAAATCTCCACCTTATCAAACTCAGGTCCCAAGTCTATCACAGGATTTAAAGGGTTGGTTCTAGCTGGATTACGGGTCAAAACACCTTCTCTACAAGCGTATAGATCGGACTGCAAGAATACATATTGATGACAGGGAAAAATCAGTCACTCAGACCAAAGTATATTTCTCAATGCAGAATTTACATTTACGTGAGGCTAGTGTCACCTGTAGGATAAATAAATCGGACGTTGCATCCAAGGGAAGATAACGAGATTCAGGTACATTGACACCAATCACATTCTCAAATAACTGGAATACAGAGAAAGGAGATCATAAATTAAAAACAGAAATTAGTACTTTCATATCTAGCAGAAACGAATTTATAATATACCAGTCAATAGTTTCTGTTCTCTTTTTCTTTTGGGTCAAGAGAGAGGTCCTAACACTCACTAGGGATCAAACCAAGAATTGGGTGCTTCAAGAGGATACAAGGTCATAGACACACCAGGCAAATATTTATAGAATTAGTATTTATAAAACATTAGAAGACATGGATATTTATAGAATTAGTAACATCACATACATGAGTGATGAGTCATTGAAATCCTATTAACATACAATTGAAACTGCATCCTTAGAAGATATATTATATAAATATGCAGTCCAAGATCAACCTTACTGACCAATCCCAAAAAGATGTATTGAACAGATGTAACATAAGTCAATTAGTCTGTGTGACACATAAGGTCACAAGTCCAACACCTAGAAATAGCCTCTCTACTTGCAGGGTAAGGTTGCGTACATCTATCCACTCCAAACCCCACTAGGTGAGAGCATCATTCATGGGGTATCCTTTTTTAAAATTTATCGTAGGAACTGGTTCAAATTCCGTACGGTTGTAATTTATATATTCAAAAATCAAAGGCTGAAATTGCTACAGTCTAAGAGTTGAAGGTATCACCCTGCTTTATACCCAAGCAAAACATAATGTACTGAGACAAATACACCACAGATAAGAACAAACAATTATGCATATATACATGTATTATGTATAACCAATCCATAGGCTGTTTCTCATTGAATAGTTTGATCATCATCATTTTACTAGGAGACATAACCACTTCAACTCATTCTTACAAAAGGCAAAAGTTAACAGAATGTTAAAGATAGTTAGGGAATGGTACCTTTGAAACTGATGGCTTTTTGTGATTTAGACTATCACTGTCAACAAGCCTCTTAATAGCTCTTAAACTCACCCACCTAATCAAAGTACGACAAATGAGATTCAGCACATTTGGTAAATGTCAGAAAGAGAATGGACAAAACCCAGTACTCCACTCACATGTTAGACGTATCAATGAGTTTGAAATTATCCTTCAACTTCAATGCATCAACAAGGAAATATAAACAAAAATAGAAAAGACAAGTTCGATTATGTTAAAATATATTCTGAAAAATCTTGCCAGCAACCCAATATCAAACTTCAAGAACTATAGAATTAAATGAAACAAAATAACAGAAAAGAGTCATGAAAAAAAATAATTATAACTTACCTGTTTATCTTGGTTTCGAGCAATCTCCTGAAGCTGCAGAAATTAAAAAAGTATATAAAGTTCACCCATGGAAAATTTGGTTTCCGATAGAACACGATGGCAACGTATGATTCATGTAACTAACACCATACAGTGGGAAAAGGTTTGATTACACTATAGATTTTAACACAAGCTATTTGAATTAAACAAGTTACAGAGCCAAATTAAGTTTTAACAGGGTACTAGCTAATGAGTTACTGAGTAAATTAGTCGGTACTAAGTCCTGAAAACCAGGTCCTAGACCATTACAGGTAAACAATATACTTGTATATTTAAGACATATTAACTAGCATGCAACAATTACAATTCCCAACACAAACATGAAAGCGACTTAAGGGGGCTGCCAACTCTGAAGGAAAAGAAAATATACCTTAAACTTCATAGTAGTCAAGATTAAATTAAATGAATGGCTTGGTGTCACCTGGTTGAAAAGAAAAGAAAATGAAACAGGAAACTCAGATACCTTCAAAGAGAAGTGGCAATCTTACACACAAAAAATGAAAATATTTATATGTACCTCCATACAATACTCAATATCATTTGTCATCAAATGATTTAGAATGTCTACAAGATACAGTCAAGGTAGACAGATAGCAACCAAAATATTGGAACCGCAATGCTAGGTTAGGAAGTAATGACTTCAAACACTAATGATTAAAACAACCAGAAGGATACTAGGATCGATGATAGTAGCCACATTATCTGAGGTCATCACGAGGACATACTCCTTGCCCTGGAAAATAAGAAAAGAAACTTAGTCCATGAACTACAAAAGTGTATGAACAAATCCAACACCTATACATATATGAACACATTTAACTTTAGCCTAGTGCTGTTAGGGTTCTATACTTGAAGTCTTCAATTCAAGTGTCCTACAGCTCTTCCTTGAAGGTTTTAAAGGATTAGGACAAACAAAGGGAGAGTGCTCAAGTTCATAAGAAGTCCATACCTGTGACAATAATAAATCAAGGGTTCCACCACTGATTAGCGAACGGAATATATCACCATTGTCAAAAGGATGCCTTCACATGAACAAAATTCGAGGTTAATTTAAAATGGTACAGTATTTACCATAGGTGCAACTAGACGTCTAGACCTGTTTCATGGGTTATAATAATTACAAAGCAACTTCGTCTATTTTGCTCACTATAAAAACAATTCTACCAGTAACTTATTATGTAAACAGAGAATAGCTTCTCCACTTTCTTTAAGCAATGCCTCTGCAATAAATTAATGCTAGAAACAAGTACACACTAATAGAAACATAATAATGAACTCATAAAATTAAAAATGCTCAAAACTATAGTGATCAACTAGTACTGGAACTTAGATTTCCCACTCTACAACAACAACCATGCATATAAACATCTAGAATCCAATTTAAGAGACATGTATTTGAAGGTTTACATACACTTCCTCCTTGCTGAAATGTGCACCCAATAATTTCAATTCTGGAACTTCACCCTATATAGATGATAATGTATTGATCACGAGAAATCACAAACCAATATCAATTCATCCAAAATATGGAAGAAACTCAAACCTGCTTTAACGTGTGTATGTCAATGCTTGACTTTGAATACTTTTCCAAAACCTACACAAGATGAAGCTGAAAGATTCCAATAATAGCCACTTTGAAACAATCAAATATGGAAATTGAAGTAGTAATTCACCTTTGAAGTGTTATCATGAGAGTCATCTTTGTTGAAGACAAAAAATGGAACATTGCATCCATACTTCGAGTTGATGGTCTACAAACAATTACAATAGTGACGTAATATAATAACTTAGTAATAACCAGGGATATCCAGTCAATTGCAACCATATATTAAGCAAATACAAGAGTTCTGGTGTGAGGTAGGTGTAGTTATGGTAGTGCAAGCATACATGAGCACCATTACCCATATGTTAAGTATAAATTTCTCACCTCAATCTGGTTAATGATCAAGTCCAGAAGTGTCAGCCCATTATAAATATCAACTTCAGATCTAAACAGCAGCAGAAAACCAAAATCCATCATGTGTGAAATTTTGAATAAACCATGGACAGGAGAGCATTATTCAATAAGTGTGTAAAAGTGACTCGCACGCACACACATAAGTAAATGCTAAATTCTTCAGCAAATTTTTGTAATACTTTGATTGTCTGTGACAGATAATAAAGGTCAGAATAGAAAATGGAAGCTGTACAAACAGGGATAAAATATACAGGAAACAAATGGATTTAAAATTAAAAAATAGGATGGCAAAATAGGAAAGTCCAGTTTAGATTTCACAAAGATGTGACTTCAGTCAGGAAATTATATAAAAACTAAATATATAAATTGACAAATCAACGTTTTTTATGGAAAGTACACATAACATAATGAACACGTTAAATCTTAAGAGTTGGATGAATGCTTACTTGGGCCTTTCCAAACCCATATCCCTTCCTAGGGCACCGTTGAACTTCAGAACAACAAGCTTGTCCAAAAGCTTCTTAGTTTCTTCTATATCTGTTTCGGATGTTAAAATTGATGATAATGAGAATACTAGAGAAAACAGGAAAGCACACAAGTTGTGCAGCTATAGTTTACCTTCAGGTAAGGGTGCTAAATTAGCATAGGGAACAACAGTGACATCGACCTTCGCCAAATCATTCTTCCTCTTGTTTGCTTCAATTTTCCGAGTTTCCACTCTTATAAACAAAAAAGTTAATGGCATGTTGCACACCAATCAGTTGAGAACTAATTCAACTGAACAACTCAAAAACTAATAAATAAAAGAAAGAACAAGGGTTCAATTTAGTCCTACAAAGACAATAGTGTCACCAGTTAGCCCTTGAAGGTTTTTATGACACTATTTAAGTCTTTGGGAGATTTAAAATGTCAACACAGAAATGATAAATCATTGTAAGATAATTCTCTCATTTACCCCATACAGAATACACCCTACCAATATAAACGAAGATTCTCTCATTTAGTGAGAGGTAGCAAGCAGCTGTTATAAGGTATTGTCATTATGAAGTTTGGTATAGTAGGTTCTAAATTGACAAGTAAGATAAGATAAGATAAGAAGAGAAGGAATGAGAGATGATACTTGGGAAGAGATTGGTGATCTTTGATGTTGTTCTTCTCAAGCATAAGCGTCTTGGTAACCAAATTACAGAACAAGTAAACGAATTGAACAGAAGGATTGGCGGGAACAGGATAAGCAATGCGATTATAAACATCAAGAGGGATAGAAGAGTCAACGAAAGAAACAACAGGAATTTGGAGTTTATGAGCCTCATTGATAACAGAACTTTTTCTATCAGTATCAAGAATGAAGATACAATCAGGAGGCTGAGAGGGACCAAAGCAGAGCTTCTTATTACGAGAACGAAACTTCTTAGGAGAATATGAATTGGTGAGGAATCCACCAGTGCGCCAGAGAGCATTGGTGGAATGAGAATATGAACCCACTTTGCTTGTCATGAGATTAAAGATCTCATCGTAGAGAGGGTTTGTGTTAATAAACATGAAACGACCTCGTTGACGAGCGAGGGAAGCCATGAAGTTGCACGCGCTACGCATACATATAAGTGTCTTGTCAGAGTCTATGATAGCCATCTTGTTACGGAATCCATAGCTGTATATATTGAAGTGGTGGGTGGCCACGCGCTTCCCCAGCTGAGCATTCGTGCTCAATAGCTTCTGAATCACCACTGAGTGTATCGTCATTGATTCCACTCACTCTCTTTCAGTCTCTCTCTCTCTCTCTTTCAGTCTCTCTCTCTCTCTCTCTCTCTCTCTACCAACACAAACAGCATTTAGGGTTTAACCAAGGAAGGAAGGAAGAAGGGAAATAAATAGATTGGGCCCAAAACGGGCTTTATATCTCCCCATCCTTCAAAAGAGGCCACATATTAATTTCATCACGTTTTGTGACACCAATTACGGCTTTTTGAAGCCTACATTTCAAGCTTTTTCAAGTATTGAATGAAACTTGTGAAGCAATTCATCTTCATTGAGTTAGTGACAATTGTTAGTTTTCAGCCTTACCAAACGTGGATAAAGTTCAACTTCATTTGAAGCCCATTTCACTCATTGTTATTGAAATGCTGAATTTAGCACTTGTTTGCATAACAAAAAAATATCTCGTCTCAATCTTATTAACCAAATAATTGAGAAAAAATGTAGTAGTTGTTATGTTGGTGGACTAATACTAGGAATGAAATAGTAATGTTATTGGTTACCAATTGCTCAAAATGAATGATTACTAAACCAAATACGTGATTCGAATTTCAATTTATAAAAAAGGGATATCAAGAAAACTAATCCATATGATAGGATAAGCAAGATAAAATTCAAAAGTTTCTAATATTTACTAATAAACATGCCAGAAAACATATCTACTAACTGACATAGCAGTACTCCAATCAAGCCACACATATATAGTAACACCTAAGATGCCGTCCTATGGTAGCATAGAAAAATAAGATATCGAAAGCTGCAATATGTTATGCAACTTTACAGCATAAGATTATAAAGCATAACAGCTCAGGTGGATCCATCAGGTTTGGGTGGGATAAAAGTATTGTCTTGTGGTGCAGATGCCCTTTTGGGGAATAATTGACCAAGCTGAATTCCTACATGAGAACTTCCTTGCCCAGACTCATGTTGGCTATCAGCTTTCTGTTCTTTCTTCATCTTTGCCTTTTGTGCCCAACCAATAAGCCCCACTTGCACATGCTCCTCAAATATCGCCTTCTTATAGTTAGTTCCCATCTACAGTATGAAAGGTAATGACACTCAATGCAAACAGAATAACATATAAAACTCATAAAATTAATCTGCATTTCAGTTTGAATAGCAATATTTGCAAACGCACCTGTGTAACAATCGCATAGAGTGGCAGGGTGCTGTAGCTACATAGTACCTGAATAAATAGCCTATAACCCAAACATAACAGAGGTAAGATAAAGGGGAAAGAGAGAAAATATTTATTTCCAGAGTTCAAAATGCTATCAAGGAAAGGAAATTGTTGCAATTACCCAATAATGAGCCTCGGAATAATGTAACGGACTTGACCCATTATACAGGAGTCAAATCCGTAAGTAACCTGATAACAAAAAGCAGATGGGTTATACTCATTACAAATATCAATTATGCAAAACTAATACTAGTAAGAAGAAAACAGGTTGACAGCGAATATAAGAAAACATGCTTACCCATATCCAGAAGAAAAATGCTATCTCAAAAGCATTTTGGAAAAGTATGAAGTGAATCAAGAAGAGGACAATCTGGGGCCGCTGAAACCAAAAGTGGTCATTTGATGGTCGAACAACTAATTCACCTTCTATGGCTGCATGTTTTTCAGCTACTTCATGAGCCAATTGGGTTATTACATGCTCCAGCTTAGTGCCAACAGCAAGTAACAGCTGAAAGAATGCAATCCAGAAACAATGAAATTAACAAAATTGATAGAAATGGCAACACACTCTCATAAATACACAACTCTTCCATATCCAAAAAAATAACAAATGGAGAATACAGAAAAATAAAATACATTCCAATAAAATCAAATAATATATGTCATTCCTAGTCAAATACAACAAATTAATGATGTAACACAAACTTCAAGGTATGGCATAAGACTAATAGATCAACAGTGTAGTTTTAGTTTTGATCTGTATACTTGTTTAGGTTGATATAGAAACTTCATGCAACATTTTTCAAATTGGTCCTATCCCTTGAACAAAATTAAGACATGATGTGAATGATGTCTTAGCAAGTTGAGAAAAATAAATGCAAGATCATGGAAATGTACACAAAAAAGGCAAAAACAATTATCTAGATACTTACAAAGAAAGGAATGAAAGCAATCCAGAAATATGTGTGCCAACCTGGAAGAATTAAGTAGGCATCTCAAATGTGAGATTAATGTAATGTTCATCAATAACTATCAACTAGTAAGACTAAAAGAAACAATTAAATCAACTATTCATCTGGAGCAAAAGTGTACTAGTCATTATCAGTAATGTCCATCATGCTTGAAATGTATCATTAAATCACAAACTTTTAAAGATCCTCTTCCTTTTCTGTAATAGAAAATGTTCTTTAAATTAAGTTGTCAAGAAACACACAAGCAAAGAGATTAAGAGAAGATTGCTACATTCGTAAATAAGACATTGTGATAAACAAGTAGCAATTACATTGGCCACCTTAGTTCAGTGAATGGCACACAAAAGTTCAGGATATTGGCATCGAAGAGAAGCATAAGGCATGGCAGAACCAATTACATAATGATATACAAAATATATTAGTGTAAAGCATAGCTGTTAAATCTTTATAGCATACCGTTGATATTAAGCAACAAGAAGATGACCACAAAGACCCAAAGATACCAACTGCAAGCATGAAAACAGTTTTTATTACAAAGAGCTTAAACAATGAAATGAGCATCAAATATAAATTTTATTATTACGAAGAATTACTAATTTCACACAATAAGGTGAACAGCAAGAAAGCTTAACGACAATTAACAGATGTATGTGTCTGATAAGCAACAGATTAATAATTGCTTATGACAAAGTTATCCTACAGAAGCACTTACCTTATCCCAACAACTTGTCTGAAATCATCTTCGAGGGCACGAATCATGTACTTGTGAAAATTAAACTTAGGATTTCCCCTGCAATGGGTCTACAGGAAAGAAGTATAGAAAAGGTAATATTACAACTCAATCATGAAAAGCACTAGCTAATAACCAGATGAAAGATCAAATATGGCACATCATTAAAACTTTACCATAATGAAGCCAAGTCGTAATGTCACATAATCTGATTTTGTCACAGATCCATAAAATTGCTTGAAAAAGGATAGCTGAAAGAAACACAAGATTATGAGAAACAATTAAAATAATTGAAAAAGGATAGTTGAAAGAAAATAAAAAGAAGAATAGGGAAGGGCAATCCACAGGAATATGGCATGTGTTTGGGTACACTATATAAAACTTGTAGTGTTAAGTTAAGGATCTAAAGATGACACTAGTATATCTTCAAATAAAAGGATGGAGACATGTTTTAGCATGACAAGAGTAAAACTTTCATTTATTGAAGGTTTCAGACCATGAAAACTTGAAAATAGCTTACCAACCAACCCATTAAAGCAGAATCTTTGCCGAAACCAGAAAAACGACCCTTGATAAAATCATGTTGTTGAACATTTGTCACCTTTGGCTTCAGAACTGCATTACACCAATATACATTTAAGTAGTGTCAAGAATAGATATAAATCTAGAAAGTTTTTCAGGAGATAAATGAGAAACATAATATGTTAAATTATTTTTTATCATTTGATGGTTTACACTTTACACAAACATAAAATTAGCCAGTGTATTGATTCAAAAGCATAATGAGTTTAATGAGTATCAAAGAATCCACACTTTAATAAATAAGTGAAGAGACTATAATTGATAAAATGAATGTACCTCGATTTGTTTCGTAGTTCTGTTGTGCTATTGAATCTTCCCAGTGCTTCCACTGACGTATCTATACAATGGGAGTTACACGATGAAGAATAAAGCAGTGTTTTAAAAGAAGGAACCAAACATAGGTTATGGTAAAATGAAATGAAATACTGACTTTTGTTCCTCCAAAAAGGACGGTGAGAACAGAGAAGGTGACATGGACAATAGCTAGGACAAAGATAAAGATGTGAAGGTGATGTATTGCTTCCAGAGATAGCAAAGGTACCTTGTCCTGAAAAGTGAGGGGAAATTAGAAAGTAATATCCTTTTTTTTCCTGAAGGAGAGAGTGAAAAGTAGAGAGAGTAAGTAAGTGAGTGAGTGAGTGAGTGAGTGAGGTTTACCTTGTGAGAGCAGAAATTGGCATCGGCATGAGAAAGAAGGCGCCTAGAAAATGGAGGGAAAGAGAAGATGGTTTGAGAATGAGAATGGGTTTGTGAATGAGATTGGAAAGTGCAAGGGAGCATATGATGAGTGAAAGCAGATGGAACGCAGATTTTGGTGATGCTGTTTTGTGTGACCGTCAATAGTAGGGATATAAAACCCAGCAGCATGAGTTCTAATAATGAATAAGAACACAAGAATCATGAATAAGAGTAGATGAATGAATGAGTAAACGAATAGATGAATGAATAGAAATGAACCTTCTTTGATCTTCTGGAGAGCTTCATAAAGAGGCTTCTGATTCTTCCTTTTTAGGAACAAACCGCAATAATGAAGGACACGCTCCGCTGCTAGGGAAATGGCCACGATCACTGTGCATATGCCAGCCACTACCCACGTCGGAGTGAACTCCAAAGTCGTATCTTCACCACCACCACCACCCATTTTCTCTTTCTCTCTTTCTCTCTCTCTCTCTCTGCTAACTCACTCTCTGACTTCAACACACTTTCATTCACACTTGCTTTGCATTTTAGTTTAGACTCATTATCCCTACCCTACACCCTAAACGCCCCTACTTCCATATGTAAACCTTATCTCACGCGTTATTTTTTGGCAATATTCCAAATAATTTATTATACAATATATATATTAAATCCTATAAATATTACACTATTATTTAAAACTCAAGGGATGTGAATAATTGTTTTATTGTTGGCTCTCGCAACTGTTTTTTATTTAGGTGAGGGAGATTAAAGGGTTGCTTCGTCTTAAATGGGATGTGTACTTGTACCTGCCTCATATCTTGTGTCAAACTAATAGATAATGAGAAACATCTTTGAAGCCTTCATTGTGTTTTTATTCATCATCTTACTCCTCTCTCTCTCCCTGAAACAAAACATAATGCAACTTCCGTGATTCCCTCCCCATCCAAAAAAGAAGACTAAAGTGGGAGTGTGGGACCTAGAGAATGGATTTCACATCTAAGATCTCCAAATTTGGGAGTCCAGAGTTTTATAACACTTTTTTGATGGAAAAAATGTGACTGAAAGATCAGCTGAATTGAATTGGGTCCATGAATCTAAGAAATATCGAGAATTCTTGGTCACTCACAATATCTCTCTTAATTCAAAAACCGAGAATTTGAATTGATGTCCTTTCGTCGAATACTCCTAAATTGCATTGGTTTATCCGAAAGATTTCACTTCAATTGGAATTAGGCGATGTTAGTCCAGTTACAGATAGAGATTATAGGTAAGCTCATGAATGCCTTATTATATAAATTGACTAAGCTAATGGGTTTCACTTGATTTCCCTTCCTTTAGTTACTCAGATATTTCAGTTCGCTAAGTTTTAAAAGTCCAAAGAGCACAAACTAGCCGTGGAGCTTGGATACGGTTTCCCGATCAGAGATCCATGTATCACAGATGGTATCTCCCCATGGCCTTTTACCTCTGAAAGCATCATTTCTTCTCAATGCCAATTGACTCTCAAATAAAAGTAATACAAATCAATGATAAATGATATATTAATAATATAAAAAAATTACACTAACATTGTATAAATTTTAAACTCTCAAAGAGATTTTTCTTCGACTTGAGAGGCACGTTATATGCCTATATTCCCATTGTGTTAATGTATTTTTTTAATAGTGTATCCTCTTTAATTAACCATAAGATATTTTCAACCAAACACACATTATGAATAGTATTTATTTACTTTTAAGAATATAAGATTATAATCTTACCATCATTTAATATATTTTTACTAATCGATAGTGTTCATTTAATATATTTTTACTAATCGATAGTGTTAATGAAATAAAGATAGTCAACTTTTAATAAGAATAGGTTTAGAGAAAAATCATAAATATTGTATAAAAAATGTAAAGTATAATATAAAAGGAGAACTAAAACTGCAGAATATACCTTTATAATAAGAATAAGAGCAAGAGGAAATAGAAAAGGTAAAGGGTCATGTGAAAACTAAAGTAAAACTTCATAAAATATGTTTTTATAATAAGAATGTGAAGGAGAAAGTAATAAACGCAACAATAGTTGATGAAAAATAACTCTAAACCCTATTGGTGGGTGAAAGGTCAATGATTGTGCAAGTTGTCTACCAACATCACATGCTAAACAATAAAAATGAGTGAAGTTTGAATGGAGAAATAATTGTTTGTAAATTGGGTTAGAACTTAGAAGTGTGTGACCGATTAGACGGTTCTTTAATTTCCACCTCCCACGATGAACAAGGATCATCTATTCCAAAATGATCATGTTCTTATATCCCTAACCAATAACATTTCTTAAAATAATATAAAATATTAACTTATATTTTTTATATTTTCTTTTCCCAATTAAGTGACATATTTTGATTGGTTCGATACAATATTGAAAACATCAATGGGTTCAAGAAATCTGCCCATGTGTTTGTTTGGTTCGGAACTTGGTTTCTCAAACTTGTTTTGTCTCGTACTCATGTACAAGACAAAATGACACCCCTCCCCAATAAACAAATAAAAAACAAAAACCACTCGGTTTTTGTGACGCAGTTGTTTCACCTATTTGATGTCTCCGATGATACTGGCACACAAAGTTACCCCAACATTCTAAATAAAATTGTTTGCATGTAAAAAAGAATGTATATTTGATCCTTATTTTTCCAACACATTCCAAAATCTTAAGAATCTTTTTATAAAAAACAACACAGACAAAAACTTCATCAGACGATGTAGACTGAAAGTTAGGTAGAACACTTAATTTCGAATCACACGTCATTCTAACATGTTATTATATATTATAACTTATATAAGTTAGGATGATGATGACAATGATAACAATAACAATAAAGAGGATGACCATTTTCCAAGATAGCATGGGATTGATCGATGAGACCCATGTAGTATGGCCTAATATATTTAGAAGAGTAATCATCATTAGAATCATGAGTGTTGGAACATCAAGGAAGAACTGCAACTACTATTACCACTATCACTGCTACTGCTTGAAACGAGAGGTGTGGTGTGTGGGTGAGATCATATGACAAGTCTTGCGATCTGAAACAGACTGCAGTTGCATTCCCAGATTCTGCTGTCCTGTGCTGTGCTCATCACCTCTCATCGCTCAACTTATGTATGTCACACTTTGCAATCTCTTACCAATAATACTAGAAGCTTCTTATGAAGGACCATTTCCACCCAACAATGTTATTAACCAGGTTTTTTTTTTTTACTACCAAGGATATTCCCACCTTTTAGATGAGTACACATCTGCAATCCTACAACTTGTGTTATTGCATCTGTCATCAACTGTGATTCGTCAGAAAAATAATTAATTATTAATTTTTTAACTTCAATATATTTTTTCAACCAATGACAAGCTAGTGATACATACACTAACACAACTTGTGGGACAATAGATGTGCTCCCATTTTAGACAAAGAACTAATCTCGTTCAGAATTCATGGTTATCTTACCACAAGCGTCACTCCCAAGAATTGAACCATTGACATTTTAGTCATCCTAGATCTAGAAAGGTCTTGCATTCATTGGCTTTTGGTCATCATGTAGATCTAGTTTTAGTCATCCATATTGATGAACTTTATGATGTGGCCAAAGCTAATTTGTGAACTATATATTAGTTTAGTTGGAAGCGAACTACTTTATAGTAGTTGGATGAAAATTTTGGTTATTTGCTACCATTTTGTGCACCTTTTAAAAGTTGTAGTAACATTATATAACTTCAGTATAGAAGTCGTAATAGAGTAATACAACTTCTGATTAGTATAGAAGTTGTGATGACATACAACGACTTCTAGATAGAAATCGTGATAGAGTATAAAAGTTGTGATGGTATATAACAACTTTTGGATTGCCTTCGAGAAGTCATGATGACATATAACGACTTCTAAACTGAAGTCGTAATTTGTTATCATGACTTCCGAACTATAATCAAAGACCTCACAGAAGTCGTACTTTAATATCACAACTTCTAAACAACAATAACTAAGGTCGTTTAGATGCGAACTGACTTGCAGTTCATAAGTTAGTCGTCAGCTTCTGATGTGGTCTATAATGTAAAGATGTCTCTGGTGGTGCGGCAGTGTTGGCTAGCATAATGCAAAGGAAATAAGTGAATGCTCAACCACCATATCCTCTACTCTAACATGAAACAACCACATCCAAAGATTGGGAAGTTTCAGACTGAAAGAAACTTGGGGAAGCTCCCAAAGATAAAGGGAAAAAAGGGGGTCCTTGACGTGCACCTTACAAGAATTGACGACACAGCTTGATGATGTTTGAAGTATCGGAAGTCTTGTGTAAAGATGGAGATCATGGTTGATGCTTTAACTGTATTGAGTTTTATGGTGATCTCCACTCCCACAATCCATTATATCACATCAAGCCTATTTACTATTGCAAAACTTATCGCTAAAACTATGATTTGTACAACAGAAATAATCAATAAAATTGGATTTGCATTGCAAAGTTCCAGTGACAGAAACTGGTTTTCACAAGTAACAAGTATTTTGAACCTAGTACTGTTTCAAACTTCAGAGGCCTACTTCCAAAGTATCTCATTCACATCATCGATAAGGGATTCACAAAAACGGGATCTTAATCCATACAGTGAACATAAAGTTGGAGAATGGGGAATTGAAATGTCTGATACGTACAAAATGTTAAGAATCCTTTTCAGGTGGGGGATCAGCATCAACTGCAGCAAGCAGATCTTCTCCGGTTTCAGCTGGATTATCAGGTGGAGGGGCCTGGTCATCATTTTCAGTGTTCTCTGGGTGGAAATTGATGGGGAACTTGGTGACCCTTGGTTTATCAGATAAAATGTTCCTTTGAACCCTATCAACTAAAACCTTGGAAGGTGGCTCCTCTCTGAGCTGCTCATCATCATAATCATTGTTCACATAATATCCAACACGAATAAATTCCTGAGCCAGATAAGAGCAGGTCAAGAGAAGCACAGTGACACCAATTATATCTTCTTCACGAATCTTTGATGGATCCGGTGGGTCTGCCTGTTATGAAAAGAGTATATAAAACTTGGATTCTATAAACAAAAAGAAAGAGAGAATTGAAAAGATTGGTAGTGAGTGGTAAAGGTTGCCTGCAAAACAAAGCGATAGTTTCCAACATTGACAGGACCAACAAGGACACTCTCTAATAATTGGTCGTAAGTCTCATCCTCAGCAGATCCAACATAAGTGAGCTTCCATTCTAAATCTACAAAGAGTGTCAGAATCAAACAAGGTAAAAGTAGAGCACATAAGCAGATGGAAAAATGAAAACAAGACAGAGAAGGAATGAGAATGAATGATTAGACTAAGGTTGTTTGAGTTGTGATATTATGGGTTCAAATTCCCCTGCATACATGTATCATTTTTGATGTTAATATGAAATAGAGTGTGAGTGTGTGTGTGAGAGAGTAAACCCTAAGTTAGATAGAATAATAGGAATAGGAATAGGAATTGATTGAATGTGATATAATAGGTGAAGGAACCCTAGAAAGGGAGAGATACCATCTTTGAGAGGTGTGAGACATTCGTATGAAATCTCGAACTGAAAAGGAGTGAGAAAGGAAGCAGGGTTATCCAGCACCGTCACGTTCGTGATATTCACCGCACTCATCCTTCTTCACCGATCGAGAACAAACACACAAACACTCTATTCTCAATTTATCATTATTATTAATTATTATTATAAATAGTAGAGAGAGTGTGAGTGAGGGAGGGAGGGAAATGAAATTAAAGGGGGAGCCTGTTGGCGGGAGTTTGTTTATAAGGGAAACTCAATTATCTTTTTTATGTATATTTATGATTTATGATATGATGCCAGAACAGATCCTACCCTCAGATCTTACCCTCCTCAAAAATCAATATCATTTTATCAACTTATAATTCTCTTCAATTTAATGTCTGACTTGGCTAAACAATTAGAGCATCCACTTATACTTTTAGATTCAATTTCTTAAAATTAATGGTAAGGATCACAAAGTGATAAGTGGTTACACCAATATATGGTCATAATGGTGGCAAGGATGATTGACAAGTACCAATCGGGGTTGTGTATGCACGGCTATGATAATCATGTATTATTGTCTTTCAACATATCATGTTTACTTGTGAAATTACAATTCTTACTAATTGAGAATAATCTAAATTAGTTACATTATAATAATTCTACCTCTTTAAATTGTAATTCCAATTACTCATCTAAATGTTAGGATTATAATAAATTTCAGAGGCTCCTTCCAATTTCATGCCTAGTTGGGTGAGTCAGTGAAATTTGAGAATTATTATGGCGAAATAAAACATATGGACCTCGTGGTCAAGGTTTCAGCAATAGTTAGCCCCATCCTAGCTTCAAGCCACTTGAGACTATTGTTGATACATGAACTCATAACCTCAAATATTCACTACAACTCATAACCTCAAAAATTCACTACTTATAGCTCATAAGCTCAAATATTCACTACATCATAGCTCATAAGCTCAAATATCCACTACATCATAGCTCATAAGCTCAAATATTCACTACATCATAGCTCATAAGCTCAAACATTCACTACATCATAGCTCATAAGCTCAAATATCCACTACATCATAGCTCATAAGCTGAGGGTACATCATGCAGTGGGTGACCCTTGCGATTTCTTTCCATTATTTTGCGTGCAAGCGAGATTTGCTTCCCAACCACAAAGATAAATGCCTTGCCCTCTCCTCTAGCACCTCTCGCTGTTCTTCCAACACGCCGCACATATTCACTTGGATCACGTGGGAAATCAAATAGTATGACATGATCCACTCCAGCAAAGTCTATTCCTCGTGATGCTCTGCAACAAATTAGCATCATTTCATTAAACATATGGACCTACTCCCTCCATTCTTCTTTATCTCTCTTTTATTGTTGTTACATACAAATTATTAAAGCCAACAAATTACAAATACCCTCCATATCAGCCAAAATAATAACCACATTAGTACTCAAATCATTCAAAATATTATTATCATTTCATTAATCTTCTCTCTTGTTCATATCATACCCAAGTTAAGAAAAGATAGTTAACACTTTATTAGTTGGTAAAACCACATATAAATGTGAAAAGACAAATAAAGAAAATAAGGGAGGAAGTATTTGTGATTTGAAATTATAAAAAATAAGAATTAAATAAAAACAAGGGAAAGGAAAGATTTGGAACAACCAAAACTAACAAGCTCAAGAGATAAATACCTGTCAGTGCAAACCATAAACTGGGAGACTTGTTTTGATGGAGAACGTGTAAACTCTTTCATACTAGCATGCCGTGATTCTTGTGTCATGGCAGCATGGAAAGGTAGAACTTGTATATTACTTCCTTTTCTATCAAAACGAGTCAATGCATTTTCAACTTTTCTGCATGTTTCTATCTGCATTTTATTTTTTGGAGAATTATACCAAAATAAAAAGAATATTTCAACGAAAAGCAAAATTATAAAACACGACTCCCAAAAGTAAGAACTGGAAATACTTTGTTACAGAACACAATAGTTCTGGGGACAGGAGTTTCCTCTGCAAGCTGCAGAAGAGCAGATTTCTTGTTCAAAAATGCTGTATCAGGAGTTTTTTCTTGTCCATCTTCTCCACTACAATCTACTAGGACCTGAACAGATGAAAAAAATAATCATCACACCTGAAGACAGTGAAACTGATGACTCCAAAAATATGTTGCAAACATCAATTAGCATTAGTGTTCTATAGTCTATCGGATCGTTATATCCACTTATCCAGCAAGGCATATATATGTCCACACCCAATAGCACCCAGAATAAAATACAGGTTTCACATACCAGTCTTATAGCTGTTACAAGCTGCACTGCCATACCCAATGGCACGGAACAATTACATAAAGGATTTAATTTGTTTACAGAGACCGTGTAAGTGTTTCTTACACTATGAGTACATCATCCATTATTCATATGTTAACCATCACTGACTCTTAAACAAAAGCAATAGAAATGAAAGGTGGATGGTGTACTAACCGTGTAAAAAACTTTACACTAACAATGCATAGATAGTAAATTTTAATATAATGCTGGATAATTGATGGAAATGCAATTTAAATCTCATTTAGAAGACAAAATGATTTATTGTCTCTCATATTTAGCCAGAAAATACAGGGAATACGTCTTCTCACTTTCAGCCAATGCTAGCTATCTTCTGTCCAGGAAAAATAAAACAGAAAGAAGCAAAAGGAGGTTGCAACTGAAACCTAACCTCTTCAAGGCGAGAGCTTATACGGTGCATACTAGGTCCCATGATCATTTCACAATCGGGGAAAACTTCAGCCAGTTTGCTGTAAATATCTTTTGGTAAAGTTGCAGTCACAAACAGATATTGAGTAGCAACTGGTGAAGAATTAATCAAGTGTTGGAGAGCTACTTCAAAGTCTTCATCACCAAATAGTATATCTACCTCATCCAACACAGCACTGTAATATATTATGTTGTTAAGATAAATTTTACAATCAGCATGCATGGATAAATATAACCCGATGGACATACATCCACAATGGGGAGGGAAGGGGCATGGAATCAGATATCCCTATGGGCATGTCCTCACATCCATAATGGATAATGTTCATTTTTAAATGACAACTTAAAACTGTCCTGGACTCCTAGCCTCCACAATCCTAAGCAATTCCAAGGACAAAATCTAGTAGTAGTCATACTGGCCTGTATTAAACGTCCGTGCATTGTGTCAATAAGAATTACTAGGTGCATATGGACATTAGTTGAAACACTGGTCATTTAATGATAAAATAACTGATGAAAAACAAAGTGGAAATTTGTAAGGCACATAAGTAATCCAAGAGAAAACAAGGTTTACCATCTTAGATTTGTTAACTGCAACAGGCCTTCCTTTATCAGGGACAAAAAACGGCCAGGTGTAGCAATTAAGACATCAACACCCTGCTTTAAATTTTCCAGCTGAGTTCTTTGTCGAAAGCCACCAGTGATAACCATAGATTTGAATGGAACCCCAGATTTTGACATTGATCGACAATTATCTAAGACCTGTAAGCAATACATTGACAAGAAACAGTTATAGTTATACCACTCTCTGAGGGATGGTTGACCTATCCATTGCATATTCATAGTCTATCAATTATTATCATTTTAGGCCTTCTGTTTTTAGATGCTAAATATTAAGATGGCAAGTAGGGCGGTCTAGTGCATGAGGCTCCCACCAAGTGGGGTATGAGGAGGATAGACGTACGCACCTTTACCCCCACTAGTGGAGAGGCTGTTTCTAGGATTTGAACTTGTGACTTCTTGGTCATTAAGCAACAACCTTACCGTTGCACCGAGACTCATGGGTTCAAAACCTGAAAATAGCCTCCTCGTTTACGAGTGTAAAATTGCATATCTACCCTCCACATACCCTACTCGGTGGGAGCCTCATGTATTGGAATGATGGCAAGTGATTAAAGATATTTTCTTATAGGAAACTTATTTTTCTTATGGGTAGACAGTTGAATTACAAAATGAGATGGGGGTGGCAAACTATGAAGCACATGTAATGATATGAGTACGGATACGACATATATTCTTGAAAAATGCAGGTTTGAGATACGCATATAATTGTTATTTTGAAATTCCAAATAAAGAACATACTTCTTAAAGACCACTAAATAGAAAATGAAAATCATATTGTCATAAGAAATCATTACTTACTGCCCACAAATAGGAATAGTATGTATCTTGTTTAATCATGATTATGCAGATGCTTATTTGAAGGGCAACTTTCCTAAAAAGCTTAGGCCCGTAAACGATTTTATATATCTCACAGCATTCATCAATAAGGTCTACTAAAACCAATTAGGCTCCAATGGTTGATAAATGGATAGTTTTGACTTCCTGTTTTATATTGTTTCTTGCTACAATAGTCAACCTCAGATTTAACCTCCTGGTGAAACTACTTTTTATAGGTTAAATTTACTCTCAAATGTTGGAATAAGCAGCAAGGCTTATAAGGCATATGTAATTTAAAGTGATTCTTAATGCATCAAGTAGTCAGAATACTAGAATATGACTTTTAATGCTGTATGGTTTGAGATTGGATGGGACTTAGAGTTTCCTACAAAACCATATTTATGTCTGTTTATGTACTTTGTCTGCATGAAAGGAGAAGTAGAATAAAGAGAAGGAAAATGAGATTTATATTCCCATAGATAAAATATGAAGCATCTAACCTGAGAAGCTAACTCAGCTGTTGGTGCAAGTACAACAACTCTAGGAGCTTGTGAAGAGGATTTACTATGTCCATCAAGTTCTTCTTGTCTAAGACGCTGAATTATTGGTACAAGATACGCTAATGTCTTTCCAGAACCACTTTGATCAGCTACAACACAAGTCTTTCCACCAATAACAGGTGCAAATGCCATGGCCTATATAGAGTGAAATTAGTTATTAACATTGAGCTCAGTTACAGTATAAGAAGGTTAAAAGTAATAAATAAGAATGAGTAATTATTGTTTATAAGCATGCAGAGAATAAAGATTGAATAGGCAGGTACCTGTATATGGGAAGGGCTGGTAAAAGAGAGTTTTTTCAAGGATTGAATCATATAGTGACTGTACCCTAAATCTGTGAATGACTTGAGACTGAAAAAGTTTGTATCAGGAGTTGTTTTTCTTAGATATGTTTGTGAGGATTCGGCACGGTAAGATCCTCCACCATCTCCCCATCCTCTTCCTTTTGATGCTTTGAAATGAGATGCTGCATTTGAATTATCTTCTTCTTCATCACCATTATCATCATCATCCTTATCCCTGTTCCTGTTCCTGTTACTGTTACTGCTGCTTTTTTGGTGTTTGGTTTTGTGGATAAGAGGTTTGAGTTTCTGGGGTTTAAGCCTTCCAAAACTTGGTTTGAGTGAAGAATCATTGTTTGTTATAACACGCGTGACTTGAGTTGGAGAGGTTGTAGAAGATGGGGTTAAAGAGAAAGAGAAAGAGTGGTTGTTGTATTTGGTTGTGAGTGAAACATAAACAGCGGCGTTGCTGAACAAATTTGAACAACCCATTGCACTTCTCACTACTTTTGCTTCTTTCTATCCGATGATGTTTCTTTGTGGTTTTAGATAAGGAAATATGCACATTCTCCCCCACAATTCCAACTATTTATTATTATTATTATTTATAATCAAAACATTAGGCTTTATAGTTCTCCAATAATATATGTTAAAGCTACTAATGGCAAAATCACCTACTGTAAAAACCGTGTCAGAAAATCAAAATGATAAATTAGATGTTATGTCGGTTTTAAAATAAATAATGAGTCCTCTCCTGTTATCTATAAACCAAAAATTAAATGAAAAATTGATCTGTTATATAAAATTAAACAAATCACATTACATCAAAGATTTTCTAGACATCAAATCATATTATATTAATTCTTTTATGTTATGAACACTTTTTAAACTAGCCTGCGTTGCATATAATGATAAGCAATAACTTATATTCTAATTTTTTGATAAATAATATTATTTTCACTCAAAGTAGATGTAATTGATTTCTTGCAAGAAAAATTCTAAATATCTGCATTCATCTGAAAAAGTGGTACTAAACGAGTATGTGATCTTTCTTGCAATAATTAATTCACAGAACTACTATTTTGAATAAATTTCAGTTATAATCTCTATAAACTTTTTGTTTGATTTTGGGTCATATAAGTAAGATATATTCATGTGTTTATACACATACAGATAGAAACAGATAGAAATAGATAGATAGTAAAAGTGTGTTTGGTGTTGGTGGTTGGTTCAATCAATCTTCACGACTCATTTCCACCTTCTTCGTCTTTCAGCAAAGCAATGCTATGCTATATATACGAAGTAAAGTTGAAGAGATGGAAAGATAGATTAATCAGGACAAGAACAATTACAACACTCCTAAGTACCGCTTTGCTGTTGCATGTATGCATCATGATTTTGCTTGAATATATATACACATCTATGCATATGTATATATCATGTAATTGAACAATGACTTATATGTACAGCTGGCAGCAGTTGAATAGGATGATGTTATTTTTGCACAAAACGTGTCACAATCCAGTGTATCTGCAAGGAACAAAAATACATTCAAATAATGTGGTTTTAATTCTTGAATATGGCAGTAAAATTATAAAGCAAGAAGCTATCTTACAATGTTGTTGTCGGGTTTAGTCCAATAAAATCCTTGAATTGCAATCACAGCCAAGTTTGAAGATACAAGGACAAATATACTCATGGCATGCTTTCCCATCCATTCCAACACACTTGTCAAACGCCTCTGACCATAAACATCTACCTGCAAAGCATTATAATTTGGTCAATTTGGGTTTGCTCCAAAGAAAAATTTATCTCTACAAAGAATGGCAATGACAAATCTTTGGCATCAGAAAATGAAGATTGATGCGGAAGTATATGAATTTACATAAAAGCTATGTGAAGTTAGTTTTCTCTTGTCACGACACTTAGAACTCACCAGAACATATAAAGCAATGAATGTGAGACCAGAAGCTGCAGAAGTTAGTAGCATATAACTGATTGTGTACAGAGATTTATTTATAGGAATGCCTGAAAAAAAACAAATAAAAAATCAATATAACTTGTTCTCTGGCATCATTCAACATAGAAAGAAGTTGGTTTGCTAGAAAGTCTTGAATCCAAACAACCTCGAATTATTATCAGCTAGTAACTTCTTGTAGGTTGCAGCACATACCTATTGAAGCCAGGAACAATCCAAGGGCCAAAAATGAAAATGAAAATCGAAGCCAGTTATCGAGGCGGTCTTTGTGGTCCTAAGGTACAAGCATCCAGAAAAGTAAAAGATCCGCTTTACCAAAATATCAATAAGAAGATTTTGAGCCACAATTTACAATCAACATAGCATATGATTCAGATCCAAAACAGACTCCAAAGAGAAGTGCACTATTACATCACAGAGTTAAGATATAAGAGAATTCATATCATTGAAATTGCTAAATTTTCCAACTCACTGAGGTTCCATAAACTTGGTTGTATCTCACCTCTTGATGGACAAGAATGTGACCATATTGAAGTCCAATGATGCACGAAACTGCAGCTGTTATCGAGCTGTGGACAATTTTAAAAGAATTATAATTTGTCTCCTACACGTGCCAACAAAAATAACTTGATTAATGCATATAAAGCATACAATCAACATATAATTTGCAGTTAAGAATGTAAACACCAGGAGAAATGAGTAAATCCTATTCATATCTGCAATTTATTCTGTGGGATGCAGACCTCTTTGGTTTATCAATCAATCATGGAAACTAAGGTAGGGTAGAAGGAATATATTGCAAATAAGTGATCACATCATTAAGCACAATAGATATAACACAACAATGAGGTCAGTCAGGTAAGATTGAACCATAAAAAATAAGACCTCTAGGTGATTGTCAACCGCAAACACATTGCAACTAAGACACTCCAAAATCAAAAACCTCTTAAAACTCTTACTAAAACAGTGTGCATGTTACAAAAAATACGCCTCCAAAAGTATAGTAAAATGGGTCGATTCTGTTTCAACATCTCAACAACAACAAAATAAGTGCAACTCTGCAAGCAAAAGGTTAATGGAATCCCAGGGAAATATCAAAAGTTTAGACTAGCTACCTTAAAATGCCTTCTGGATCAAAAGGAGCGTGACACCATGAAGGTGAACCATCTAAAACTTGGCCCTTAGCAGACATATTGCACTCCTGGAAGGGCATTAATGTGTAGTATCATGTTGTAAAGCGTTGAGCAAAGAAATGGAATCAACTATAATATACCTTGAGATTCCTGTAAACAGGTTTTCTGTACAGGTGGTCAAGACCAAGAATATAGCGATCGATCATTCCAGCAGAATTACACGCAGGTCCAAGATCGCCTCTCACGGAACAATTCACCTGATATTAAGGTGAGAACAAAGTTAGCATTGTGACCTAAATATTTTGAATTCCACCGGCAGCACATTTCCAAAAAAGAAAAAAAATTATAAACATGAATGAGAAGATGGACTTGTTGAGTAATAATAAGCATGGGACAAGCAGCCAGCGGCCACAGAATCAGAGATATGAAGTGAATTCAAATTTAGAAGGCGGCGGTAGAATGAGCTGATGGATGAGCATGAACAACAGCACATATGCATTCCTCCCTAACCTTAAAAAGGTGCTAGGACTAGCTTTTACTAACAATATTTTTTTACAATAAACTCTTCAATAGCTTGTAAAGCAGGCAGGTCAAATGCAAAACAAAAGTTGAAGCACAAAAAAGACAGGCAATTTGGGAGATAGAGAAAGGGGAGGGAAGAGCCTGGTGAGCATTACCGTGTAAATATTGTTACCATCAATTGGAGGCGAAGATGAGGTGGAGACTGATACATCAAACTGCCAATCTGGAACATATAAGCCATACAGTAATCCTGAGTAAAGTGCCAACAATATTAATGCAACAAACCTGCATTATAAAAAGTGGTAAGGGAAACATATTTGTAAATGTAAGAGTAAATAAGAAATATGAATAGATTGATTGATTGTAACATAGATGAATGTGAATGTGAGTAAGTTGTGAAAGTTAATAGTATGGAAAATAAAAGTGAGATGGAAAAGCTTACCAGTGAGAGTAATAAGTTTTGAAGAAACCAAATTGTTCCCCCTGGCGAGATGGAAGCCAGATCTCACACAAAGCTGCAACAATATATCCAATTGATATCCTCTGGATCCGTAGATGAAATATGTTAAGAATGAAAAGATTAGAAAAGTGATTGAGGAATAATAATAGTAGTAGTAGTACCTGTAGAATGCCAAGGAAGCGTATTGTTAGAATGTCAACACCATAAGTGTTGGAAGTAGTACCATGAAAAAAGCCACCTTGAAGAATGATACCAAGAGTAGCGATTTTGAGAGCTCTGAGTAATGATTTGGAGGTAGCTGAATTTCTGAAGTGAGAAGGGTTAGTCTTATAAGAAAGGGAAAGAGAGATTCCAACAATGAAAAGAAAGAAAGGCATGACCAAATCAGCCAAGTGAAGACCATTCCAAGGAGAATGAGAAATGAATGGGAAGATGGATCCTCCATAATCAACCAAAATCATCATCTGAGATTAAAACAATTATTTAAGGGAAACTTGAGAATCAAATATATATATATATACATCAAGGGAGAGAGGGAGAGGGAGAGAGTTGATTACAAAAACAGAGAGACCGCGGAAAACATCAAGGGAGGCGAGTCGAGTTGGAGTTGGAGTGTGTTGAGGCAGCAGCAGAGGTTGTGAATCGGCCATTCTTCAATCTTCACCAACAAAATTGATTACTACAAAAAACTGAAAACCATCAACAGTCAACACTTACCACTTTTATAGTTTTATTATTCCCTCTCTTTCTTCTTTCTATATTCTCTCATCCATTCCACTACACTTTACTCACTTTACCTTTTCTACTTATCTTTACTCTTTAACCAATACTTGCTTTTTATTAACTATAATAACTAATACCCAATATTAAATTGTTATTATTTTATTTATTTTTAAATGAATAGATTTGTGTATCAGATTGATCCATTTTTGGGCCTTATGATTGTTATTGGTTGAAAGGTTGAAATGGTTTGGATGTGGATGAATGGATGAATGGCGTGTGCCAGACACACGCAGACAAGACATGGGCACATGGAAAAGTATGACTTTGATTTGTTGAATGTGGACTTCATCTCACCAACTCATCACTCTCTCACAATGGAGGTTGGACCACTCAAAAATGACAAGTGCCTAAGTTATTACTTATTAGTAATTTGTAAAGTAAGATGAGAAGAATCATATATACCACACACTGCAAATCAAATGAGTTATGAGTTATGAGTTATGAGTTTGAGGTGGAATGGATAAAAAAGTAATTGTAATAAGTAATAGGTGGTTTTAAATTTCATTCATTCTTTGTTCCCATCATTCCTAGTTTAGTGCAGAGATGGATAGACTTGTATCAGTATCACCCTCTTCTTTCAAAATCTCTGCATTTCTCACTCCATTCCACTCTTCTTCTTCTTCTTCTTCAAGATTCACTTTTTTCCCTTCAACGCCTTCTCGATTCACCTCAATTTCTTGCAACCATCAAAGTCCCTCTCCGTTTCCCTCTTCTACTCCACCACTTTTCCCATCACCCTTTTCTTCTTCTCCTTCTCCTTCTTCTCCACCTCTATCCCATTCTCTCAATCACATCGCAACTGTTCCTTTTCAGAAACCAAAGGTATCATTCTGCTCTCAGTAGTAATAATCATTCTCATCTATTTGATTATTTTATTGAAGATGATGATGATGAAGTTTCATTGAGAATATCCACTTCGTATATATTATGTCATGTTGCTTATGAAGTGAACCAACTTATTCGACAAAACAACTGACCTGGGCTCTTTCACAAAAGAGTTTGTAAGTCTTTTATATGACTTATAATAAGTCTATATTTGATAAATCACTTGGAGGTGATAGACTCATAACTTCATGACTTTTCAATTTAAACCTACATAACTTATAAGCTAATCTTACCAAACTTTATCAATTGCTTTATAAAGCTTTGAGTTTTTAGCTCTTGGATACTTATAAACTCACAACTAACTTATAAGCTCCAAGACACCTTATAAGCAAGCCATAAGTTGAACACTTTATTCATTAAATTATTTGGAAACAAGTTAAAACTTGCTTATTTTCTCTGACAAACTTACAAGTATAAGTTAGCAAGAGCTTATCGGAAGATCATTTATTATTTGCATAAGTTTATTTTCTCTGGTAATGCTGTTAGCTTCTTGCTGGTCTTGTATCTTGCCTCTTTAATTAAGCATATTAGCCAATAAGTCACAATCTTCAACATAAATGTAGACTTATGCGTAATTGAATATAGATTTGGATATATAGATTAATTTGTTGAACTGGGTGGCTTCCACATCGCAGATTTCCTTTTTGCAGATATTCAATTCTACATGATAATTTTTGCCACGGGGTTTTGTATAGACTAATGTACACAGTACTTATGTCTTCAATCTTTAATAATTCCAGACTTCCAGTGTTTAAGTAGTCCTTAAGAAAAACCATCCTTTGTGTTTCTTTTTTGCTTCAGGCAATAGTAATACTCTCTGCTCTCGTTTTGATCTTAATCCAACCAGCTATTGCACCAGCAGCTTTTGCGGCCTTTCAAAGTGCTGCAAGTACAGGTGGTCCTGCTTCTACTGCTGCAATTGGTGGAAAACTACTGCGCACCGAGATCCTAACTAGTGCTTGGACTGGTTTCTTTGCTGGCTGCTTGCATACATTATCAGGACCTGACCACCTTGCAGCTTTGGCTCCATTGTCAATCGGTCGTACCCGAATAGAGAGTGCTGCTGTCGGAGCCCTTTGGGGTTGTGGCCATGATGCTGGTCAGCTTATCTTTGGCTTACTATTTTTACTCCTCAAGGATCGACTTCAGATTGAAATTATCCGAACTTGGGGCACCAGAGTGGTAGGTCTTACTCTGGTGGTTATCGGTGCTATGGGGATTAAAGAAGCTTCAGAAGTGTCCGCACCATGTGTTGCTGTAGAAAATGGTGAATGTGATGTTAGCGTGTATGAAGCACTTGATAATCCAACAGTAGGAAAGAAGAAGATTGGTTTTGCTACATTTGCCACAGGGATAGTTCATGGACTACAACCAGATGCACTGATGATGGTGTTGCCTGCGCTTGCTTTACCTTCTCGTTTGGCCGGTGCTGCATTTCTCATCATGTTCTTACTTGGAACTGTAGTTGCAATGGGGAGCTATACCGTATTCATAGGTTCGTGTAGCCAGGCACTAAAGGACAGAGTGCCTAGAATCACTGAGAAACTAACTTGGGTTTCTTCCCTTGTTGCAATAGCCCTCGGATTCACCATCATCATTAGCCAGGTTTTCGGGTTTAGCCTGTATTAATAATGCATCTTTAATCAGCATCGATTTGGTGTGAAGGAAAGGTAGTGGCATTAGAGATAAGTTGTATTGTGTTAGAAGGAAGTTTATCTTCACTGCAACATGACAAATTGAGTATTGTCAATTATTTCATCTTCACTGCAGCTAATGGTTATTTAGTAATTAGGAATTGTCTTTACAAGCTCTGGTGATCTATATGAATTATTATGCCTTGGAATTCAAATATAGTATTACATTAGCAGGTGAGATTGTTCCTAGAAATAATCTCTCAGTGTCTTATGGGTAAAGTTATATGTATCTATCTTCACTTATTGTGGACAGCCCTTATAAGTATGTTGGATTGTTAAATAAAGTTATAAAGGCAATATGTCAAATTAGTTATTTGAATCTCACTCATTCCAGTGCTATGTTGAAGCTGTCTCAACTTAACACATCATATGAAGCTATTTGAATCCTAGGGAGAGCTTTATGTAATCATTATTACTCCAATCAGAGAATTAGTCACATAAATCATAATTATGCTTGTAGGGATACCTAGTCAAAGAACAAGAAATTATGAGGATCCTTTTATCTATGGTTCATAGTTCACGGTTTTACGTTTTCTGGAACGTGTCAACCAAACCGATCCCCCAATAAAAAAACAGAGTTAGATACGGAAATATAAAGGCAACATGTAAAACAATGTCGACAATAAATTGCATAGAATTAGAGGGTTGAGTACAAAAAAGTAGATATAGTTTTTGAATGATGTTTATCTATCTTCCATTTGTACTTTTTTCCGTGAGCGGGAAAATGTGATTTGAATGGGGCGGGAATGATAGGAAGGTAATGGGCCTAGGGTTGGTGGGAAGCCCAAGTAAGGAGAGCATTATTATTAAATAACGATGATTCCATGTAATGTAATATAATTTGAAGATGGCGGAAGAAGATGAGATGTTAGAAGAAGAGTTCTCTGTTTGGAAGAAGAATACTCCTTTCCTTTACGATCTTCTTCTATCTCATCCTCTTCAATGGCCTTCTCTCACTGTTCATTGCTTCCCTTCTTCTCCATTACCTTACTCCCTGAACCCTTCCTTCAATCTTCACAAGCTCCTCTTTGCCACTCACACCGCCGACAATGTCCCCAACTTCCTCATCGTCGCCGATGCTCTCCTTCCCTCTTCCAACTCTCAACCTGATCCACTCAATCCCGTCATTCCCAACATACAAATTACTCAGAAGATTCTTGTTGATGGGGAAGTCAATCGTGCACGTTCCATGCCTCAAAACTCTAATATAATTGGGGCTAAGACTAGTGGTTCTGATGTCTATGTATTTGACACTAGTAAACAATTGGAGAAGGAAGGACTTGAATGTCAACCTGATTTGAGGTTGAAGGGTCATGATAAAGAAGGTTATGGTTTGTCTTGGAGCCCTTTCAAGGAAGGACACCTTTTAAGTGCTTCATATGACCATAAAATATGCTTGTGGGATGTGTCTGCACCTCAACACAACGTGCTTCATGCACTTCATACTTATCAGGTACTTCTATCGGATACATGTAATGTAAGCATACAACGTGCTTGATGTATTGCTTAGTTGGTTATATATCTTCATATTTATCTTTCAGGCACATGAAAGTGTGGTTAATGATGTATCCTGGCATTTGAGGGATCACAATTTATTTGGTTCAGTTGGAGATGACAGTAAGTTGATCATTTGGGACTCCCGGACTAACCAACCCCACAATTCACTCATAGCACATGACAAAGAGGTAATATCATTTCCTAAGTGCTTAGCATAATAGTATAGAACATTCCACATTGTGTTCTCTGCATATATAACTTAGATAAATTGCTGGATATACTGGATTATCTTACAAGTATTTTAGAAAACAAAATATATAGTAGAGAAATGTGTTATCATATGTTAGTTACATTGTATGTTTGATTATGCTCTCCTGAAATGTGATTTATTACTACAAACTGACACTGTAATGTTCTGTTATTTTTTATTATAAAAAACTAAATGCAGGTGAACTTTCTGTCTTTCAATCCATATAATGAATGGGTTTTGGCTACAGCATCTTCCGACAGCACCATTGGTCTCTTTGATACACGGAAGCTGACAGTGCCATTGCATGTTTTAAGTAGCCACACGTATGTCCTTTATTCATCATGTTCTGTCTATTCTTTTCTTCTTCATGGTGCTACTATGATCTGGACTAACAAGTACAGTGGCTTAAGTTGTTAGATTGCCTTTTTTGTTGCTGTTATCTCATCATGAAAAGATCAGAGAAGTATGGACAAATCTGCTATTTCCATTTGAGGGGCTTATGTTTTCATAGCTGATTTGGTTTTATTTATGCATATGAACAGAGATGAGGTATTCCAGGTAGAATGGGATCCTAACCACGAGACAGTGTTGGCTTCTTCTGGTGCTGACAGAAGGATAATGGTTTGGGACCTCAACAGGTATCTCAATCCAACTGCTCCTAGCATATCTTAAATTGATTAATATACTATCATTCTGTGTTCTGTGATGTTTATTTAGGTCTCATGCGTGGCACATGTAAGACTCACAAATATGAACATCCATACAAATTGGAAATGTTGCTTACCACATTCTTTGCTTCATCTATTTTTGATGACTCAGGGTTGGGGATGAGCAGTTAGAAGGTGATGGTGATGATGGTCCTCCCGAGCTACTATTTTCTCATGGAGGTCACAAAGGGAAAATATCAGACTTTTCATGGAACAAAAACCAGCCATGGGTTATCTCAAGTGTAGCTGAGGACAATTCTTTCCATGTCTGGAAAATGGCTGAGAGCATTTATCATGATGGTGATGGTGATGATGATGAGATATGGACGGTTGATGAACAACACTAGTCAGTCACATGAGCTCAAAGGCTATGCTTTATTTCCATTGTTCTTTATCTCCTATTTGTGTGTAGTGTTTTTTATTTTGCAGTCACTGACTTGATTGGAAGTTGGAACAATCATTTTAGTATTTGATTTGAGTTCTACCCATCTGTCCCCCGACTATTAATTCACTTAAGTGTTGTTAAAAAGCAACCTTGCTAGTCCATATCATCCTAATTATAAGTATAAATTATTGAGAGTAGATACACTTAGTCATTCATTAAAAATCTAATGGTTCACTTGATTTGATAGTGAGTAAATCTGAATTATTATTAGATTTTTATAGAATTGATGGATAAGATATTAAGTATATTATTTTAACTTCCTCATGAAGTAAGTAAATTCTCGTCCTTTTATTAGTCATTTATTTATATTTGAAAAATCATCCAAGGAAACAAACACAACCTTAATGGGGGAAAACCATTTGGATTCTAAAGAACCATGAAAGTAAATATGTCGAAAGGGGTTGGGTATACTTGGCTGGTCCATCAAAGTTCAAAAATGTATAGGACTTTGTGTATTAAATTTCGAACATTTTGTTTAAAGTAGGCTTTTTAGCCTGATTTGACATGACTATAGTAAATTTGGGTCAACTTACTTGTCACGGTTGGGCCAACGGTCCGACATTTTCCTTACATCTCCAAGACACTCATGAGGAACTATAATTACATGGTCTTTGGGAAGAGAAATGGTGGCCTGGATAGCCAAGAGAATGGAAGAACATGAGAGCTTCATTTTTTTGTATAATAACCAAATGTATTCACTATCCTATGAAAAAGAAATTAATTTGTGTGATTGTTCCTCCTAATAAGTATCGTTCATAAGAGTCAAACATTTGACTTTTTAGTCTATTTGTAGATTCAATAGGATCTTATACTACTAAATCAATGTCTTTTGGCACATAAGTACTTCATTGATATATCAATGAAAGACAAGGAAATCACATAAGGGAAAAGGAATGACTAAAAGTGGTTGTGAATGTGAAGTAATATTAAGACTAAGAATATAAAAAAATTACTAGATTGAAAATTAAATTATTAATTAGTTAATAGTATTTTATTTGGGTTGGACAACTACAACTCGTAGCCCGATTTGGACGAGCTTGAGGTACAATATAAGAAATATAAAATTTAACTGAGTTTTTTAACCTGACCTATTTTAGCTTAACCCAAAAGGAGGCTAGTCCAAACCCATTTAGATAGACTCTTAGAACAAGTTTACATAAAATAATAAAGGTTAGTAATTACCTCACCCCCTTAATAAATAAAAAGTCAAAAAGGGTTATTACAACTTGCAAGTAGATACTCTCACATCCAGTTTAGTTTCATGAACATTAAGTTTTCTTCCAATACAAATTGGATTTAGTTAATCCAAATAATAAGACATGCCATCTAATTCAAGTCACATTTAACCATTATTGAATATTGAAGTTCATGAATTTTCATTTCTTCCATTTTTGAAAAAAACAAATAGTATAATTGCATGGGATGGATAAAGAAAAACCATAAAACAACAGATTTTGGTCCCATTTCGATGCCTTTGAATTGTTCTCTAAGCTTCTTTCTAAGTTCTAACCTTTTCCTCTAAAAAGCTTATATATAAATTCCTCTATAACAGACACAAAGTTACATTAGAAAACTAAGGAGTGTTTTTTTCCATTCCCAAGACTCGAACCCAAAACCTTGCTTGAGAAGAATCAAACACGTACCACTTGAATCATCGCCCATTGGTAAACGTTTGAAGGTTTGAAGGTACAGAAAATCAATTTGAGGCAAAAGTGTGTTTTAGTTAATTGTTTCTCCCTCAACAATATGTCCCGATGTGCGATACATGAAGTATGGTGTAAAGGGTGATGCACTCCTAAAATAATGGAAATCAACTTCAACATGGTTATTATTATATATATGTTTAACCCTTTTATTGCGGTCAAATACTTCAAAAGTTAATGCATTTGGGAGAAAATATATTCATCTATTACATACATGCATATATTTTTATATGTTGGGCTTGTCCCTCTGATTTCTTCTGGAGTCGTCCCTGATTATGGTCTATGGATTCTATTGAATTAGATTTGTGTTATTGATTTTTATTTGTTTGAATAACTACTATTGTTATGGTGCTGATAGTTCAGTACATGTGAAAAATAATTCTATTCCACCAAAGTTCTCCACTTGGCCAGTTGTGAAAACAAGAGGCCCTTGAAAGTGCAAGTGCCAGATATTATCTCGACTCCCCGGTTATTGAAAAAGTGTAATGTGTGTTTTGTGTCAAGAGTAAAAACCTAGTTATGAGTGAGGTTCTATTGATATTATGTGGGATAAAAGTGTAGGATATGTGGTATGTGCCTATTGTACTTGTGGGCATAAAAACAATCATATTGTACCTTCACCTGCTAACTATCGAGGTTAAAATATTTTAAGGAAATCCGTCTGTCACAAACAAAACTTCACTGCGTTATCAATTGAGACTTCGATATAGGCAAAAATTGTATGGTAATAAATTTCCATGTACTAGTTACATTTGATAGTTTAAACCTGAAATCTCAAAAATGATTTCAATGAAGTCAATAATTTAATCAAACTTCGTAACCAAACGACCAACTAGCTTGGGCGAATAAACTCTTGATTTTGAGATGTCTTGGCATACTTGTAGTACAAGCAAATCTTTCAATTATGGGAACCGATGCATAATATCTTACCACCACACATTGATGATGCCATCCTACAGGATCCTTTCTTTTCTATTCATGCCAAAACGAAGCGGAGCAATGCAGGAGTTTCAGAAGTCCTCATCTGAACTCACAAAGTCTAATTCAATCATCTTTCCCGTACTTGTTGTTTTATCAACCAAAACTTGCCCATCTGTTTTTACTCTTTTTGCATCCAAGTGCTGATTTTTCATCATTTCAGAGGATCCTACATTCACAGAAGACGATTTCCTGCAGATAACCAATAACATGTAAGTGAAACAGGTATGTTATGTTATATCTCTGCCAGTGTCATGCATATGATGCAATTAACATTAACTTGGAATCTTATTCTCAACTCACCTCTTTCCTGTGCAATTGCTTTGTTCATTTGGAATCTTAGGTCCTCTACTCACTGGTGCTTGACCCAATTTGCCTGCAATTAGTAGTAAAAGCCAGCTGAGAATACAAATAGTAGGTAGGGTTTTCCCATGTTATTGGGTACTTATTTTCCATCTTAAATTGGAAATTGAGACGATTGGGTTTGTAGCAGTTTAGAACCATAAATTTAATGTTATTGCCATTGAAATTACAGGATAGTATAATTACCTGTGACCTCGGTAAGAAATCTAATCCCTTGTGAATGCATATTTGTAGTCACCTTTCCTGCATTGCTGGTATGGAGTTTAAGAATATTAATGCTTGGCATGAAAGGAGTAAAACATGATAAACCTCAATGATTTCCTTGTGGTGTAACTCAGCAGATACTGAGCCCATGGTAGTAAGGACAAACCTCAATGCTCTTCGAAGACCATCCACAGACATCAATTTCAGTGACTGAGACTTTTTCATGTTTGTTTTATTAGCAAGAGGGTCAACTAAGTGAATTCCTTCTGACTTGAGATAATCCCGAGGCCTAAATGCCGTTCTTAAGTTTCTGCCAACAAAAACCACATGTTTATTTCATATCTGAGATGAAATCAGACAAATTCATATAAACAAGTTCAGCACAATCAAAGGATGAAAAAACAATATTTGATACTTGGAATACTAACCCTCCCTTGAGCTCAGTTCGCATTGTGGAATATTTGTCTGATGCTTTCTAAAGGAAATAATACATAGCTAGTGAAATTATGTCCTTGTTAAAAAAGAATAATGAGAATAAAATATGGAAAGATAAAATGCAGCTCACATTTTTATGGTATTTACAGTATGTTCCATTGCGTCTGAAATAAGAAAAGATGAAAAATATGATGATAATGTTAGCAGTGAGGAGTTAAGAGAGAATTAAAGAGATGTTACTTATTTATAGCGAGCGTACAAGCCATCCCATCTGGTCTTCTCCCCTTGCAAACTCCATAATCAACAGACATTCCCATCTTCAATATTTGGCCCGGGGAATATATACTCAGAGAATAACCATCACCCTGCAAAACCATTCATTTCTTTTTATTTATAAAAGAGATATGTCTATATATCTATAGAGAGAAATGGAGATTAATATTGTGATTACGTTGGTATCCCTGCGGACATTAGAATTGAAGAGTGCAAAGACGGTTCCAGGTTTGTGTTGGGTGTGGGATTGATAAGCATGAGCAAACAAGAAAAGAGAAACAGTGTTTTCATCCAAACAAGTTATTTTGTAAATACAATATTCTTTCCCTGTTGATGTTTTCCTTATACTCCCTTTCTCAGTTAGCACACCCACAGTTACCCAGCTTCCACTAAAACTATCACCATTCAACAAATTCCTGATATTATAAGAATGAATTAATGAATTAGATATAGTGATTTAGATAATTCAAGATATGAATATAATACAAGAGTTACTTGATAACAGATAAGCGAACAAAACGAATATCAGAGAATGAATCCCTAAGCTCCATAGAGGTCAACAATCGGTCCCTTATGCGAAGACCAGAGAAGGTGTCCAGATCAGCATCGTCAGTGAGAGGACGAGGTTTGGGTTTGGGTTTGGATTTAGGTTTGAGAGGGATACGAGGGTTGGGGGCAACATCAATAGAATGTTCAAGAGGAGGGCTTTCGGGAACACTGTCTTGAAGAGAAAGTAGCAAATCCAGATCTTCTGAATATTGCTGCGATGACGATGATGCTGATGACATCCTCTCTCTCTCTCTCTCTCTCTCGTTTACTCTTCCATTCTTCTTCTTATTATTATCATCCATTCATCATTCACTCAGACTCAATAATTTGGCGGGAATTCAATTTCATCATGGCGCTACTCTTTTTCTAAATTTCATTAGTTAAGGAGGTTTAAGGGTTAAGACTTAACAGGCCCATCATAATGATATTAACCATCTTTCTCATAACCAAAAATCACTCTATTACTCTAACAACTTATCAATCACTAAATTACTTTCATTCTTTATTAATTAATCCTCCTCAAATGCATATCAACTTCTACTACCACACCATCATTTCCATTAACCATTTCTTTATAAAATCATATGCTTTTCAATAACATTTTTCATCATCCTACTCCCTATCTATATTTTATTCATTTTTAATCTATCAAAATACTAAAACTATTGTGCATTCATATTTATTATGTTTTAGATATTTTCAGTTCCAATAAGATAGATACATATATGTGATTAAAGAAAAAAATATCATTAATATATGTAGAAGAAGATAACATACTATATGTTTTTTATATTTAAATTTGGGTAACATTTTTATTTTTGCATTTTTTTGTCATGTGACTCAAGAGGTGGGGAAAATTTACTACAGCATATTGCACTATGATAAGTGCATGATGCATCACTACCATTAATTTTAGAAGTAAAAAGTTAAGCAATATTAGTCCATCAAATTTTAACCTATTAATACAAAAGCAATGATAGTAATTCATGTTAAACGATGCATTTAAAATGGGGTATGATGACATTATTAGAATGGTAATACGAAATTGTGGATGGAAGAAAGAGGAAGAGAGGAAAATAAGGTGAACCAATGAATGATAACAGAAATGAAAAATGGAGGAAGAGGAGAGTAATATAAATATGGATGGAATGAGAAATGGAAAAAACAGCTTCTGGGCACCTCCTTAGAAGAGAAGGAGGATCCCTGTCTAGGCTCTCTTGAACCCACCACACCACTACTGAAACTCTTGCTTGTTTGTTTTGTTGTAAGTGTAATAAGGAAAAGGAAAAGGAAAGGAAAGTGGCTTGTAAAACATGACTAATAATATTATTATTGTGGTCACTCTTCTGTTTTGGATTGTTACTATTGTGGCTGCAAAAGGACGTGCACCCGCTGTGAGGCTTCATAAGAAACATTCTGTTACTGGTATTCAGAATGTTAGTTATGATGGTAGGTCTCTCTTGATCAACAACCAACGCCACCTTCTCTTTTCCGGTTCCATTCATTACACTAGAAGCACCCCTCAGATGTGGCCTAACCTTCTTGATAAGGCAAGACATGGTGGTTTGAATGTCATTCAAACCTATGTCTTTTGGAATGCTCATGAGCCTCAGAAAGGCAAGTGGAATTTTGAAGGCAACTATGATCTTGTCAAGTTCATTAAGCTTATTCAAGAGAAAGGAATGTTTGCAACCCTCAGGGTTGGCCCTTTCATCCAAGCTGAATGGAATCATGGGTATGCATATTCATCTCATATCACTCATTCATTCTCCTCTTATCAATTTATCATCCATTAATACCATCTTCTCATATATATATATATACATACCAGAGGACTTCCATATTGGCTAAGAGAGGTTCCTGGCATCATATTCCGCTCTAACAATGAGCCATTTAAGGTAACTAGTATTTTAAGAATCCCATTCCATGCCATGCAGAAATTAATAATAATAATGTGTTTGTTTTTCCTTTGTAATTTGAATATTTGAAGCAACACATGGAAGCATATGTGACAAAGATCATAAACATGATGAAAGCTGAGAAGCTGTTTGCATCCCAAGGAGGGCCAATAATTTTGGCACAGATTGAGAATGAGTACAACCATATCCAACTTGCTTATGATGAAGATGGTCCCAGTTATGTCCAATGGGCTGCAAATATGGCAGTGGCACAAAACATTGGAGTTCCATGGATCATGTGCAAGCAGAAGGATGCACCTGATCCAGTTATCAATGCATGCAATGGAAGGCACTGTGGTGATACCTTCACTGGCCCAAACAAACCTTACAAGCCTGCCATATGGACTGAGAACTGGACAGCTCAGTACAGAGTTTTTGGTGATCCCACTTCCCAAAGATCTGCTGAAGATATTGCTTTCTCAATTGCCCGCTTCTTCTCCAAGGATGGCATCTTGGTCAACTACTATATGGTACTCACTTTATCATTCACAAATTATTCCACCTACATATACACTCATCTACCTAGCTCTCGTATTATTATTATTATTATTATTATTATTATAGAAGCTGTTCTTGATGGTCACAACTTGTTAATATAACTTTAATTGTGCAACTCTTTTTTGTAGTACCATGGTGGAACAAACTTTGGAAGGACAAGTGCTGCATTCACCACAACCAGGTATTACGATGAAGCACCACTTGATGAATTTGGTCTACAAAGAGAACCAAAATGGAGCCACTTGAGGGATGCACACAGGTCTTTGAACCTATGCAAGAAGGCTCTACTCACTGGGAAAACCAGTGTACAAAGGCTGAATGAGTTTCATGAGATTAGAGTGTATGAGAAGCATGAGAGTGACATATGTTCTGCTTTCATCACTAACAACCACACCATTGAAGCAGCCACCATTAACTTCAGAGGTAAACAATTCTTTGTGCCACCACATTCCATTAGTGTCCTCCCTGATTGCAAGACTGTGGTCTTCAACACTCAACAGGTAATTAATTATCTAACTTACTAATTTATCCTTACATTACATTACATGCACATAATTCTTACTATTTCTCTACAATTACTATTAGATTGCTTCACAACATAATGCAAGGAACTTCAGGAGGTCAACTCTTGCAAACAATCACAAATGGGAGGTGTTTTCTGAGAGCATCCCATCAAATGACCGAGTACCAGTCAGCCAAAAACTCCCTGCAGAACTTTATAGTTTGCTTAAAGACACCACAGATTATGCATGGTACACCACTAGGTGAGTATCTTTCTCTTTTCCCCTTAACTAGTAACATTTCATTATTATATACAATTATGGGATGTTGATGTTCATGTAAGATATACAAAAAATAATAATAGTATTATTACTAGTGCTCTTTATATAATTACCAAATGTCCATGTAATTTATGAAATATTATTTACTGCAGCTTCAACTTGGGTGCACAAGACTTGCCAAAGAATGGAGCCGCACCGGTTCTTCGTATTATGAGTCTTGGACATTCATTGCTTGCATTTGTGAATGGAGTATATATTGGTAAGTGGTAGTAACTAAGCACACAAAATTTCATCTAGCCTTCTGAAAGTCTAGAAAGATTTTCCATGATACTAATATTTTGATGGTTGGAATTCAGGATCTAATCATGGAACACACGAAGAGAAATCTTTTGAATTCCAGAAACCTGTAAACTTCAAGATTGGGAAGAACAGTATTTCCATCTTGGCTAGCACAGTTGGACTACCTGTAAGATTTTGAAGAACTAACTTGCTTATTTTCAAAGCGGACGATAACTTCTACTAACATTGTTTGTTATTTATCTCTACAGGACAGTGGAGCATACATGGAACACAGGTACGCTGGACCCAAATCCATAAGCATCCTTGGTCTCACTACAGGAACAATTGAACTCACTTCCAATGGTTGGGGTCATAAGGTATTGTACTAACTTTATCTCCTTGGTTTTGATTGTGATATGTTAGAAAAAAGTGGGTTTAGGAGATTAGTAAAAGTTGAGATTTTTTGTAGGTTGGTCTGAAAGGTGAGAAGTTAAAGATCTTCAGTGAGGAGGGATCAAAGACAGTAAAGTGGAGAGCTGTTGTTGGAAATGCACCAGCTCTGTCATGGTTGAAGACAAGATTCAGCACTCCAGAGGGAAGGGATCCTGTGGCCATAAGAATGAATGGTATGGGAAAAGGAATGATTTGGGTGAATGGCCAAAGCTTAGGTAGACACTGGATGAATTTCCTCTCCCCACTTGGAAAGCCTACTCAGTCAGAATACCACATTCCAAGATCATACCTCAACCCAAAAGACAACTTGCTTGTTGTATTGGAAGAAGAGAGTGCAAATCCATCACAGGTTGAGATTCTCACTGTTGACAGAGATGTTATATGCAGCTTCATCACAGAGAACCATCCACCCAACGTGGATTCATTTGCATCAAAAGACATGAAATTTCATTCTATTATGGAAAGTGTGAGACCAGAAGCTACACTCAAGTGTTCCAACTTCAAGAAGATAGTGGCTGTTGAGTTTGCAAGCTATGGTAACCCTTCAGGTTTTTGTGGAAACTTCATATTAGGGAACTGCAATGTGGCTGCTGCAAAGAGTGTTGTTGAGGAGCAATGCATAGGAAAATATTCATGCAAGGTTGCATTGGAAAGCTTTAGCAAGAATGGAAATGTGTGCCCAGGTTTGGAGAAGACACTAGCAATACAAGTGAGGTGTTCTCATTAGAGAGAGTGGTTGGTTTCATTGGGTTTGGACAACTAGTTGAGAAGCTCAAACTGTTGTTGCTTGTTTTGTAGTTGTACTCAATAATCATTCAACAACTTCATTTTTACTCAATAATCATTCAACAACTTCATTTTTACTCAATAATCATTCAACAACTTCATTTTTACTCAATAATCATTCAACAACTTCATTTTCATTCTTCTGTTTACATCAATCATCATTAAAAAATATAAATATGGACACAATTATATTTTAATAATCCATTTTTGTCCCTCCTTCAATTCCTCCCTTCACTTTCATCTTTATAATAATCTATCTTTTAATCATCGAAACACCAAATAATATATAATTCTAATTAAGAGGATTACTTCTGTTTCACATTTATATAAATACCAAATATATAGGATATATCACTTCATACATACTTTTAACTGATTTCATTAAAATTTTAACTAAACAAGTTTGAACAAATTTGTACAAAAAAAATGGAACTGGTTCTAATTTAACATGTAAGTTATGAACATTGATTAATAAACATTAGCAGTTCAGACAATATTGTAACAATGATTAATAAGATGTAAGTAGCTCTTGCAATTTGATCAAGAGCAAATGAGTAATGAAAATTTGAATTAGATAATATACTTAAAAACCTTTGAGATTAAAGAGAAAATAAAACTAAAAGCAGCTTTTTCTATTTCATCTTTCCATCATTAGAACATAGAAGTAAGTTGCACCCAGGTTACTGGTGAACAATAAATAAAATTCAGAGGGATTATGTAATTTTTCTTTAAAAGAAGTGTTTAAAGAAAAAAAAATGAAATAAAGATTAAGAAAAAAATGTAAAGAGGAAATACTATATACGATTTTGTCAAAAAAGTGAACATGATAGTTTCATGACACTATCATATGAACAATAATTCTAAAAAAAGGTGGGAAAAAAATCTATGTTTTAGTTGTTATGAGCAGGAAATAAAGTTGAGTAATACAGTTTGTTTAATGTTGTGACATATCCATATGAGCCCAAAGAAGGATCTTAGTTATTTGATTATATATAAAAAGGATAAAAATGTTATATTTATTTTTGTATTACTAGTGAGCATCCTTACTGGTAGAATTTGAAAAATATTTATGGTAGTGAGATACATCCAAAACTTGAAACCAAAATGTCTGGAAAAATTGAATTTAAATAGGAAGTGTATGTGAGTTTGGTTGAGTTGTTGATGAAGTGGTTGTTTAGAACTTTAGATGATTAAAATTGTGAATGAAACGAGTGTGGTGGGGTTTGAGGATGAAGGAGAATGAGAATAATAAAAATAGGAGGATGTTGTAAATATTTACTACTATTATATGTATTAATTAAGTGATTAAAAAAATATAAAATAAAAAAAGAATGATTACGTAATGTTTGATGTTTGGTTATCCGACAGTCACTGCTGAATTGGTTATTATTATTTGAAAATAAAAGTGTCTTTGTTGTTGTAACGGAGGAAGCGTGATTGATAGAAGAGAAGTGCATTTGAATAGAACATAGCGTGTTAGAGATGGGTTTGTTGAGTACTATCTTTGGCTTCTTTGGGTTTGGTTTTGGAATTTCCATTGGTCTTATTGCTGGCTATTTTCTCTTCCTTTTCATTCAACCTTCTCATGTTCAGGATCCTCAAATCCAACCACTGCTTGATCAAGACTCAGAAACATTGCAACGCATGATTCCTGAGATTCCACTTTGGATTAAAAATCCTGACTTTGATAGGGTAAACAATCCATCCTCCTTCCTATCATGCTTGCTATTTACCTTCTCTTTCATAATAACATTATTTCTTTCTCAAGGTTGACTGGCTTAACAAGCTTATCCAATGTATGTGGCCTTACCTTGACAAGGTATATATATTTCTTCACTATATTCATTCCTTCTTTATTTCTTTATTTCTTTATTTCTTTGTTTCAGTATATGCTTTATTTTCTTATATAGGCAATATGCAAGACTGTAGAGAACATTGCCAAACCCATAATTGCTGAACAGATCCCCACATACAAAATTGATTCTGTCGATTTTGAAGAGCTTACACTAGGCTCCCTACCACCAACTTTTCAAGGTTACTTCATCTCTACATTATATTTCATATCACTTTTCTCAATACATTTTGTTAAACACGTGCTTTCTCCTCAATAGGAATGAAGGTTTATGTGACTGATGAGAAGGAGTTAATAATGGAGCCTTCTATAAAATGGGCTGGAAATCCTAATGTCACTATTGCGGTTAAGAAATTTGGGTTGAAAGCAACCGTTCAGGTAATTAATCATTTTGTATGTATGTGTGTGTGAGAGTGAGAAGATGGTTGATGGCTTTTGGTGCTAACAGTTTGAGACTATTTCAGGTGGTGGATTTGCAAGTTTTTGTAGCACCTCGTATTACTTTGAAACCTTTGGTTCCAAGCTTTCCTTGCTTTGCCAATATCTATGTGTCTCTCATGGAAAAGGTTTGTCATGGTTGAGTGTATCTTCTTTATACAATGATGTTTTGGTTGTGAGCTGCACACTAACACTCATATTTGGTTATTCCTTGTCTTTTATCTTACAGCCACATGTCGACTTTGGGCTAAAGCTCCTAGGGGCTGATCTCATGTCTATTCCTGGTCTCTATAGGTTTGTTCAGGTACATGACCACATTTTTCTGTTATGTTCTCTCCTCTAATATGGTTCCTCCCAAAAATTTCCCTTGGAACTTCTTCATGTAGAATAAAACATAGTTACATGCTACACACTACTGGTTTTGGTTTGTAGTACATGGTCCAGTAAGGTTAATGTTTTAAGTTGTTATTATTATAGGACTTTCTTTATGAGAAAAACTATATCACTATGCTTATTGGGCACAACAAATCAACTATGTCCATGTCATTAAAATAATTGCAATTAAGGGTTCTACTATCTATTTAAGGAGGATGATAATTTGATTGAAAGATTTATGGTTTTGAAACTACATTAAAGAGTGTTGTAAATTTCAGGAGCTTATCAAAGATCAGGTTGCAAATATGTATCTATGGCCAAAAACCCTGGAAGTTCAAATTTTAGATCCAACAAAGTATGCTGCAGCAATTTTGTAGAATACTATTCATTGCATGTGTGTAATATTTGTTAACTCATTTCTGTTTCTTTCTTATTATAAACTGTGTTGGGAATCTTAGAGCCATGAAGAGGCCTGTTGGAATTTTGAATGCGAAAGTTCTGAAAGCGACGAAATTAAAGAAGAAAGATCTTCTGGGTGCATCTGATCCTTACGTAAAACTAAAGCTCAATGGGGATAACCTGCCATCAAAAAAGACTAGTGTGAAGCACAAGAACTTAAACCCGGAATGGAATGAGGAATTTAACTTGGTTGTTAAGGATCCCGAGTCCCAGGTTTTAGAGTTTCATGTTTATGACTGGGAGCAGGTATATATCTCCCACTCTTAAACCCTTATCTTCTATAATAAATGAAAATGAAAATACAACATTTTGTTATGATGCATCTAAGTTGGGGAGTGTTTTGTTGTATCTTTGCATAGGTTGGGAAGCATGACAAAATGGGTATGAATGTTATTCCTTTGAAAGAACTTAGCCCTGAAGAGCCTAAAAGCTTTACTCTTGAACTCCTTAAAACCATGGATCCAAATGATGTTCAAAATGATAAGTCCCGTGGGCAGATTGTTCTAGAATTGACATATAAACCCTTCAAGGAGGAAGAGTTGGAGAAGGGTTTTGAAAAGACACAGTCCTTAAAAGTTGCTCCTGAAGGCACTCCTGAAGGTGGAGGTCTGCTTGTAGTTATAGTCCATGAAGCTCAAGATGTTGAAGGAAAGTATCATACTAATCCACATGTAAGACTCATGTTCAGAGGGGAGGAGAAAAAGACTAAGGTATATCATTATCATCCCAGAATACTTTTATAATTCTATCATTTCCCATGCAATTCAAAGATATATATGGTGACACTATGTTCACTATTACAGCACATGAGAAAGAACAGAGATCCTAGATGGGAAGAGGAGTTCCAATTTATGGTGGAGGAGCCTCCCACTAATGATAAAATACATGTAGAGGTTGTCAGCACTTCATCACGAAACCTGCTGCATCCAAAGGTACATAATTCTTAACTTCTTTATCACTTAACCTGTATAGAGTTTTGCTATGCCAAGTGGAATCTGCACAACAACGTAGTGATTTAAGATCCAATCCAAAGAGAAGTTGATATAATTGAGTTATATTGTTTGGTGGGTTCAGGAGTCACTGGGTTATGCTGACATTAGTCTTGCGGATGTTGTTGCAAACAAGAGAATAAATGAGAAGTATCATCTTATAGACTCCAAGAATGGTCGCATCCAAATAGAGCTACAGTGGAGAACTTCTGCATAGCTTAGTTCCCCTTCTCCTTTTTTCTCTATCTGCTCAATTATAAGTTATTCTATACCGCTTAGATTTCTTTCAAAATGTAGTACATGTATTTTTTTTGTTATGTTATGACCACAAGCAGTATCTATTTTTTATGATGAAAACCACAAATATCCATCCGTAAATTGTGATAATGATGGTCATGTATTAATGACAAATGATCAACGTCTTTTTACAAATATTATGCATTAATATATAATTTAAAAAAATCATGCTTAATATCTAGACTTGGATCATCACTAAAATCATCATGAACTTTATATCAAAAGAAAAAGACCATTTGTTGAGCTGAAATTAGTTTAACAAAAATATGAGGTCGTAACAGTCAAGTTTAATCAGCACTCAACTTGTGAAAAGCAAGGTTCATAATATCATTCCCAATTCCAATTCCCGCATTCATGAATTCTCTCTTAGCTTACGGTTAACTATTGTTCCTACTTTTGTAACTATGTTTTCAAGTTTGAACGTTACATGCTTCCTGAATTTCTTGCTCAGTGAGAAGCTTAGTGGTATGAACAAATTCAGAAGCTGAGGTAATGTCTATGGACTCCAAGCTGATAGGTTTCACAGAAAATTGAGCTCCAATTGCCTTAATAGTCCGCTCTATAAATTCTGATCTTGGCAAATAGTCCTTCATTCCACGAATGAAATCCACATGCCCTCTCGTCTGCATCATAGCAATCAAGCGTGAACACAGATTGAAAAAAAATTGAAGCACAAATAAACATAAAGCATGCAAGTTTGATGACAGCAGAAACTACTCTCACTATATATGTAGTAAACCCAAAATGCAAGGTATGAGAGAGTAGTTTACTTGATTTTTTTTTTAAATGCTAGGAAGATGGGGGTTATAAACAAACAACATCTTTGTGGTATTATTTTGATTACACAAGCAATTTTCTAATCTCAGATAATCCAATAAAAATATGTATGGCATAAAGTAGTCATGAGTCGGCTACATGGATCAAACTATGTCATAAAGTTCTATCATAAATCATATATGGCATAAAGAAATAACAACCAAGTCTTAATCAAACTAGGTGGAGTGGCAACATAGATCGAATGATACTATAATACTCTATCATAAATCATGCATGACATAAACCATATACCAAACAAATATGGAACAAAAAGAATATCAACTTCTTCAGTGCAGAGAAAAGAAAGAATGAAAACTATAAGCTTACTAATCGGTATTCTGGAGCCTTTGAAGGTAACTTGAGATAAGACATGTTTTTGGCCTCATAATCCCATAAAAAAGATGTGTGGTGTACCCACCGGTGCTTGGTTATAGATTGAGCATTACCACCAAACTTGTGATCACCAAATACATAATCTATGAGCATAAAGGAAATGGAAATACAATAAAATAATGAATTTCAATTTATAAATTTCAAACAGACTTTCAATCAAACAATGAAATCAGTACTTGTTTCTTACAGCAGAATTAAAAGCAATGAGTGCTTAGAAATGCAATGCTTAAACACATGTTTTGTTGAGAAAATGGGTAGTTCAAAAGAAACTAAACAAAGTAGACAGAAGCATGAATTTATCATGTTTTGCATGCCTTCTTTACATTAAAGTTTTGGTGGAGAGATGAGAATGTCACCATTGAAATAACTTTAAAACAAAGTTTCAGCTCATCAAACGCATTATTTGCGAAAATAAAGAAAAAAATAACAAAAATGAAAAGTTCAGCCTTTCATTTTTGTGTGTGATTAATACACTGTTGAGAAACAATATGAAATAATGCAAATTGCTCAAGCAACTCCAAAGGAACAGTGTTCTGTATGCATCAAATACATAAAAAGAAACAGGCATAAAATCGTCCTAGAAAAATTGTAAAAAGAAATGATAAAGGAATCAATGAATGTACCATTCTCACGGAGATGGAAATCAGCAACCCCTTCAAAAACTTTATTGTATAATAGACCACTCCACGTCATGATAGGGCGGGGAAAAGGTTGCACATTTGAAACAGCATCTTTATTGCATATCAAGGTAACAAATATTGTGTCATGGTCAACAATAACAGTTCCTCCCCCAGTAAACCTCCTGATGATAGGAATATGATCTCGCAACACAGACTTGACTTCTACAAGTTCTGAAATTTTCCTGTGTAAATATTTCAACTTTAGTTTTGTTGTTGATAAGATTAAGGACGTCGGATAAGGACGATTAGAGTATACGACAGGAAATGAGGAATCAACACTTTATTATTTTTAGTCTTCACATGTCCCATTTTGACGCATTTCATATGATATAATATAAGGATATAAAGAATTACCCAGACAAGCCCATTACAATGGCAGGGGAAATGGTTCCATCATTAATAAGGCACCAGTTATCTGAAGAGGTTCGAAGCAGTTGTTCCTCTAAATGCAATTGCTGCAAAATAGGTAGCCCTTTCAACCTGACCAGCTTCATCAACGGAACCGCAGCCTTACCCGTCATCACCACTATTTCTTTCTGAATTTGAAGGAAAAAGTTTGAATATAACCATGAAAGACAAATAGAATATAAGGCAGGAGTGTGAAAACAATATAAGAACTCATTCCTAAAGATAATTGAATCGTTTCAGGAAATAAAAGCAAGTGACATAACAAAGAGACATTCTATCAAACAGGTTGTGGTTGTGATTGTGAGCAACTAAATATTGAAACAGTGCATCAAATAGAAATAAGCTATTGACATTTAGTCATTTACCTTTATAGACGAAGATGGAATGTTACATGTATGTATGTATCTATGTATATTATTGGTGGGGGGACATAACACAGAAGCGTTGCAAATTACATATATGTATGTGAGAAGTGGCATGAACCATGTTGGTATTAATATTCGAGTAAAGTTAGCCCACCCAATGTGGGTATGGGTAATGGGTATGGGTCTTGTATACTTTCACATTCTCATGCATCTTATTTAGTACTTATCATTATATTATATATTTAGTACTTGGAGAGTTGAAGAGTTAGTTGGTTTGCATGAAGTATAGAGAAATTATATCACACGCTTAGAGGATGAGATAGGAATTAGGATGCACATAATTCAACTCATGCTTCAAGACACCATCGAATAAGACTAATTTACCAGTAGGTAGTTGCTTCACATACATGTGAGTTGCACTATATTCATCTAATATCATGTATTCAAATAGGAATGGTTGTAACTATTATCAGTAAACTTTTTGAAATTTTTATTGGATGGATGATATGCACAATTCACCTAATCCTATTAACAAATCCGCTACACCAATATATGGAAAATTTATATTAAGAAGTAACCATTATCCAATTTGACTTCTGAATGATCCATTAATTTATTTACTTTGCTACTGAGAAGTAGTGATAGATGAACATTATATCTAAGCAACCTGAATATTTAATTTACATTCATAAGTTGTGATGGGCAAACACTATTTCTCATCAACACAATTGTTTTTTTAATTTCCACCCATATGTCAACCTGAAAATGAGAAATATATACACTTATGTATTATATCAATGAATATAATTCAAGCTCATGTGTGATCTAAATTTAAGTTTGTTCACTCACTCAAAAGCTCATAAATTTAATTAATTTAATCTTAAGTTGAAAAAGTAATTCGAATTAAATTGATATAAGTTGAAAAAGTAATTCGAATTAAATTGACTTGTAACTCCACTCACACTAATCTTTAACAAGCAAAGCATATCAGAACCAAACTAGACTCATTTCCATTCAGCCTTAATTTTTCCAAATGTTTGGGTTTTGATGGAGGTATGGCAAATCCCATAAATTAAAAATGGTAATTTATGAAATCAAAAGCCTTCACACATATGTAAAGTGTTCATCTTTGAGTAGCTTGAAGATTTATTTGATTTTTATTTAAAAATATAGGTATATATATATATATATAACCCTTTAATTACAGGTTTTCAAATTGAAAGGTAAATTGAAGTCCACGATGCACAGACTTATTATCTTCTAGGGGAAGGATGGCAGTAATGGTTTGATTTTGACACCACAATATAATTTGTTCATCATTCACGACTCTTTCTTTATTCCCCTAAAAGTAAGGCTATTTTTCATATTGACCCTACAAAAAATGAGAATGAGTGGTGTATAGAGTTTTGACCATTTTGAGGTATGGAAAATGGAAGGTAATGAGTAGCTATAAATAAGAATGAGAAAAATGAAATATTGGAAATCAAGTGAGAAGGAAGAAGAATACAATAGAAGGAAAATGGCTTCCAACAGCAGCAACATCAGCATCATTTTCCTCTCTTTTGCTCTCTCCCTTCTCATTCTTTTCCCTGTTGCTCTTTCAGATGAGGTTACACCACCCATCACCAATCATAGAGGCCATACCCTCGCAGGCCAATTGAACATTGGAATCTTATGGTACGGTCCAATCACCAATGTTCAAAGGAAATCCATTCTTTCCTTCTTTAGGTCCCTCAACACCAATGCTGGCCCACAACCTCAGGTTTCATCATGGTGGAAGGTTGTTGAGAGCTACGGTGGTGGTAGGATCCCGGTGAAGGTGGTGAATCAAGTGTCTGATCCAAATTACTCACTTGGGAAAGTGTTGATCAAGGATTTCATCAAGATGCTCCTCCCTAAGGCAACTGCTGGAAAGTCAAATACAGTGGCTGTCATTATTGCCACAAAGGGTGTTACAGTCCAAGACATGTGCGCTGGATCATGCGCCCAGCATGGTCTTATTGGTACGTAAATATCCCTATATCTTAGATGCTCTTATTGCTACGTAAATATCCCTATATCTTACCCATGCATGCATGCACTTAATTAGACACTAGCTACTATATTATTGGTACGTAAATATCCCTATATCTTAGCCATGCATGCATGAATGAATGAATGAATGAATTGCAGAGAATCAAGTATATGTTGCGGTGGGGGACCCAGAAGAGGAGTGCCCTGAATGTGCATGGCCATTCCTGAAGACTCCAGGCAAGCCAGGTCCAGTAGTGAGGCCACCAAGTGGAGACGTAGGAGCAGATGCCATGGTCAAATTGTTGGCTGGTGGTTTAGCCGGAGTAGTCACCAACCCATTCGGCGATGGTTTCTATTCAACCGCACGTGGAGATGTCACGGTTGAAGCCTCCACCAAGTGCCCTGATACCTTCGCCGCCGTTAATGGCGAAAAGTTATCCAAGTTTGTGCTCCCTGCCATATGGAACCCTGCAACATCTACATGCTGGACTCGTTAATTCATCACTTTAATAATATATTTTATTTATTTCTTATACTCTCAATGCATTCTTCACAATTCAGATGTATTACAAAGAGTATATATATATATCAATCATTTGAAGGTTGACATTCTTTTATTATTTGGTGATGATCTGTTCAGCATTCTAGTATTCTATACTATATATGTGATAAATCAATATGTCTAAGCATGGGTTTCAAGTAATTAATGTAAGATTGTCATGTTTGCTTTATAATCTTATTTTACTCAGAATATGTTTCTGATATTAAAATTTAAAAGAAACAAAGATGATAAAAAAACGAATGAAACTTAAAAAGAGAAGAGCAATAAAGGCAGAAAATAAAATGGCCAGTTCCTAACCATCACAGATATCACTCTATGTGCAAATGGACCATACAACTTTCAAATTTGATTTCACATTATATCAAAGAAAAACGGGCTTACAAATTGTTGTCCAAAATAAAATGAACTTATTAATGAAGAACCTTCTCTATTCAATAAGAGGGACCACCACTAACAAACAGATGGTTGATTTATGGGGTTTATGACTTTTTTGTTAAGCTATATTTTGGATTCAAAATCTTATAAATGAAGAGAAAAAACTTTCTTTATAAAGCTAATTTAAAAATGTTATTCAAATATACACATATTTCAAAAATACATTGAAAAGAGAGGTGAATTGATGCGAGTCCTATGGTTAGGTAATCAAAATTAATTGGTCCCAAGAAGCTACATTGATCGTTAAGGAAGTGGTGACGGCATCATCTACTGTAGTTCAATTATAAAAATGACTGTTAGATTCAATTTTATTTTCCTTCCTTAATGAAGAGACATTTTGAATATGATGATTTCTTTTGCTTAATGGAAAATGCTGATTTTCTTCCTCAAAAAAAATGTATCATTTTTTGGATAGGATTAATATCTTATTTGCTTATTAGAATCCCATTTGGGGCGTGGCTTTATGAAGTTTTATAACATTCACCTAAACCCATTTCATCAAACTACCCTTTCGTCATAAGTAGGTAATTAATAAATGTGGTTTCTGTATTTTAACCATTCAATCAATGTAGATTCCAAGTTATGAATAGAATTGAATTGAATTGAATTGAGCTAGTAAACCCAAGAGCGAGACTTCACTTAATTTACAAATTGTTTGCATTATGTGATGTTGAAATGAATGATGTAAGATGAGATGAGGTCTAAAAAGTGTTGAATATTTGAAAAAAGAGTGTTATCTGTGTAACTGAATCTGATGAGTGAGTGTGTGTATATAATTGTTTGTAAGTGACACGTGAAGTAGAACACGGGCTTCATAGTACAATGTTTTTGTCTTCTCTAACTCACAAAACTCTCATCTCATGTTTTCAAGGAAAGTAACATCACGGGCATTTGTTTATCATAAAATACTTCCTTTCACTCTATATCATTATTACTCATTACTCATTACTAATTACTACAAAAGTGACCAGCTCCATTTTCAAACTCCAGGGATGAATAACATTCCTTTCTCTACCCTTTTACTTTTCTTCCTTCTAACAGGGCCTTCTTTCGTTTCTCCTTTATATGGTTCTTATTCTTACCCACTTCTCTTTTCTTTTATTTTCACTCACCAATTTTATTATTATGATTCTTCTTAATTACTTTTCTCTTTGTGTTGTAGATGGACCCTTATATGACTCCACTGCTTACACTAAGGTAGTTCAAATAGAACTGCTTTTTATCACTTTCAATTTGTTTTGTACATATAACAGAACTCTTGATTAAAGTTCTTGAAGGAAATTATGACTTGTCATGTATATAATGTGTATTTGGCAGTGCAAAATGCAGCCCGAGGAGCCACTCTATGGAGGCGGAATTTTCAAGAATGAGTCTCATTTTGTGGGTGGTAGCATTACCAATAACATTGCCACCAACTATGTCAATGGTTATATTGTGCCTTCACTTATTCTGCATAATCTCACTCAGGGGACTATGTACTCCTTTTCCAGTTGGGTTATGTTCTCTGCACTCTTTTCTGTTACAATATTTTCAGCTTAGTATTTGAAATAAACAGGATATATTATTTGCACTCTTACAAATTAGTACTTTATGTTCTTTGCATTCTTTTCTGTTACAGTGTTTCAACATTTTCAGCTCATTAATTGAAGTTTTGAAGTATGATAATGGATGCTCATGCACTCGGCTGCCCTTTTTACTGTTTTGGTTAGAAATGAAAATTTTAAAATAAGTAGTGATTCTGTTGCCGAGTATCCTAACCAACTAGACTACAACTGATTAATGCAAAGAAAGAATATTAGTTTGTAAATACAAAACCACACTGTTAGTAGTTGATTTCTTGGATCTGCTTTTCCCATGGTTAGAATAATAAGGTTAAGTTGCCATATTCCTTAGATGTTACATATGATATTTTACAGTATGGGTTAGAATTGGAGGTTCAAGTTTTGCCATGATAAGGGCTAGCCTAGAAACAGATAAGGAGGCATATGAGTGCATCGGAACAGTTTTGGCTAAGAGTGGATGCTGGTCATTTCTCAAGGGTGGATTTGTCCTAGACTGGCCTTCAAATTTGTCTACAATCTTATTTCAGGTAGCTTTATTTTTTATTTCAAAATCAGTAGTACACATTTCAGCTTGGTCATTTGCTTTATTTGGTTTTGGCAATTTATGCAGAATGCTGATGGTAAAGATATCAATATAGATGTAGCTAGCCAATCACTGCAACCATTTACCAAGCAGGAATGGAGAGTCAATCAACATTATATAATCAATACTGTGAGTGAATCAACTTCATAATTTCAGCATGGCAATGAATGAAATTTATTTTACCACATTTAAGTAATCAAACAAAGTTTATCAAAAAGTAAAGGTGTTTCAATTTCCAAATAAGCTGATCAAGTTTTTAGTACCATAGAGGAGAAGGAATAACAGTTTAATTTTTCTTCTTCTTTCGCATATGATAGCGAAGAAAGCGTGCCGTGACTGTTCATGTGTCAGATAGTAATGGAAATATATTTCAAGGTGCTGCTATCAACATAGAGCAAATCTCAAAAGATTTTCCTATTGGATCTGCAATAGCGAAGACCATTCTTGGCAACCTGCCTTATCAGGTTTGTATATCATATGTGCTATCTTATTTCAACATCAAATTTCGATGATCAATATTGTGTGTATCTATATATGTTGTTCACTTTTTATTTTCTTCCATACAAGCATGCCAAAAATAAAAGGGAATGTATTTATTCTTGTGTACCTTACTAGCATATTCCATAATAATACATAGAATTAACACAACTAACCTCGTCTGTTTGTCTCTACAGAATTGGTTTGTGAAGCGGTTCAATGCTGCTGTCTTTGAAAATGAGCTCAAATGGTATGCCACCGAGTTTGAACAAGGCAAGGTCAATTATACCATTCCAGACCAGATGATGCAATTTGTTAGAGCAAACAAAATCATAGCTAGAGGGCACAATATATTCTGGGAAGACCCCAAATACACACCGGCGTGGATTCATAACCTAACTAGCATCCAGTTACAATCGGCTGTTAACTCACGAATAAAAAGTCTCATGAGACAGTACAAAGAAGAATTCATTCACTGGGATGTCAGCAATGAAAGGCTTCATTTTGATTTCTATGAGCAAAGGCTTGGACCTAATGCCTCATTGCATTTCTTTGAGACAGCACATAAGTCAGATCCATTGGCAACCTTGTTTATGAATGACTTCAATGTTGTGGAAACATGCAGTGACGCAAATTCCACGGTTGATGCCTATATCTCACGGATAAGAGACATGCAAAAGAGTGATGTGTTTATGGGAGGAATTGGCTTAGAGGGTCACTTCACAAAACCAAATCCTCCACTTATTAGAGCTATCTTAGACAAGTTAGCAACACTTGGCCTTCCCATTTGGCTTACTGAGATTGATATAAGCAAGACACTTGATAAAGACACGCAGGTGAGAATATCAACAATGTTTAACGATTAATGTCTTTTTGAATTTCAACTATAGAAAATCAAAATTAAAATCGATTTTGCTTGATTGAATTTTTTTGCCTTCACTTTGTATATACAGGCAATTTATTTGGAAGAAGTGTTGAGGGAAGGCTTCTCACATCCTTCTGTGAATGGAATAATGCTTTGGACCGCATTACATTCAAAGGGGTGTTACCAAATGTGCCTCACAGACAATGATTTCAAGAACCTCCCTGCAGGTGATGTGGTGGACAAGCTTCTTGAAGAGTGGCAAACTGGTCTTGTAGAGGGAACAACAGATAGTCATGGTTCCTATAGCTTTTATGGGTTCTTAGGAGAATATAGAATTAATGTCAAGTATGGCAAGAGAACTGTAAATTCAACCTTCTCACTATGTAAAGGTGAAGAAACTAGACATTTTACTATTACAGTGTGACTTACAAGCTGCCTTTCTTTGCAGGAAGCTTTACCTTTTGATATTAATATGGGGGATTAAGCCCAATCAACACATTGTAATAGTAATATGTTTAGTTTCTTCACCTTGACATAGTGAGAAGGTTGAATTTGATGTGTTGTTTGGGCTTAATCCACCATATTAATATCCTATATGACCTTTACAATTTTATGAACAGAGTCATTGCGAGTAGACGCTCCTATTTTGTATCAGTCAACAACACATTACATATTTCACTTACTGGCCTATCTAAGATTCTCGATCCAGCAGTGAATGAGCTAAACTGAAAGCTTTATGTTTGTATCGTCTAAATAAATGAGCCAATGGTCCAAGTTTGAGCACAGTGACCTTTCTGCACGCTTTAAATTATGTCAAACTGTAAATTAGATTATCTGAGATCAAGACTCTACTGAGTCATCTTCTACTCTGGTTTTGATACAGATGATTATGAATCCTTGTGCATTAGTATTTTATGTGGCGGAGTTTCATAGTTGTGTCTATGCACTCATCCATGCAACAAACGATACAGGAATCATTAAAGAATGCAAAAAGAAATTCTTTATGTTGATATTACAATTCACAATCAAATCTATATACTTTTACAAGCCAATGAGCGAAAGAACAATAAAAGTCGAATGCTGACACTACCAATCATAATCTTCAGATAAATATATGCAGAAAACAATACTAGGTAACAAGAATAGTGGTGGAAAAACAACATAACAGCAGAACAGTAATTGACCTTTGAACAACATAAAGAATTTTCAGGCTTTCCCTTCAACCCTAGCATGAGTGAGTCCTACGCACGCGTCAACAAAATCCGTGTCTATAAAATCCGTAGATAAGACCTGAAGCCTATCCGCGAAGCCTTTTGCGAAGCACTGAGTGATGAAGAGCCGAGCAAATCTATGAATGCGTCCAGTGACAGGTTTCACACACAGAACTGGATTATCTGCCACCGGAGTAACTGTGTTCTCCACCCTGTAGAAGAATTTCCTGGATGCAACCGGTGGCTGCTCACTCAAATACTTCAAATTACTATCAAACTTGGTTGATGGCAAATCAGTTTCTATCCAATTATCCTTCAAATACCCTGCACTCCAAAGAGAACCTCCTGCTTTCGGTTGTGGCGATTTTCTAGGCTTCCAAACACATATAACTCTCTTGGGTAACAACTCTGCAACAGTCTTATCAAAAACATGATCATCCTGGTGGATCAAGAACTCACCTAACTGATCCTCCAAGTACTTGTCGAATTCAGGAGGGTCATCATGACCAAACTCGGTCCTAATCTCAAGGATTATGACCTCAGACTGTGTCTCAGACAAGAACTTCTTGACATCATTGATGACAACATCAATACTATAAGTGAGAAGAATTCCATGGCACACACGGCGATCCTCTTGCACGCGAATGTCAAGAACCCGCGTTCCCAATGCAAGCTGTTTATATATTGACAAGGATTGACATTGAGCGAAAGGGCGAGTGACAAGTGGTACACCAACCCTGTTGGTTGCAGAATCATGTGTTCCAGGCCATACTATACTTTTTACTTGAACTCTCTCAGGATCAAGACCAGACATCCAATTTTTCCTGTCTGAGGGATGATAATCAGAGCCAGGAAAGTCTTCTCCTGAACCTTGAAGATCAGAAAGAGTTTTCTTCTCAACATGAATTGCCTTTCTTCTATCAACTTGTTTAGATACGTGAGAACCCATGTTATGTTATGTTATGATGATGTTGATGAACAAGAGTAACTCAATTCCTAATCCCTCCACTTATTTAATCATGCTATGTTTTTTTGGTGTAGCAGCTGGAGTTAGTTGTTGAATATAAATACTCAAATCATAGGATTGATTAATATAAAAATGGATAAACATCAAATGGATTAGTTTTTTTAATAAATGAATTGGCAACAGGTTTGGTGAATTGGACAACTGTTATGATGACAATTGTGTTTCCTTCACTCAATTTCTTCTTTGGTTTGAGGATTGGATGGGGTCTCTAATGGCCAATGATATTATGCAACGTGACTACCCTTCCCACTCATTATTGTTAAAGAGTCATAATCAATAATTCAACACATCTCTTTGGTTGGTCCATTTGCATAGTTGTCCCAACTATTTTGTCATATATTATTTTTGTTTGTATAATCTTGTCTTTCTTGACCATTGACATGTTAAACTATTATAATATATCCTTGTTGTTAAAGTATCACAAACTTATATATTATATATATTTTTTATTTATACAATCTTCTCTTTGTTGACCATTGCTTGTAAATTAGAACATTTTCATGAGGATGACTCTTTGGCATAAATATGATAGTCTAGGCATTTGTAGAACAAAACTTAAACAACAGCAACCATGTAAGGATTTGGACAACAACATACATTGTGCATAAGAGGTCTTATAAGCATTACTATATATGTTACCATATAAGAGCTATGCCTAAGCACAAGATAAGATTAATCAAGAACTAAAGAGAAGCAAGTAATGTAGCAAAAAAAATGAACACGCAATAATTATGTGAAAAAACCTTCAAAATGAGAGGTAAAAAAACACATGCAATCATAAGAAAAGTACCATTAGATAAAAAGAAGAGTATAACAAATTCAGTCACAAATGAAATGAGAGATCTCACCAAAATTCACTCAATACTGTTTTTGTATTTGTTATTTGTTACTGTTATTGTGGTGATTGTGGCACTTCATAGTGATGCCTTTTATAGGCAAATGAAGTGATAGAAGACTTAGCAAGCAAGATTGATAAAACTTGTGAAGGAAGTCTTGAAAAGCCTGTGAAGGATGTCTTAAAAGCTTGTGAATGAAGCTTGAAAATATGAGAGCCACATATCTAACAATATATCTATATCTAGTGCGTAATGAGTTGTTTATGATTATATAGGCAAATAACCCTTCTTCACGTGTAATTAGGTTAATAGGATAATGTCCATAATTCGGCCAATATCCCGATATAAATAAGTTGATAGACTTTCACATTTTTTGCTAAATTATAAATTTCTATATAATATTTACAAATCTATCGGCTTGAGAGGCTTGTGGGGTGTTTTTTTTTATAAGTTTGAACATAAGCCTTTATAATTGTATAGGGCTTTTAAAGAAGTATTAGCCCCACTTTTTTCTTAAGTAACATAGATTGTAGCATTTGAGAATATTGAGAATGACTTAAGTTCTTATTATAATTTGGTGAGTTGGTTCTCTGAATGATTCCAATTTCAAACATGATAAAGTGGGTGGATAACCCAAACCCAACCATGCAATGACAATAATACAACCTATTTCAGATTCTTGCAACAGTTTTTTTCTAAGAACAATATTTATATTATAACCTATATGAAGTGCTGCTATAGGTGCAAATCATTCAATATGTATTCTCCATATATATAGAATAAAGGCAAAAAATTATAGAGCAGTCTACAATTTCCCATGGTTTATAAAGGAAGTAGGGTATAAGTTAGTTGCAAGTTGTGAATTTGCAAGTGACATTTCCAGCACCAGAGTTAGCCCTCATGAAGTGTAGAGCAGTAAGTAGAACAGTCCTATTTGAGCCTCCCAACAAAGCCAGATTCATGTGTGTGATTACAGAAAGTGGGTTGTAGGAGAATTGAAGAGTGTTATATGAGTTAAGAAGTGCAGTCACACCTTCCCTTAAAAGAGTCCTGTAAGGGTCTCCTCTCCCATGTAATCCATTCCACAGGGTAATGTCTGTTCCATATCTCCTTGCTGCCACCATTCCAAAAGCCACTGCTACTTTAGTGTCTCTATTCACACCCCTCCAGTAGCATTTGTATTCTGGCATTGTCCACTTCCTGACAATTATTAATATTCATGTTATTATACTTGTTATAAAACTACTACTCATTTTTTCAAGCTAAGGAAGCATGTATATAAGATTGTAGCTTATTTTGGTATTTGATGTTGTAACAACAAGACTGATAGACTTACTGGGAGGGACATGCTGAAGCTTCTGGAAAAATGAGTGGCGGTAGTGGAGGTAATGGTGGAAGTGCTGGCAAAGGAGGTAGCTTGAAAGAAGGAGGAGAAGGAGATTTGGGTGATGATGTGAGTGGAGAAGGAGGAGGAGGAGGAGGAGGAGGAGCAGAGTTGAGTGGTGGTGTAAGTGGTGGTGGATTGGAAGATGTTGAGCAATAGTCCATGGGTTGAGGTGGTTGAGCAAGGAGAGCATCAACAGTATACATCTCTATGTCAAACATCTTAAACATGAGTTTAGGATATTGGACAGGACCACCACCTTCACCACAATGCATTGACCCTTCACCACTGCCTGAGACATGGACAGAACAACCACTCAAGTCTGCTGCACCATCAAACCTCATTGCATAGCTTCCAAACAGATTACTTGTTTCTTCTCTTGACATTGTCATTTGCCCATTCTTGTCAGAACAAGATAGACTTACTTTAGCACCTGTACCAACCAATGTAATAACTTTGCTATATTGTGTATGGAATCCCAAATATGCATTAGAAAATCAACTCTATTACTTCTCGAGAACATTCAAATTTCATTTTAGAAATAGTATTTTGTTCTGGTTTTTAAACAATGTTACTAAATGATATTATTGTATTCCTTTCAATGCACCTTTTAAGCCTATTTTATTTTGTAGCACAAAGGATATCCCTCATCATAAAGAATTAAATTTCTTATAATTATATTTTTAAGTAAATGTCTTTTTATGACTGATTATAAATATGTGTAAACAAAAATGTTTGCAAAAATGGTATGAGATAAAGATATTTCAAATAGATTATAACCATACATAGTTATGAACAGAAGATCTTGATGGCCAGCCATTAGAAATATATGTAAAATTATGTATTTGTCTCTCAATTAATAGAGAGATCCTTGTTCCCGGTGTGTACTCCATTTATTAAAAGAACCCATAAAGATGAGAGAGAGTGTAATTCCCATAAATTTTGATATCAAATTTAACATATGGAGAGGTTGAGGTGGAAAGTGGAAACATTTTGTTAGTGAGACAGCAACAATCATTAAGACAAAAGAAAACCAAATCATCTCCACCAATATCTGAGGTACTTTGAGATAAAAAAAGTATTTATAACTAAACAACCCTCAAAATTTAGTTCAAGTAAATTGAATAGCAGTCATTACTTCAGAATTTTATTCCTCTAAACTGCAAAGTCAACGCGAGGAAATAATCATAAATATTCTCACAAATTACTTCAGAATTTTATGCCTTTTATAATTATTTTCTCATTACTTACACAAATTACGAAATTATTAAAAACTACAAAGTCAGAAATAATCATAAATATTCTCTTAAACTTTTGAAGATGATAAATAAAATGAAAAAATTATGCTAGATATACACATAAAGATTAAAGAGTTGATTATGTTAGATAATATTTAGAATAATTTAGACAGAAAATGTGTGTGCATTGCTTCCAAATAAAGACATGAATACAAAACTAGTTCTTACCATTGAGAGGATAATCGAAAAGTGATATCTTCCCATCTTTGCATTGGTCACAGAAGACAGTGCCAGTGACCATAGTATCTGCCTGTGTTCGATGAATGGCTAATAACAGAATGAGAAATGTTGTAAAGAAAAGGTTTTCTGGTAACAAATCCATTAATACGATGAAAATGAGAAGAATGAGATGAGAGGTGGTGTGATGAAAATGAGATGAAGATTTAAATAGTTAAATGTAGGTGAGGAAAAAAGCACCAAATTGATGCACATTCCTAACCTTCAACCACCACTTTTAATGCTGTGATAAAAATCACTTCTTAAAACGGGGATGAAAGTAGTACGGTTTTCATTTAATGCTAGTAATCAACCATGTAAAAGATCTATCACTCTTACTCTCATCTAGTGGAGTTAACAATAATATTTATGAGAAGAAATGTTAATTAGGGTGGAATGTGATGGTGAGAATTAAGAGGTGAATCTGAGGTATGAGACAAATGTAAGAGACGTGGAGGCTCCATAGCGGTTGTAACATGAACTAACAGTGCGATATTAGTTAGCCGTCAAAGGTAGCTGAGCAAGCAACATTAATGTAAACAAATCTCAAATAAGCATTTGGTGTATGAACTCAATCGAGTTAAGTTCTTTCCAACCACACAACACATGTCATTGATGTCAATGCTGTCATTTATTAGTCTCACATTACTTACTACCTCTTTTCTGCTACACAACCATGTCATTCCACAACTTATCTACTCCCAGCCCTTTCTTTACTTAAACTTTTCCTTTCTTTTTTAGTCTTATCTTTGTTTTAGAAGCAAAGTTATGTAATGATTCCAATAACTTCGGAACAACCATCTTAAATGACAGATAGGGAAGTAAATTTAACTTGTTGCAAATTGAAGAACAAAAATAAAAATGTTATAATCAAGGAAAGAACCAACAAAAGCATATTAATCGAATCACAATGTATGTACAAAAAGAATTTTATCCACGAAATGACACTATCTCTCCAATGTAATAGCAATCTCCGCTTCAGTTTGGGAAAAAATCACCAATTGAATCAACATTACCATATCACACATGATATACACAAAAGCTTGCAACTTTAATAGTCAAAACGTACAACACCACAGAATGCGCGAGCGAGCGAATTTCTGCCTTTGATCAATGGGAAGCAACCCACATTGCAAATGCACCAAATCATGACCACATGAAGGTTCATGTCATCGTATCATTGCTAGATGATTGTAGAACATGTTATCTACATAAATAAAAAAAGTCACTGTTCAACATAATCGGAACCATTTATAAGGATCAAGTGTTCATCCTCAAGGCCCTTCATTGAATCCTCACTCATGAACCATTTTAACGACCCTGCATAAAATAGCAAAGTAAAGATCACTTGATCAGGTTAGTTCTCATAAAGACATCAACTCTACAAGACTGTCTATAGAAGACAGACACATGCTGAATTGTTATTTGAATCATGCTTACTGTATCAAGCGATGAGTTTAAACTTCACAAATAATTAAAGAGATTTTTGGGCCTGGAAATCTAAAGCCAATGAACAATAAAGAATATACATGTTTCCAGAAAGAAAAAAAATAATTGGCACGCATCTGACTGAAGTAACGTGTAATTCAGTACCTTGCATGTTAGACTGTTCTTGCTCTCTTGTTGCGTGCAATATCATTGTTCCTGAAAGAACAATGATGAATCCACATATCTCAGAGACTATGCTGCTAGCATCCTGACCATACCAATCCTGCATAGAAAATTACAACAACAAACAAGCCTTTATCCCACAGAAAATTATAGCAAGCAAAAAAGTTAAGCTTGCCCTACTGTGCAACAAAAACAATTTTGATATATCACTAAAGGAATCCAAGAATATGAATATATCATGATACCTTAAACATTATTATACTAGCAACAAGAGTCAGAGTTGTGAACATGACATAATACACAGGAGAAACAATTGCCGCATTGAATGTATCCAGTGCCTGAAACATAGTTGAATAGTCCACATATCCTCAAGATTAGTTACTGGAGCTAAGATAGACCATCGATAGCTGATAAGTATAGTGACATTAGTGGAAACCCAAACATGCAGGTCAGCTTAAAAATATTATTAGATGATAAGAATTATGTTCATCTATTTGTCACTTAGTATCAAACTAATAGAACTTTGAACCAAGGACACAAAAGTTCAAATGATTTCTCTGTGCACTTCTATTCTACGTATTAATTTCAAAGGTATTCTATTCCAGTTCAAGAACTGGAACTTTTAAGAAAAATATGAAAACTTGGATGGTTCCAATGCCAACTATATTCATGCTTTCATTAAAAATAAGCTTTAGAAGCAAATGATTTTTATTTCATATAAGTTGAATTAAGACGGTATATAGAGTTAAGTTTCGTAAGAGGCGGACAAACTATTTATAGAGATAAAAATTGGAGATGATATCATACAACAAGATGTGAAATTTGAAGGGATGTAAACCATAGGATTCAAGTGGGATGGATGAAATAATAGAGTCCTTCATGTATCATATGTGATAGAAAGGTGTCACTCAAGCTTAAAAGGAAGTTTTACTGCACAACTACAAGACCCACAATGTTATATGGATTGAATATTGAGCGATAAAATCAAAAAGAGACAAACTTCATGTAGTGAAGATGAGAATATTGCGATGAATAAATGGACACACTAAACAAGATAGGATTAGAAAGGAATGCATTAGGGAGAGTTCGAGTAACTCCTATTATAGAAAAAATGATAGAATCACTGCTTTAGGTGGTTTGGACATATGTGGAGGAGACCACTAGAAGTCTCACTAAGAAAAGTAGATTAGTCCAATTCCTAGAGAGAAAGACTAAAAAATCATAGGCGAAATGATTAAAAAAGATTTAGAGATAAATGTTTTGTCAATGGATATGATTTATGACAGAGCATTATGGTATCATTCGATTCATGTATCCGACTCCACCTAAATATCAAGGACAATGCATAACTTTGCATTCTCAATAAATTTAGACCATAGCTGAAATATCACCAGTAATTCAACCAAGGCCTAATTGATAATATACATCAGAACTGTTCAAAAATTTGGGACATGCAACAATCTTATTCTCTGAAATCTTCACGAGCACAAAATTGGGAAATCAGACATAGTTTTATTACCTTTGACCAGTAAAGTTGAACAACATTTTATAGTTGTGTAGCTAAGATTTAGATTGGAAGGGTTTCTGACTTGCAAGCCAGTACTTTGCAGACAACTTATTTGTACCTAGACTATTCTAATGTTATACATGGTTTTCTCTTTAGAAGCAAAGTATGGAAGGGCTAAGGCCTCGCCATCCTCGGATGATATTATTGGGAAATTATGAGTCAAGATGTTACTAGCCTATAGAGTTTATGTATGTGCAGAATTTGCCAATGTGCTTGTGGGCACAAACAGAACAGTGAAGTCTGGCTTGAGTGGCTTCTTTTCTGCCTCACCAGTTGCTTCTGGCATGGAACTTGGATTTGGCAATTTGGGCAATCGAAAATATTTAGAGAAGATGGATAACACATCCATCTGCAGGTCATATATGCCAGTCGAGCACATGGTAGGTCATACACAAGTTTCCACCATAGTCAGTATTAAATAAAGAGAGCTGATATTACTGAGTTCATTGGAGGTGACCAATTTGTGGAGTTTTAAAAAAATATACAAAAAAAAAACAAAGTTTCAGTTATGATTGGGAACAGGCTAAATTTAATAACTCTTCTTCACTCACCTTGTTCAGGTAATTTAACTGTGTGATGACACATATGGCAGCTACTGTAACAAAAAACCAAGTCTGAGGATAAGCTATTTGACTTATTCCCTCCAATGTAAGCTTTATTGCAATACCAATGGCTTTAATGCTCATAACCTGAATAGTTCAGTATACGTTTAATTTGTGCATAAGACAACAATATGAAACTTCAATATACATGTTTTGTAAAAACAATTACCGTGAGTGATCCCATTAGTGAACAAATTCCCAAGTAAACCAGCATATTTGTCTGTCCATAGCGAGGTTCAAAGTGTAAAATCAAAGCTAAAACTGCTGAAACAGTAGCTGCCGCATAAGCTAGAAATACTGTGGAAAAGAAATGAGAATACAACCTAATACAGTGGAGAGGAAATTAATATGAGTAAACTAAGAGTGGGTGAAAACAAACCTGGTTGTGTGGCCAAATCCCATATTTCTTCCATGGAATTTGGAGTATGCTCTTGAGGTGCATGGATGACAATAACAATTGAACCCACAATGCAGGATATACATCCCAAAATCCCCATCTTCTGAAGACGCTCCCTCAGCAAGAAGTGAGCCAAAACAGCGCTATAAACACATACCGAATAAGTTAGTTCCAACAGAAAATGATAGCATTTTAACATTCCGAAGAACTATAAGTTTTAAAGCACGCCTACCTGACAATAATACTTAGCGCGCCAAGGGGAGTAACCAGAACTGCAGGAGCATAGATATAGGCCACAAAATTTGCAATCTCCCCAACAATCACTGTTACCATTTACCAATTAGTTTCAAGATCGACACGAGTCTAGCTTCAAACACACTAACAGAGTGGAGAAACTTACTTGTTACCAAGCCGGCCCACCAAAGAGGCTCTAATAGATAAGTATAACCACCAACTCCTGCAAAGTTCATTCATACATATAATATCCAAACGAAGCATGATTTGTATATTGTTTTAACAGTATATAATTATTTTGTTGTATCATGTATATGCAAACAAAAACGCAAGGTAGAATATGATCGGAGATGCAATTGAAACTAGAATAGAGGAATGGAGAAAGTGAATTGAAAAAACCTGCACGTGTGCCGTGGTTTGCAGCACGCTTGAGACCTTTCTTCTTCAAGATGAAACTAGCACCAATGAATGCGCTTGAAGCAATAGCCAGAACCAAACCCTTTCTATTCTCCCAACCCATTCAGATCCACATCTTATTCTTCTCTATTTCTAATTTCTTTCTCTTTCTCTTTCTCTTTCTCTTTCTCTTTCCTCTCTTCCTTCTATCTCAACCATTTTTTGTAATAATAATCTTAAAACAAAACTCTCAACTATTCAACCTATATTTTATCATTCTCCCATTTTTATTTATTATCATTTTCAGGTTTAGTTTTATGTATATTCATTTTATTATCAAAATATCTTTCCATTTATTGATTGATAAACGAAATATTATTAGTTAATTAAGTGAAAAGAGGGAAAAAATGAATACTATTAGTTAAGGGCAATTTTAACACATTAATTGTAAACAAATTTGGCATTTTTCCTAATGGAAAAGAAAGGAGGAGACCACAACTTTGTTGATTAAGTTATAAGCTTTAATGTAAAAAAATAAAGTTGTTGTACAAGCTAGAGAGCAACAACTAATATGGACATAGGTCCATAACTTATTTATACACTTGTAGAAATTAACAAATATAATCTGTGATCTTCACTACTCATAACCATTACTCGATAGTCCATACTTTATTCAACTTCATCTACATCCTCTTTAAATAACTTCACTTTTTCCATTTACCCCCTCTCTCAATACTTTCACTATGCAGATAAATGCTTTTATTTAGAAGCACAATAAATTCTGCGCCTAACAAAAAGAAAAAAAATAAAACATGACCATAACTTTGTTACACAAAGTGCCATATTTGTAGTTCTGCCATAATAATAATACCTATGCATGAGGAGAAAAGGTTGGTAGTGGAGGCCATTTTCCAAACATGGGTTTATGGAAATACTTTCCAGGGATCTTAGGAAGTGGTGGAAATGGATGCAACTTATGGAAAGGAGGAAGATGTGGTTTAAAAAATGGTGGTTCATAGTCTGGAATAGGAGGAGGAGGAGGAGGAGGAGGAGGAGGTGGTGGAAGAGGCTTGGAAATGGGAGAAGGAAAAGGTGGAAGTGGCTTTGTCACTGGAGGAGGTTTCTCATATACTGGCACATGCGGAGGAAGAGGGTGTTTTGGTGGAAAGACTTTATTAATAGGAGGGAAAGTGAAATCATGTGGACGATGAAGCTTAGGGAAAAAATGGTGGTGGTTGAAGAAAGGCCAAAAAAATGTTGAAGTGCAAGTGAGTGATGAGAATTTGAGTTTGTGAGTAGGGCCAAGGGTGTATTCTTGATCACCTGCTTCCTTGGACTTGATGACAATTTTGGTGTGGTGGAAGATGCCATCATGGGCAGGGCATGGTGCAGCTGATATTGCATTATGTAGTTCAGCATAGCATTCTTCTTTTATTACAAAATCATGAGGAAGAGATACTTTGAAGTTTCCATTTCCATCAAGCTCACCAACCCCTCTTCTTTTCAACTCTCCATTTCCTGACTTGCACTCTACAGTTACTCTTAACCCTGCACAGAAATTATGCACAAGCTTGTTATATTGTAGAATTTGGCTTCATACTTGAATATAAAACCATGTTGGAGAGGCAAAATAGTTTAAAGAAACTGTTTGAGATAGTTATAAATACAAGTTGGTTACAATATTATTAGTTGGTTGGTAGTTATGCCTAGTTTAGTTGTAGTATATACCATTGAGTTTACTCTAATTGTACCACCTTTCTCATCTAATCAAATTCACAGTGAGACAAATATATATACCTGAGAAAGCCTGGCTAGTCTTAATATTGTTGTCCTTGCAGTCTGCACATTCTCCCACTCCAACTACCTCCACTCCATAGCACAAGCTTGTTACCACAAAACACACACACAACCAGAAGCACACAAGTGTGAGAATCTGCATAGGGACACTGCAATTACTCTTCCCAAATACCAACAAGTTAACAAGAACAGAAGCTAAAAGAGTAAGGCAGACTTGTAACCAAGAAACTCTTAAGGCTTGGTGAAGATTGAGATCCATAAGATTAATATATATGATGTCTGAAATGGGTCACCTACTCTGAAATTAAGCGCCTCCTCCTCACACATGGGGCTAGGGATCCTTATATGGTTAGGATTTTCAAAGAGAAGCAGATATAACATGCACGCCAGCTTCCACAACCAATGACTTTTATTAGTATCTTCCATTGAATGAATCAGAGCCTTCAACTACATGCTAAATGTATCCATTTGTGCAATATGTGTCTCAAGTCTCAACCTACTAAATGGCTCTAATAAATGCCTTCTGCATTGCACACAATGCTCATCTTTTTTTACAACTATTTCATTGATTGCTCACACTTTTAAGCATCAAGATCAACTAACATCCAACAGAACTTTGTGTGAACCATTTACATACACCAACCAAACCAATATATCTAGGACACAACCACATCAAATTTAGAGGTTTATACAAGATCATGAAAAGTAAGATGTTCCTGCTACTCTACCACTTGCATACAACTAATATGACCGCACATGCATGATGCATCTGTTGTACAGATTTGATGGTAGAATAGATTTTACTCATTCTCATGGATAGAACCGAAAATATAGAAAAGAAGTGGGAACATAGTTCATTAAAAACATGACATTTGAATTTTGTGGTTTTCTGGTGAAGCTAAGAGGGTAGAGAACTTACTTTATATGCAATTGTCCTCAAGTATTGCTTTGAGGATTGAACATTGTTCTTTGACCTTGTACGGTACCTATAAAACCATATCATATTCATAGGCAATTTCTGTTACAAACTTCAAAGCCTTAATACTAAACAAGTAGACAATAACTTGGGCGGAAAACTAGGAACCTATAAACTAGTTGATAATACAGAACCATTTGATAAGATTAACTTTTAATTTATAAAGTCATAAGTTACTTCGGTTAAATAAACATACTCATTGGTAATCCTTAAAATCTAACATGATAAAAATAGATAAAATATAGCTAAAAGAGGTAAATAAAAAAAAAAAAGTTATTTAATGCACATATGTTGAAGTTTGAAGCTTTGGTGCAGTGAGTAAAATTATAGAGAAATTGGTATTGGAAAAAAGAAGAAAGAGAGTATGAGGGGTGAGAGAAACACGATCCACGTTATAAGCTCATGGGTACGGCGACAACCACCAAAGGTGAAGGCTTTTCTTGCGGTTGTTTCCGGCATGGCGGCGTTGGTGCTGCTCCGCTTCATTGTTCACGATCACGACAACCTTTTTGTTGCTGCTGAGGCTGTTCATTCCATTGGTATTTCTCTTCTCATTTACAAGCTCATGAAAGAGAAGACTTGTGCCGGTAACATTTTTATTCTCTTTCTCATTGCTTACCCAATTCGTTAATTCATAGTTACAATGCTCACAATTTACATTTTTATGGGATTAAGATCATGCACAATTTACACTAAGATTTGTTTTTTGTGTGCACAATTTAGATTTTTATTTAATGCGGCTAGAATTTCCTTTTATAAAATTGAATTGGGTAGTGGTTGTTGCTTTTTTTATGTAAAAATTCTTTTATTTCAAATTATATATGAAAAAACTTTCATAATTAAGCATAAAGTGAGTTATAGATTCTCTAACTTCAAATTTTGTTGATTTTGCGAGGAAACAAGTACTGTATTTAATTAATTGATAAAAACACAAAATGAAGAGAAAGAAAAATTGTTTCCAAAAAACAAATAAAGTGGTGAATTCACCAAATTTTGAAGGCAGAGAATACAAATCCGCATTAAGTGCTGTCTGGGTTGAGAAGGAACATGTTGGCCACATTTGATTTCCCTTTTTACCCCACTTTTCTGTGATCAATTGCTTTTGAATGAAAAACAGAGGCAGTATTTTGTTTTACTTTGCTAATGGTTATGTCCTGCTACCATTTTTATGTTCTTATGGTTATGCCTTTTATGATAATATCTGTAATGATGTACAGGATTATCACTCAAATCGCAGGAGTTAACAGCGATGTTTTTAGCTGTTAGGCTGTACTGCAGTTTTGTCATGGAATATGATATACACACCCTACTTGATTTGGCTACTTTGGCAACAACACTCTGGGTTATATACATGATTCGATTTAATTTGAAATCTAGTTACATGGAGGAGAAAGATAATTTTGCAATCTATTATGTGGTAAGCTCCCCCTATTATATTTTTTCATTTTAAGATTACAAGCTCCTTTAATAAGGTTGTCTTTTCCAATGAAACTGATCACCAAGTCACAAAGCAACAACTCAATTTTGTGCCAAGAAAGGATGTTCATTGTTGCTCATTAATGCTGGTCGTGATTCTGAAAGCGAATACTCCAACACTATAGAAGTTGAAATAGAACTATGATGTTTTAATATGAAGTGTTGTTATATCTACATGATTTAATAAGATGTTTTGTTGAAATAGAACAAGGTGATGTGGTATCATAGAGAAACCACAGCAGATAATGTTATCCTTTTACATTAGTTTGAAGGATTTTAGCTTGTTCCTCCTCTATTCAAATTTGTCTTGTTACTTATTGATGGTTACTTCTGCATTTACCTACATTATTTTTAAAATTGAATGCAGGTGATACCCTGTGCAGTGTTAGCCTTGTTTATTCATCCATCAACTTCTCATCATTTATTGAACAGGATTTTCTGGGCATTCTGTGTATATTTGGAAGCTGTGTCTGTACTACCCCAGCTGCGGGTTATGCAGAACACCCAAGTATAATTTCTTAATTCAAGAATCAGTTCCTACATTTTACATTTGGGATCTAATAATTCGTCCACTTTCCTTCTTAACACGATTCATTTAATACTTTCAGATTGTTGAACCATTCACAGCTCACTATGTATTTGCACTGGGTGTTGCAAGATTCCTGAGCTGTGCTCATTGGGTTCTCCAGGTAACGTTCATTCAAACTTGTAATTGCATAAAAGTCAGCTCGTTGATTCATTTGGTCATCACTTGGTTGGTGGATTGTGCTGGTGTTTGGTATCACTAGTACATATTTTGGAATGACTATTTGGTTGATGGAGGAGTCCTTGTATGATGTATCTGATTTTCCTTTTCAATGTTTTTGAGTTCCAATTTCAAAGCCAGTTGGTTACAAATTTGTTGTTCTTAGCATGTTTCTTTATGGTGCCATTACTTAGTAGATTGCAAAATACTTGCCTCCTACTAAGATACTGTTTCCTGCAACAGGTGTTAGATAGTCGCGGGCATTTGTTGGTTGCTTTGGGGTATGGTTTATGGCCGTCAATGGTTCTAATCTCAGAAATTGTCCAGACTTTCATCTTAGCAGATTTTTGTTACTATTATGTAAAAAGGTTAGTTGAGTACATATATATAGTTTCTCCACCCCTTGTTCTCCTTATTGCTTTGATGCTTTTGTTGAGAGTATCGAACTCTTTTTCATTTGATATTTAATTCTTGCAGTGTTTTCGGTGGACAGCTTGTTCTCCGTCTTCCCTCTGGAGTGGTGTAATTGAAGATTCACTTCACTGTATAACTTGCATTTGAAGTAATTTAATCAAGAGAAATGGTCAGTTATCATTAATAGAGTCCACTTTGTGCTCACAAAGTTTGATTCCTTGGAAGAAGCTTGTTCTTTGTAAAGTTGGGGAATGAAGGAAAACTAGTTATTTATGTATAAGGTCCAACTAAGGATTTGTAGTTGGAAATGCTTTACATATGATGTCTTGAGACCAAATAAAAAATGAGGCTCATTTTTTGGTCATCCAGATTGAATTACAGAACACTACATTTTTTGACAGCTATTATATTGTCCATGATGATCAAAGACAAAACAAGTCATGCATGAAAAGTGTTAACATCCTCCATGTGTAATTTTTTAACCAGTGGAGTGGTGAGCCCTTAAATGCTTAAGTAGTACTTATAACTTCAAAGTAGAATTAGGCCACCTTTTTTCACTAACTTAAGAGAGGATACACATTTGATGTTTCACAAATTGTGTCACTGCATATACCTTAAGTTGTGGTTGGTCAGAAAATATTGTATACACATTTGATATCCCACCTTATACACAAATTCGTCGTGGTTATATTACTAGCACTAGCACCAACTCCATTACTTCTTATATTTTATGGGTTATAGTTTCCAAGAATAATCTGGTTCCACATAAAGTTTTTGAGCAAAAGCCAAGTACCAACAGAAAGGACAGAAGTAACTAATCTTGGAGAGTGTACGAAATGAGCAAAGGTTAGTTGGTCACTTTGAAGTGGTTGGCATGATCTAATAAACTCACTTAATTGGTTATCTTGATGAGAGGATTTTGAGGGCAAAAGTAACATGGTTTTCATGTGCGAAATGAAAGGAATATCAATATCCCTTTCTTGAATTTCTCTGCTTAAGGCCTCATTTTGGTGAATAAGGTAGGCCTTACCACTCTCCCGTTTTAAATCATTTCTTTCTCCAATTAATCTCATTCACATAACTCAAGAATCTACCTTCCCATATACAGTAGATAAATATTATATCAACAACTACTACTGAGACAAACATATACATTTGATGTATTTTTAGTGTTTTTAAGCAGTAGAATAGTTAAAGAGGGGGATTAAAAAGGTGTGGAGATTGTTTTAATTTATCCTAATTAAGAACAAAGACAATGTGTTCATTGAATAGTTAAGGTTGGATATGATCACTTTCTCAACCTTGGAAAATGAAGATAAGGTAAGACCAATTTTATTGTCTTGTATCTAAGTATTATTGTAGTGATGATGGTTTAGGCAGAACCACATGGGGAAGCCCTGCATTTTTGAGACACTTATACACTGCAATAGTGGTATGTAGGTTCATATATTGACAAGTACTAAATTGCTTTTATTACCAATTTTGATATACTTTCAGCCTACCCTTATTATTATTATTATTATTATTATTATTATTATTATTATTATTATTATTATTATTATTATTATTATTATTATTATTATTATTATTATTATTATTATTATTATTATTATTATTATTATTATTCCAACTCAAAAACCAACCAACCAAGTTGAGTATGACTTCTCCAGATCTACGTTCAAATTCAAAGCTTCCTCCAGAGACAGCTTCGCTTGCTTATTATGTTTTGCTCTTATATCTTAATCAATCTACATTTAGTTAATTTGAATAAATATCCAACATTGGTTGAAAAATAAACATATCATGTACATCCATGCACTGTTGACGTAGCTAAACACAACCCTTGTGTCCCTTGGTTATGTTAAACTTGTCCCTTTGCATTTTGAGGTTTATCCTTATCCATGCTCATTATTTGATTATAAGATTGAATTTGTATGAGTTGTACATATAGTACTGACATGAAAGTTGGGCATGTATTATTTTTGCAGATAAAATGGTGGTAGGCCTTGGAATGATTACGCCAAAGTCCATGTATTTTAGACTATTCTTTAATTGTTAGACCAAACCACTGCATTACTCCCTCATAATATTATAAGTAGTAGTTTTCCCATTAGTATCTCAGGTCAAGAAATGATATTTTAGTTTCTGAAATTATAAACAAGGATCACATTGGTCTATAAAATTGCAAGAATAAGTTAAATAAGTCTTTAACAATACTAATATGTTAATTTAGTTTTTGTAGTTGTATAATGTATAAACATTGGTCACATTACCAATTAGTATAACGCATATCACATATATGTACATATAGTACAGGAAAGGTTTAGTAAATATTGTCTAGCAGAAACATAGGAAAACTAAAATCTGACATATTTTTACAAGTAATAGTGAGACGAAAGAAAAAGTTAGAAAGGGAGTAATTAAAAGACACGTGGGTTTGTGTTTGCAGAGAGATGTAGTATAATGTGTCTAGTTGTTTCATGTGTGATAGTCAGTAATAGTAGTAGAGACTAGTTCTTCTCGTTCACAAGACCCGACATTAAGAAACGCCAAACCATCACCAGGTTGTACTCATGTGTACTTGTAGGTCCGTGAATTCAGGTCAGCCGGACGGGATCACCTGTCTTAACTTAGTGTCTTATGCTGTAGAGTAATAAGTAGGATTCTATTCAATTCAATAATTACATGCCCAAAATTTAATTTCAACATCTTCTTCTAACTATAATAAATTACTCCATTAATTAGTGTCCAGTGGTATATAAATATAAGTGTCGGTGAGTTGAGGGTAGATATATCAAATAGTATAGGTCTTCCAGGTAAGCCAATAAATTATCACCTTAATTGTTTATGCAAGTACGAGGGATGATGTTCAAATTCTATGCAAATAAATGGTCTCGGGTTCCTACGTCTATCAACTTAGTGTTTGATATTGAGTAAGATGAGCTATTAAATAAAGATGGATAATTTAAATTTATAATAATATTTTGATTTTGACAAGTTCCTACGTCTTTGCTACCATTAAAAAAATAAGCATGTGTAAATGATGTGTTTGAATGTTATATTTCACATGCTCAAATAAGAAAACATTTAAGGAAAGATGCATTTGTACTTTAAAAAGTAGTACATGTAAAGAAGATGAAAAAATAGCAAGGTTTGCAAGATTTTAGCGAAAAGGAAAGAAGACATCGAGTTGAAAAGGGTGTAACATAGAGTTTGCCCAAATAATAAGCCCCTCCCTTTTTTAATGAAAGCAACCAAAATATTTGGTAAGCATTGCAACCACTACTCGCACCAAGGATTGTGGTGGGTTTCAACATTCCTAATCAATACTTTTTTGGTCCAAAAGACATAAACACACTTCAAAAACTAAAATCAATACTTTTGTTTTGGCCACTCTTATTTAAATTCATTATTATATGAATAATTTATCCTTTACTTCCTTAACTAATTTCATTAGACACCGATTATCATTTCCTTGTTAAAACGTATATTACATAATTTGAGGCAAACAAGTGGTTCAGAATGAGTTTGTTTGTTAGTCAAATTAAGAGTTTATAATTAAAATGAGGGAGAGAGAAAGAGAGAGAGAGATTGGGTCCATGATGGCATTGGGAGGAGGAACATAGAAGGGTGAAGACAGCGGGCTTGGTTCTCCCAATTGTGGTTGGTTGATGTGTTGTCTCAAAATTTGTCCATAACCAATCATAATAAATTAAAAATAGATAAAATTATAAGTATTTAACTTTTTTAACTGACATGACATAATATGATTAATTTGGATATGCTTCGGGACAACAAAACTTTGTCTAATGTGGTTGTACGTATGCACTTACTCCTAAACACCCGTGGGCTCTACTATGTCCCCACACTCCACATGATCAACTACCCTCATCGACAAAACTACTTTACAGACACTTCTTGTTTTTGCTTTTTCTATATATATTTAACTGTACAAATGTTACTTCATTGTATAATAATATATCATTATTATTCTTTTATGTATTTACATCTTCCATGTTAGAGAATATATTCACCCAACATCCCTATCCTCTAATCAACTTAATTGGTTATTTAATTTAATCCAATATCTTATATTAGAATTGGTAGTTACTATGCATATATACAGTTTTATCCCTTTTTCGTTCATAAATACCCCTTCACTCTGGCCACCTTTAGCATCACCAATACCTCATTATACATTTATACCACATCCTCTATCTCACTCTCTAAGTTAATATGGGTATTAGAAAATCGAAGAAGCTTTCCCAGAAAACAATGATGAAACAAATCTTGAAGAGGTGTTCAAGCTTAGGAAAGAAAAATAATGGATCATATAATGACTATGATGATGGTCTACCTGTTGATGTTCCAAAAGGTCATTTTGCTGTTTATGTTGGTGAAAGCAGAAGCAGGTACATTGTTCCCATTTCACTCTTGACTCACCCTCACTTCCAATCACTCCTTCACCAAGCTGAAGAAGAATTTGGCTTTCATCATCATATGGGTCTCACTATTCCTTGTGAAGAGCTTCTTTTCCGTTCTCTAACTTCATCCATGCTCAAATCATAATTTTCATTGATTATGGTAAATACAACATAATCACAATCCCCACAAACAAACATATTAATAGGTTCATGGCTTATGTATGCTTGGAGAAGATGAAACCAAGATGAAGCTGCACCTAAATTTGCTTCTCTTTTTTTTAACATTTATCTTCAGTAGCATAGCCATTTTTTAGTTCTCATGCATCCAACTTTTGGCGATCTAATTTTGTACTTCTTTGGTATTGTTTTTGAACAACCCTGATTGGGTTTTTTTCGTTATTTTCATGTTCAATTCCATGAGCATTGTTCTTGGTATTAACATTGTAAAAATGGTTTGAGATTTTCGTCACATAGGTTTTATTACCATGTGAAAGAAGTTATTCATGTGAATCAAAGTTGGGGAGTTAACAGCATCATTGCCACCTCCTGATCTCTCTCTTCCCTTCTTCTGGAGAAATTATATGCAATCAAATACAACATTCAAAACAAGATCATCAAATAGATCCAAAATAAAATTGCATATAGTTCACTAATATAAAATTATAAAAATAACAATTTTATTATACGCATATATATATGTATAATAATATGCAAGAGGATTTTCTCCAAAATAGTGTCCTCAGGCCTTCATCATATTCAATAAAGTAAAATATTAATTGAATAATTTAAATTACTAGAAAGTATAGTAAAAAACTAAAAAGTCATGTGGCTCTTAAAAGATTGATGCCAACTAAATTCCTAAAACATCAAATTATCATTACGTTCATCCATGAGACCAATGTGACATTTCAGAAGATGAATAAAAATAAAAATAAAAACTAAATTGGTGACCTTTGAATATTTGAAGAAGCTAATGATGTTTAAAATTCCTTGAAAGAATTGGAGTAAATATTATGCACATGGATGACCGAAGGGGCGAGGTGAGCATGCATTGGTGTACCTAAGTGAAAATGCGTGTACGGTTTATCTACCTTCCATTTTCTATTCACTCTATCAACCTTGCCTTTTCAATTAAATTCATAAATGAAACCATACTCCAATCTCTTCCCTTTTTTTAAATACCCATCATCTTATTATATACTACTAAACTAGCACAAATATAAAAGAATAAGAAAAAAGATTTAGCCTCTATGCTAATTTAAAAAGTCTTCCATGTTGAATCAACGGTTCAGCTTTATAAAAATTTGTTCCGTTCGAATTTACATCAATTGTTTGGATAAACTCATCAACTTGAATAGGGATTTCATGATCACTAAAGCTAACTCTAATTCTTAACTCGTTTTTTTGGTAAACTCGAGTAAAATTTAATAAGTTCACAAGTTTATGTTGGTTTGAAGAAGTTAAAAATATTAAGTTCAGTTTTGGTGTTAAATTAATAAATCTCTTGACACTAATTTTGTGCTTTGGAGGAAGATAAGGAAATAGAGCGTTTGAAACCATGCAGAGCAAGTAGCATAAAAACAAACTTTGAAATGAGAGAAGGAGCACGAGAGAATCAAAGGGTTTCATCATTATTAATTAATTAATGCTTCATTTTGTTAATTTTATCTTCTAAACCAACACATCGTCACCCATTCTTTATATTTTATCTCTGTTTTTAATATGAGAATAATGTATCTCCTTATATAAGGAGATAACTTATCTCCTCTGACCAATAAAAATGTGACATGTGTGCTATTTTGTTTATTTTTTAAAATATTTTTATAGAAAATTGTGAAACATGACACATGTCATGATTTCACTGGCAGGAGAAGATAAATTATCTCCTTATATAAGGCGATCCTCCATTCCCTTTTAATATATATTTTTTACTTGTTAACCTTATAATAGTATATTGTGTTTGTGTAAGAAAAGATTCTTAGATCTCAATTGTTATTTTAAATTTATGTTTTTGTCTTTGTTCTAACATTGGGCTAAATAAAAATAAAAAGTGAAACGACTCTGTGGAGTGTGGGGTGTTGCTAGGTTAGGAAATATATTAACTATTTGCAACATCACATGTTATGCCATAGATTCCTTCAATCTTCCTCAAGATTAAAAAAAAGAAGCTTAAATACGAGTTTCAAATAGGAATCAATTAAAAAATTAAAATAAGATTAATGTACTAACTTATGACCTTTTTCTTCGACTATGATTTTAGTGTTATATCGCAAACATGAATAGTGTTCGAGTATAGTTGAATATATGAATCTTAACCTATTACTTATGCTTTTGAAGATATTAATTATTAAGATGTTATTGAAGCCTCTAGGTTGAAACTGCTTCAATTCTTATCGTTTCCACGGAAAAAATGTTTTAATAAAAAATAAAATGGGACATAATTAAGGTTCTAACGTGATCGATGAAACGTGCTATAAATATCAAATTGTTTTACCTAATAATTGAAATCTTAATATAATTGGTCCTATGACAAACACACTAGTTTCCATAATAACAAGTATAGAGTGATACTACCATATAAGTTTAGAATGGTAGAGATGGATCTCTCAAATTTAAATATGAGTTGATTCAAATAATAGTTTACGTATATAAGATTTGTTATAAAAAATAAGATAATAACAACTCAAATTAATAATAATTAATAAAATAAACAAAAATTTAGATAAATTTAAATAAAATAAGGAAATCTTACATAAAATAATCGATCCAAATGTATTATAAGTATAGCAATGTTGGTGCTGTTTTTAAAGTTGAGCCATGAATTGCAATGTTTAAATTGTTATAAAAAATCATATGAAAAGTGGTGACTTTTTCCAATTTTTTTCTTTTTTTTTTACCCAAAAAAATATTGTTATTAAAAATTAGTTTCTTCTCTCTATTCTCATTCCATATGTTAATGTAATATTATTGTATAATTTTTAGAACATAGTTTGTATAAAATCTTGACTTGGGAATGAACCCTAAGACTTGAGTACAAGAGATGCATCACAAAAAATGTATCACTAGTTAATTGATATAAAAATAATTATTGACTTTTTTATTTAAATTTTTTCTTCAAAATATGAGTTTGGGTGACAAGCTTTTTAGAATAAAAAATATGGTGAGACCCAACTAGAGGAAAATGGTGACAAATGCCCACTCAATCCACCGTGTGTACTTACATACCCTTCAGAATTTGTGTGTGTGCTGCCCATAGAAATAATATTTTTGTACCCTTACTTGATAAAATTGTATTAATAATAGACATTTGTCACATTCTCATAAAGTTGCATTAGTGCTATTAAATTCAAATCAATAGTTGATCTAGTCACATTATTGAGTTAATAATCAAATTAGTGAATCACCACTTGGAAGCTAAATTGATTTATATCATATAGATTGAAAAATTTAAAATATTAACCAACATTTTGTAATAACTTTATATTTCAAATTAAAAAAAACATTACTATCACATGGTTATCTAATTAAAAACCAATAATAAAAAATTATATAGGTTTTATATTTTAATTGCAACAAAAACGAACAAGTTTAAAATTTAATTAATTAACTAAGAATTTTTTATAATATAAATTAACAAATGACAAATAAAAGTCCGATGATGACAAACCTAACAAAATAATTTGAAAACAAAATATTTTCTTCCCAAATATAAATAGATCCGTTTTCCTGATTTGACTAAACTAGTTTTATCCGTAAAATAGTTGAATCGAACGAATTCCTACTAATTCATCGCCGATCACATTAATGTTTCATACTAATTATGTGTAAGTTCTAAGTCAGACCGACAGTTGAAACTAAATTTAATAATATTTCACTCTATGCAACTTGTATGTGGTCATCCTGAATTTACCACTATGTAGCAAGGATGAATATCTGTTGTCCCATAAAAGTGTATCACAAATGAAGAGCATTATGATGTCTAGTCTGCCTAAATTCAAAAGATGGAGATTAATGATGATGTGGAGCATAGTAGAATGATTGGGCCTAGCCCAATTTACTGAAGTAATTATTGTTGAAGTGAAGGTTGGGTGATTGACAAAAGTATCCCTAGTTTTATTTCAAATTAAATCCCTCCCTCAATTTCCCTCCACATTACAGATTCTGTGATAGAAGAGAGTATGCGTTTGATGTAATCAGTGCTCCATTCCGATGACAAGAGTAAAGCATGCCCCAACTCCTTCCGCTCGTAAACTCAAATTCTGTATCATTCTCTCTCTCTCTCTCTCTCTCTATATATATATATATATATATATAGTGTTTGTTTTCATTATGATTATATGTTTCCTGATTTACAGTTAGAAAGAAGTCGACGTTATCCACTCCACAATCAGTAACAACTCTTCTTCTCTTCTAATATTTTACTACTTTCTCTTTCACCTCATAACATTATTCCAACTAATATATCTATGCTCTTATCTTCTGTTTCTGAAGCTTCAACCTAGAGACAACACGAGGAAACCTGAAGAGGATGGTATGGCTTCATAATTTATTCAAAATCATTACCATTGAAAACATTGTTGTTGCATTTGCTTTGAAAACATTACAGGAGGTGGGAGTGAGGGTATGAAGAAAAGGAGGTATAGGGCAGGAGCATTAGCACTTCGTCAGATTCGTCACATTCAGAAGACTTTCCACCTTCTTATTCCAGCTGCCCCTTTCATAAGATGTGTCAGTTATTTCATTCTTTATTCACTTACATGCTTTTTAATTTGCACTCTGCTCGCGCTTCTAAATGTTCAACTCTTAATATAGGTCAAACAGATTACTAACCTATTATCCGTCGAGGTCTCTCGCTGGACACCTGAGGCAATGGTGGCACTTCAGGAGGTATATAACTTTTTCCCAATGGTGTCTCATTCCCTGTCCCAAGTCAATCATATATTTACTTAGTCTGTTATGTGATTTTTAACATCACATCTTATATATAATATATTAGTTTTAATTTGATAATCCTGCAGGCAGCCGAGGATTATCTGGTTCATTTGTTTGAAGATGGGATGTTCTGTGCTATTCATGCAAAGCGTGTTACACTAAGTAAGTGGATACGATTTTTTTACTTCATTCCTCTCATTTTCCTTTCATTCACCATCATATCATTCATCAAACCATCTTTTATTGTTAAATTCTATTTTGCTATTATTGGCAATAAATGAATTCTTCTTCTTCATTACAGATTCTTTTGATACTACATTAGTTACATGCTTACATTTATAAGATTTTTAAAACGCTGTAATGTTTCATAATGTTTCATGTGCTACATGTGATAAAAAATGTCACTAAAGCTTAAGGATAAATTTTACTGCATAATTATACATCCACAATGTTATATAGGATTGAATGTAGGATGTTGAAATGACAACAAAATAATAAACTCAATGTGACAAAGATGAGAATGTTGTGTTGGAGGGTGGATACTAAACAAGATAAGATTAGTAATGAATGTATCAAAAAGAAAGTTGAGGTAGCTCATATTGTAGATGTTATGTAATAGAATCACATTTTGGGTGGTTTGAGCTGGTTTGGAGAAGAATGTTAGAAGTTTCACTAAGAAGAGTAAATCAATGAAGTTTGGTCCAATTTCTAGAGGTCGCGACCATGAAAAACCATAGATAAAATGATTCTGAAAGATTTGAAGATGAATATTTTGATAATGAACATGATAGAACATTTCGATGTACCGGATTCCACTTAGTAGGAATAAGGGTTGATGCCCTACTAGTTACATTACAACAATACTCTGTAATCTATATGAACAAAATGCTTGCACAGTTTTCTCTTTTTTGTAGACGAATATAATGGACAAAATACTTGAACAAAACTGTTATCATTTCATTCCTTGTTTATTTATTGATGGTTAATATTTCCCCCTTATGAATGTGTGTTCCTTTTTTCCCTTCAGTGACCTCATGAGTGTATGTTCTATTTGCTTTCTTGTTGCCTCAGTGAAAAAGGATTTAGAGTTGGCCCGTAGGCTTGGAGGGGTAGGAAGGCCTTGGTAGAGCTTCTATGTAAAATCTTGAAACAGAAGAGTTGAAAGGGTTCCAAAGAAGCCGTTGCTGATTGTAAACCCAGCACTCAAATTGCAGAGATTTATTTGGCATTTTGAATATTAGGAAATTAGGTTAACTCTTGTATTTATTGTGAAGGATTATTATCTTTGTAGATGAATGCCATGTTAGATTCTGCTGTAGAATGAAACAATCATCATGTAGGAATGGGTGACTTTTGAAAAATTCATGAGTAATATTATTGCAATGAAATGTTTCAGCATTATTGTCTTTCATGTATTGCTTCAATAAAAGGAATAAAAATAAAAGGAATGTCAGAAGTGGGATTTGAACCCACGCTCTCTCACGAGAACCAGAACTTGAGTCTGGCGCCTTAGACCACTCGGCCATCCTGACTTGATATACGAATGATGGTATTTGAGATAAGTGATGATGGAAGTGGGCCTAGATGATAATTATGATTATGATTTGACCCGAAAAGGGAAGTAATCGGGTAACTGAAGATGTGATGATTATTTATTAATTATTATAACCCTCCTTCTCCTCAACGCCTACAATCAATCATTCATTTGTGAGATCTATTCGACGTCGTTTTAGATCCTACTAAATACTAATGGCTCCCTTCAGCGGTGATGAAACAGCACCCTTCTTCGGTTTCCTTGGAGCCGCTGCTGCCCTTGTCTTCTCCTGTATTCTCTTTCTTTCTTTAATTATTTACCATTCCTTCTTTAATTTCACTTTATGCTAATAATTAATTTACATCTTCCATTCTCTAACCTTATTTCTATTTCTTATCTTACCCTTTACATTTTATACATATATATCTACGACTTGGGTGTAAACGTTCTTCATTTAGTTTCTGCCATGCTTTTCTAAATGCGCCGTTGCAACCGCACTCATGCTCACTATACGGTTTTGCCATCTTCAAAAACCTTTACATTTTGCTGTACTCGCAAAATCAGATTTAAAACCAATAGTTAATCATATAATATACATATATATACACACACATAGAGAGAGAGGTACACACACGCTTATCATCTGCAAATTGGCCCGTGAATAAATTGGAAGGATACCATGATCAAACATCATTTATAATTTCTATTATGTTGTTGCTTCACATCTGTTTAAATCCAATAACAATTTCCGAAGAATTTATTTTTCTCACTTCCATTGGGTGTAGGTAGTGATTTCCCGCAATAATAGCATTCTACTGGTCCATTTGAAATCTGTACATTGTTTGTGACTTTGCTATTCCCGCTAGATAGCATTCTCTGTTATTTCACCATTCTATATTATCTTATTAATTGTTAAAGCAGAGAAAGAAAACAGCAAGAAAATGGAA
>NC_032011.1:25221427-25494190 GCF_001865875.1 Lupinus angustifolius | reverse complement strand
ACAACATATGAATTTAATAATACATATGAATTAACTTAATTCTAACAATAAAAATATTAATTCAAATATGTATATTATAAAAATGACAGACTTAATAAAAAATATGTATAGTAAAATATTACAGTTGTATAGAAAAATATATCTTCCAAATAATAGAAATGAATCTTTAATTTATGAGTTATTTTCATACAATGATTATTAGCTAAAACATAATCAAATAAATAACATTTAATTATACTATATTTGAATGCTAAAAATATATTCAAATATTTATACATAATGAACATAATCTAAAATAAAAATAAGAATTCAAGAGATATGCTAAAAAATTCTTATGACTTTATATGGTACTTATAAATGTAATCCCAAAAAATATGATGCAAAAAGAAGTCTTTATATTTATAATTTTATATAGAGAATATAGAGGTGAGATATTATCCAATACAATTTGAATTTTATTTATTGAGTTATTTTAGAATCAAATACTTTCCACAAATCAATGCTTATACAAATGCATATATAAATGTTAATATTATACATATACCCTCAATAATCAATGTTAATATTGCAACTATATGAATGCAAAAAATATAATAGTTCGATATATGATTTATTGACATTATAAAATATATGTGCATTACTTGCGCATTATGTGTAAATAAAGAAGCGACCCGCGCGCAAGTGCACGGGTACACTACTAGTTGTCATGTAAATATTACCAAGGATGTTAGAAATGATTTACTTTGGTCATCCACGAAGACTTTACTCATTCAAAAATACAATGTTACCTCAATCCTCTTAGACGATTAACCTCGTTCAATCGTACAACAAAGACTACAAATTTATTCTATAATTACATTAATCAAGGTTTTAAATCTGTCAAGTTATTCGTAAATTATTCAACTACTTAAATACTTGATCAAACTTGTTTGTTTGTTTAGCTAAACAAATAAGCTTAAGTTTCAAACTATGCTCAAACTAGGCATATATATATATATATATATTATTGATTATAATCTTTTTTATTACATTTGTACATTATGAATTTTGATTTATCAATATCTATTTTATTTCATTTTCTGGTATACAGATATATTTTGAGTATCAAAGTTATCAACTAAAAAATAATTTAAATAAAAATTTGATAAAAAACTAAACTTATATAAGATAAACCTGTAAAACCCAAAAACATCATATATTAAGATAAATAGTCTAGGTACTAAAAATATATCTATCATTCATATGTTAACTATGATTGATTCTTAGATAAAATATAGGCATAACATATTATGTTAGTTGCGTAAAAACAATAACGACCATGCATAGTAGAGTAGACATTAGTGGACGCTGTTTTTGTTTCAATTTCAAGTAATGACAATTACAACATTGATGCTTATATTGTGGAACACATCATTTTTCTCTGATGAAAATGTGGAGTAATTTTGAAGAGCAATAACATCCATAGGGACTAAACAATTCAATGAATGACATCGTATTCAACTCCAGGAACAAACTACTATTCAACAAACCCTAGAAACAATAAAGGTGAAATCATAGCTCTGGATATAAGAAAAAAGTGAATATACACTAATGTCATTTTCTGAGTGGAGTAGTAATTCATGTAAATGTTTAATTTTACTCTGCTCTTAAATTCTTGATGTAATTATGTAATTATTAGAACTTCTTGTATAAATTCTGTACCTTTTCTACTTTTCTATGAATACTATTTTTCTTATAAGAAATTCAATGATCGATTAGTATGTATTCTATTTGTGAATTGGAAAACAGGCTTGTATGTGTATCTACACTTGCTAGCTAGACTAGAAATGAGTGTAACTAAAAGTTGTATGTGTTTTTCATTTAGCATAGGCAACCTTGTTAAAGGATACAAATCTTGTGTCCCATACTTTATCCCCAAATCTTGTTCCAATCCAATCAATTTTAACCATGTAATATAGAAATGTAATATTGTGTTTTAAGAAAATTCCTTTTTATTTATGTGTCACTTTTCAATTGGTGGGAACAGGGAATTGGTACATGTGAACCGAGATCCTCTGTCCCTAAATGTTTTTGTCCCCTATTCCCTAAATGTTACAAGTTGAATTGTATTTAGCTCATCGACTTTTGAACCAATATTCCCTTAATTGGCTTGGGACACAAAGGACATGAAAAATGGGACAGATAATCTAGGTTCGTGATCAAGTTCCCCTTCTTAAATATTTAGTAGATAGAATTTTGACACCTAGCTATAATCATTCTAGTTGACCAGGACAAGATTTCCTAGTTGAAAAACACATGAGGTTTAAACAAACAAAAAAAACACATTCCCTTTTATATAATGTGTGATCTCTCATTCACATTTTGAATACTCAACATCTCTCCTTCAGATGTGAGTTACACTCTTTCGAATATCGGATACACTAAATTTCAACTCTCAATCTACATGCACAATTAGGTTAAATATTTTAAAAGGGAAACTTTGTGACCCACAATGTTCCCATTCTACTGGATCAAGATTGCCTTCAATAAATGATAGATGTATAAAAAAAACTATGAATTTAATTATAAATCTATTTTTATTTAACTAAATCTTTCATGATTCACTTTAATTCCAAGTGATACTTTCTAATACCTATTCCTCTATTTCACCACACACAAAAACAATACTCGTTCTCTATATTTCTTTTTAATGTAAATTTTTTGGGATATATTAATGTACCATTTTCTAATTTATGTGACATAAGATTGACAATAAACTGAACCAACTTATCTCATTATTTAACTTGGTAAACTTGATTTATGAAAAAAATGAGTTAAATATTGAACTCATTAAATAAATAAGTTGATGAGTTAATACAGTTCAACTTATAACAGTTATCATGACCTAACTTAATTATATATATATATATATATATATGAATAAACATACATATATGTGTGTGTATATATATAGTGAATCTTTAAATTTATACATATTAATATATAGTCATATATATAAATGAGGAAGTGGCTCAAATGAGAAAAATTGTTATTGTGAGGAAAATTGTTATTATGATAAATCAAACAATTAATATGGTTCATCGAATTTTGTTTGAATGATAGAGATTTAAAATTAAATACACATGACATTTTTTTAGTGTTCATGTATATGATTCCATTCTATTTTAGGTGATTTGTTGAGAAGAGAGGGTGAGAGGCAAATTGCAGAGGAGGGAGAAGGAATATTATTTACCAAAAAAAAAATGCTTAATTAGGCGATTTCTTATTTTATAAGGTAATTGTGCTAACTATGAGTCTATTCAGCATCTTATGAAGTGTTACGATTGCATATGTTAAAAAAGGAAGCATATCGTCCTGTAATTCATGAGACATGAAGTGACATACATTATGAGACAACAAATATGATACCGTTAAAAAACCGTATTAGTCATAATTGACCAGGAATGGAGAACCATTTAATTATTTATATTATTAGTTACTTATGTGTTATGTCCTTACAATTACTTTAAAAAACTTCTTTCATGTAATGTTACAAACCGTTTAGATATTCATTTGCTAGAATTCGTTAATGAACTTTCCCGTTTAAACACTAGGAATGAGTTATGCACGTTATATTATTTTTTCTTAGTTAGGATTATTTCCTTTTGATCTTTTGTCAATTATGGTATTCAATTACATGTGAAAATAATGCTATTATAAATTGCTAGAAAATTATCCCTACATTCACCATTGTCAAGTCACACTTTAATTCAACAACATATTCAGCTTTTGTTTCTCCCTGCATTATTTCTTTACTTTGTTCTTCAGGAACCATCTACATGGAATTTAATCGCCCAATGGTACAAATGATTTTTTTATATTATATTATTGTTAATGTTGTTGTAGTAGGGAATAATGTCAACCAAAGTATATTGATGAGCTTCACTTTTCTTAAGATATAGAATTTGAGTGTTGTGAGTAGAAAAATATGTGGTGATAGAATTTTTTATTTTGTGATGCCATAGGGGAACAAAATATGTATAATGTTTATAAATTATATTAATTTTTATTCTTATTTTTGATTTTGTGCATGTAGACTTGCATAATGAAAGTGGATACCCAATCACGTGGGTGGGAGAAGTCTTTGACAAGAGTAATTAAGCATATCAAAGGTTACATTTTCAATTTGTAATTTTCATTTTCAGTAATTTATCTTTACTTAATCTCATTATTTCACATTGAGGTGACTGTTAAGTTGCATTTATTACTATAGGAAAAAAATTATTAGTATATCATTCATTATTCATATTTTATTATTGTTGATTTTTAAATATAAGTAATACAAATGAATGATGAACTAATTTTGTATATATAAATCTTTACACTTATAATAATAGATATTATACTCTTATCACAATTGTGAAAAAATATGATCAATGTGGAATGTAGCCGTAATTATAATCAAGAGATATTGTTGCAGAAACTCTCAAAACTGTAATATTGTAGTTAGAATTACGATTTAAAAGATCGGTTAACCTGTTTATTATAATTGTATTTTTGGAATGTGATTTGCAGATGTATCCTACAGCATTAATGCAACCCAAGGGGTTATCCACATTTGTGGGAAAATAGATCCAAACAAGTTACTCATTCTCTTAAAAAAAGCTGGGAAACATGCAATACTAATCCAAGCTCATTGTGGATACTCACTCTTAGATTATTCACACTATGATGGAAACATGGAACCCTACACATACCCATATTATGAATCCCAAAGAAGAGGACAAGGGTACCCTTTAATCCAACATGATCCTCATAGATTCATAACTCTTCAATCACCAAGTGCACCACCACTACATTATGATCCAAATAACCCAAGTTGCAACATTATGTGATAACCAACTATTGATCTTGTCTTTCTCTTTAGGTTTCTAGATTAATGTTAATCATTTTATTTTTCATTTCATTCTTCAAGTTTCTTGAGAGAATAATTTCTTTTAAGTGATTCATTCAGTTTAGTAAGTCAATGTGAATAAATTTATCAGTAATTTTTTTTGTCTAGTCGATGAATTTAACGCATGAGATTATTCTATTTAAGTAGAGATAGTATATAAAATACAGACTTTAATATCTATTCATTGTCACTGTAAAAATATATACATTCGTTATATTATTTGTCATTCATTTAAATTATTTTTTTAAAGAATTAACGATGATCAACCTCTTTACTCCTCTTTGTCTTCACAATCCATTACCCAATTTTGAAACCTCACCACTAAGACCAAGAATGGGCCCTGGCACTGTAAACCCATATGCTAAAGATCCAACTTTTGCCCTTTTGTTATGGAAATAGTAGAATACCAAAAACATCCCTTTGGTATAACACATTTCTTTCTTAACTCCCATCTTTCAATTTTTCTAACCTTTTTCTCTCTCCCCTTATTGCTCTCGTGCTTTGTCATTCAACCATACTTTTTAAAATGGGGTGTATGTGATTTCGACTTAAATCGTGAAACCGATGTAATCAAACCAAACCAAACTGTAAAATATACGTTTGTTCGATTTTATGGTTCGGTTCGATTATTTTTTTAAGCAACCGTTTATGTTCAGTTTGGTTTATGGTTTTAGAAATTTAGGAACCGAACCGAACTGAACTGCATATTAAAGAAATACATACTAGGGATTAGAGAATGATGTTATATTATTGTTTAAATTCTTCAACCAATTTTCTAGCTTAAATTATCATTTTTTGTGTGAATTGTAATGTTATATATGTTACTAAATTGTTATTAAGTTAGTATTATATATGTTATTAGTTACTAAATTGTTTCTTAGTGTCTTAATAATTTGGAACATATTTTCTAACTTTTGTGATACTGAGTTTGAAACTAACATATATCATATATTGTTATACATGTATTGTTACATGTGTTACTAATTGTGAAATGTAAGAATATAAATGTAACTATTATATATTTTACTAATTGATATATGTGTTACTAATTATAATAATTTGTTTTTTTCTCTATCAATTACATAATTGTTATATATGTTACTAACAAATAATTATGAGTTTCAATTTCTTTTATACATTTATATATGATTCGTAATTTTTGGTAATAATAGTAGTAATGTTTATCCTTTTTATGGATAAACAATATCTTTCGTAATACATTTTGAATTTTCAATTAATGCAAGATTTTTTATAAAAAATAATTGGAAAAATCGTAGAACCAAACCGGACTAAACCATTTTAGAGCGGTTTGATTCTTATAGTTAATTTGCATTTAATTGAGCAAAACTAGATCATATATTCTTGATTGGTTGGGCCACTAAAATAATGCACCTAAAACTGAACCAAACAGAATTTTTACACCCGAACTTTTGAATGTGATCGTGAATGTTGGCACTTGAAAAGTAGCAAAACCATTATGTGATAATTGTGTAGTGGCAAGGATGCACCTCATGTGTTTTCTTATTGATGGGTTACTTGAACTACATCTTTCTTAGGCTCTTTCAATAGAGATTTGGTTCACAAATCCCGTCTCATATGCTATTTAATTTTTTTAATTAAAATATTTATTTTTAATGACACGAGATAATGTATGGAACATATTTGAGATGACAAATTTTTATTCGGTGTAAAAAGTTTTTGATTTGAGAATTGTATGAACATTCACGTAGAAGTTCTTGGTCATGTTTATTATACAGACAATCTTATTTATAAATTTATTATACATGTTATTGTTTATTGATAATGACTTTTCATTTATTGTGTTATATGTTTCTTGAAGAACGAGTAGTATTCCAATCTACAAATAATTAGTAGAGAAACTAACAAAAGTTGATATAGGCCTATCGATTTAACATTCATATATATGTATAGGAAAATTAAAACTTGCACTCACAAGGCCTTAAGGATGCAAATAAATTAACTCTCACAAGGCCTTAAGGATGCAAATAAATTAACTCTATAAGATAAATTAGATATTTCACTTTATACGTACTTTATTTATCATAATTAGCATGTTAACAAATATTATTGTGTTTGCCAATCCACATTTTTATTGTTTAAAATTAAGTGTACAATCTTAATATACTATAAATTCCCACAAAAAGAATTATCTTCTGATAAATAATAATAAACTTGTTTGACACCTCTTCAAATGTGTTCTTAATCTGTACAATTTGGTTCAAAGATAAACTTATGGTAATCTTTATAGCATTGATTAAAACATCAAGAGGTGAGGTATTTTGGTTTTTAATTTGAGTATCGCAGAAAATAAGATATGTTCTCCATTAAAAAGTAAGTAATAATATACTATTGATCCCTTAAATTTATGACCATGTTTAACATTTAATTATTACATTCATGTATAAGAAGATACACATTTTGCACTTTGTAATTTAATCAGTACAAAATCATACAGAATATCTATACACATTTTGTTCAATTCCCTCACTAAAACGAATCACCCCTTCCTTTGATATTGAGCAAGGTGATAACGTAAGGTCCATTATTTCACTTAACAAGCAATCAAACCTTCTAAATTGACCACAAAAAAATATCGAAAACAACCTTATACTTCATAAGAGACAGACAAGACAACCTTTACACCATAAAAGGATCATGTCAATTAGTTCAACATTTCCCTTATTCATTAATTAAACATTAAACCAAAACTCTTATCGATATACCCATCAAACCATAATACAAACAACCACAATAAGAAAGCAAGAAATCAAGAAAATAATAACAACAACAAAACATATCTATACAAAAATAAAAATAAAAATAAAAAACACCCTTCTTTTAAGGGTAAAGTCTTGCATTGCACCTACTTGTCCATTCTAACTTTTTTTATGATTTTTATTATGTTGCACTCATCAAATAAAAATGAGTGTTTAACACATGAGTGTAGTTGAATCTATGCTGCTGAGGGTGCTGTTACATACTGAACTTGATGACCAACCACTGATATAGCTTGTGATGAGAATGGTTCAATTTCAACACCAACCGTTGACACTTGAGTCACACTCGATGGGTCCTTGTAATTAAGGGAATCGTCATTGTAAATATCCCACCATTTCTTAACAAGCATCTTTATGTCCTCTCTTTGCATATTCTCTTCTTTCCCAGTGTACCTCCATGGCTTTGATCCCTGAACAAAAACAACATACTATATTATCAAGCAATTAGAATAGTAATGTAATTATATACGCATTGAATTTAAAATATTGGTAGTAAAGAGAAGAAGTTAGAGTGACATACCGCAGCACAATAGTGAACAACCTTAACCTTATCAAGGTCAACATTCTCAGGGTGACGCCACAACATAGCAAGAACAAGGTTGTAACCCAATGGAATAGCCTTATAAATGTCCTTAAAATACATGTTCAAGAAATCCTGTTCCGCAAAAGGGGTAGGAGGAATAACTTGTAGGGTCCTCAAAAGGTCATGGTAAGTGTTAATGCAAGGTTCAAACACAAACATTCCAGCATTGAAGTATAGGGAAGGTTTTTGACCTAATTCTATAGGCCATTGAACCTTGTTTGGGCATTGTTGGCAATACCCTATCTTGTATTGTAGTGTGTGATTCCATGTCTTCTCACAGAAACAATCCATTACTGCGTAAAAGTAACCATCTTGCATGTCAAATAAGTGATCTATGTTTTCATATACTTGAATGTCTCCATCTAAGTATATCATCTTCTTGTACTCCACAAACTGCAATTTCAATTAGATCATAACTTTAGCTATAATATAAACATGCATCAACATTAATCAAATAACATTGGCTAATAATTTCATTGTTTAACGAACTTCATTATCTTCAACTAAACCAAGTAAATCATAAAATCCATGAAAGTAGAATTCTAGTGGTAGATCAACAGAAAGAAGAACAAGATTGCAATAACTTATTGTGATTGGACCAGAAAACATACAAAAATGTCTTTTCTAATTGTTTTGATTATTCTTTAAATTTCTTCAAATTTGAACTTCTCCCTTTGCAAGATTCTTGTACCTTTATATTTTTGTGCAATATAATAAAATTATATTTTGCCAATAATTTTTTTTAATTAAAAACACCCATTCACCAGAAAAAATTCAAAACACTGAATTGCCTATAAAAATATAATAACTTATTATTTATCAAACTAAGATAACTAAATAACATAAGGGAGTGTTGTATATAGTCCACGTGTCAGAAAACTAAACAACTAAATAATCTAGGTGTTAGAAAGAAAGACATGAGAGAGAAGAAAAAATTTAACATAAGTACCTCCCATATACGGAGCTTAGAATAATTAATAACATAATATGCCATAGCATATTGAGTCTGATTCTCAGGTGGGTAAACAGGTTGGATCTCACGGACTATACATCCGTGAGACTCCAAAATCTGTCGGTGCTCTCTGGGTACATCAGGGAGCACCGCCACAACCAAAGGGTAGGCTGTGTTAACCTTCCTCAACCCTTTGGCTAAACCAACAACACCTTTTACATAGTCACCGTTTCCGGCAAGAAACGTGACGTAAGCACGACATGGCATTGCAGTTGGTGGTTTGTTAGTGAAGTTAGAAACAGATTTAGCCACGGTTTGAAGAAACTCAGGTGGTGCCATATGTTGAGGTGAAGAATATGAGAGAGAGGGTTTAGGTTATTGTTCAACGTTGGTGAGTTAAGGTTGTTTTGTTTTGTTTTGTTGAGAGTAAATGGAATAGTAGTGGTGTGTGTATATATGGAAAATTGTGGTTATGTTTTAGCATGCAAGGTGAGATGATCGTGGATTGTGTGTTGAACACGTGTCCATTTGGATGATCCAACGGTGACCGACCTGTTACGTGAAGATTCTGGAAACGGTGGCTATATTGTGGAAGACACTGGAAAGGAACCAAATATTTGATAAAAAGAGTATTCTCGTAGATACATGGGAATAAGTGTTTTGTCACCAGGCAATATAGGATTATATGTTATTCTAAGATATTTGCTATTTTAATTAGCAATAACACTTGTTGTGTCATACTATGTGAGAAAAATGTTATGAATAATTAAAAGAATTTAATAAATTACAACTTTTATAAACAAAACAATAGTCTTTCACGTAGAATTCTGGAGTCCAAACATGAGAGATATAAGGAGTCATGAGGTGGTCTGATAGTGAAAATGGTGGTCGTAAGGAATGGAGTGCAGGAGGTTGTGGGTTTGAGTCTCACCATCAACAAAAAAAAGGAGTTATAAGGTAGTTAGATGGTAGGGCATAAGAGGTTGAGAGTGGAGTCTCGGTTAGATTCCGATTCGAAATCAGATATAATAGGTCTCTATCTTGTAGAATAATTCATTTTGTTTGAGAATTAAGATTAATTGATAATCTCATGTAGAATCTTCAAAATACTATCTTACAATTACTCAAACTTTTATGGGGTCTAAAGCCCCCTAGAAGGTCACTATCTTTGCATGAATTTTTTCAAGGTAAGTTATCAACCATGGATGCTCTATAAAGAAGATGAATCACACATCTTCAAGGAAGAACTTTTATCGTTTTCGCAACGATGAACCTAAAACCTCTTATCATTTTTTATTGTCTTGCAAGTTCACTTATCTCCTAGAAGAATTGTCACTAGCTTCATTTTGACATCACCCTTCAGGCCTTCACCAAGACTCGAGAGGAAACTTCTCAATGCACAAGGTCTACCAATCAATAAAAAAAGGTAGTAAATTTTGGAACATTATTTGTCTTTAAGTAATTCTGTCTATCTAGCTTACAAGGATTAAGGTTATATTCAATTCTTCCAAGATGCCTATCTGACAAGGATTACATGTTCACATTCATTTTTTATTTAGTAAAGCATGTGAAAGTTAGAAATCTTATTGTACTTAGCCTTCTCTATAGCTGCAATTTTGGGCTCCTATAGAATCCTTTTGTAACTTCTTGTACTAGTGTTGTTAAAACTGTACTAATTATCAAATCGGTCAGAGTATTGATATAGTGGTACAGTGATTCAACTGGTGGTTCAGTAATTAAATCGTATACCGGTTAAATCGGACATACCTGCTTATATTTATATATATAAAAACCTATAATAAAAAAATTCAAATAGGTAAATACTCAAATTTATAATTCATATTCATAATCTACTCAAAATTCACATAAACAAACAACTTTAAGTCTTTCACAAATTCAAAGTCTAAATTACAAAACATATCAATCCAAAAGTATCACTTAAAAACCACAAAATATAAATATCACTTTACAAAAAATAAATTTGGAGTTTGAACATTTAACACCAAGGTGTCAAAGGTGTCTCATATCGAGATTATATTTTTGCAGCAAATCCTATCTTCAGACACTCCACGATTACACAAATGTCATTGAGATTACACACGAATGTTTTGAACCAAAAAGTGTAATCTAAGTATGCCTTGGAAGCATGTGCCTTCAAATGTTGAAGAAGAGTCGGAAAGATGAGTCACATTGCAATGAGTTTTTAAGTTTTTTTTCTAAAAAAAAATTTGTGTATAAACTGGTCGGTTCATCGATTTTGATACTTGACTGGTTCAACATCTGTACCGTACTGGTTAGGGATCCGGTTTGCCAGTTTTCTGGTCGAACCGTCCAGTACGGTACGGTTTTTACATCATTGTACTTGTACTTATGGTACTTTATTAAAATCATCTTCTTAAGGGCGAAAAAAATAAATTACAACTTTTAATCAATATCAACATTTTGGCACATGAAGTAAGATAAAAGAATAAGTTTGTCCATTGAATATTCAAATAAGATAATGTGCAATAAAATATTATCACATATCAAAACTAAATACATTCCACGTCAAAAAATAAATAGTTTAAATAAGTTTTCTATTTTATTTGAAATTTGTGCCGACAATTATTATTTTTATTTGGTTTTGGCCTCTCATGTCAAGTTTGGGTGGAAAATGTTGAGATAAGTATCACCAATGTTGAGAATTGATTTTGTTGTTGATGTGTGATCTTTATGTTGTTTCGTAAGAGCTTCGACTTGTGAGGTCTGCATAAAATAAATCTGGTAAGCCTAAGATCTAATTCATTCAAACTTTTTGTTTATAGAAACAATAACCAAGATTAGGGTTTTTAAGTCTTTTGAAAAAAAAACAGAAAAACTTTATCTTTCATAAAAAATATATATTTATATACTCAACTCCAATTAATCAAATCCAATATGAGTACTTCTTTTTAGTGGGTAATTTTTTTTTGTAATACTAATGATATTCTTCTCATCTTTATTTCGTAAGGAATTAATCTTGTTCGATATTTGTGTCTGTCTCTCCCAATAAATGTCACTCATTGGAATCAAACTCTTCGCCTTAGGATATAGTGGAGTTTTACCTTACTGGACCAACGTCTTGTTAGTTTTTAAGGGTTAATTTGTAAGCACTAATGGAATCATAAGACATTGACTAATACTAATGACCTCTCGAATCACCTAAATTTTTGTTTATAAAAAAATTGCACTTTAGATATTAATTAAACTGCATAATAAATCTGGCTAAAGACCGATGCAAAACCATTAATTAGGTATGACCAATTATTTAAAATTTAAATTGTTCATAAACAAATATAGTACAAACAAAACTTGTATACTAAAATAAAAACTTGAGTAAAATATCTGACAGATTTATGTAAAATATGAAACATATTAATAATTTGGTCTAGTGGCCACAAAGTGTTAATTAACTCTCAACATCATGCCAAATTTTGGCCACATTCCCTCATTCTTCAACTACTTTCTCTCCCACTCTCTTTATAATACAACTTATGCAATTAATGGAGTTTTTCCACTTCAAAATATCTCTCTATGTCGGTATAATAATAATAATAAATTATATTTGAGGGGAATGTGGAATATAGATGTTCATTCGATGTATACATAACCGTTTCAAATATCATTCATCCAAATTATTGAATGGATATATATGACAAAACTTTTGCACATAAAAAGATTATTTGTAATATATTGTTCCTTGTAGAAGAAACGTGGAAGGGACAACGTGAGAAAATCTCAATAACATTTCTATCATCATATTTTCCATATACCACAAATACTTTCACTTACATATGATCCTATCATTGTACTAAGTATCAAACCATATCACCCAAACCCAATGTATTACCAAATTAGCCATCTCCATTCAAGAGACAATCACCATACACTAATTTAAGGATCCTCACACAACAAACCAAGTAGACTGAATATCTTGAGTAAAGTGTAATTCATTTAGTTAGTTTCGTTAATCGATTAATTGTTTATATAATCGATTAAACAGACAATTATTTCAATTAGTTAAAAGACATTGTATTCGAAATTGAAGAAATAGTGAATTTCAATTTTCTCTTGTTCACCAATTTTGATAATCAATTACCACTTTACCTTAATCAATTAAAATCATTGATTCTTTCTTTTTTTCTAACATAATATCCTTTGGCTCACAACAGCTTCCATCTTTCCCTCCTTCATAAATGCAACTTATGAGTTGTGTAACTATATATGTTTATAAATAAGGCACCAATATTTGTATTCACACAACAATTAAAAAATGACCCTTGTAACAAATTGATGTGGTATATTCAAAAAAATAACATATGAAGTGTAAAAACTAATAGTCACAAGCTAGAACTTATAGAGAAGAAAATAGATTTATAAATGGAATAAACTACATAGTATTTACGAACAAAAATATTCCATTATCGGTACTTCTATGGCCAAAGCTTCTTGTCTCTAATCTCTTTGGTTATATATGCTTAGTTTTATAACTAATTAACCATTCAAACATTTGCCATATAAAAAACATGAGGTAAAGTCCACGTTCATATAGTTTAATCTCGAAGGATTCCTAGTAGAGATGGTAAAATGGGTTGTCTGATCTGTTTTGTCCGCGTCCACAAATGCCCGCATAAATTTAAGCGGGCGTGGACGTGCCCATATTAGTTTAACGGACAAAATTCAATATCTTGTCCGTTTTAAAATGGGTTAACAGGCAGCCCTCGACATTGTTGAATAATTAAAAAATTCATATAATAAATAAAATGAAATTAAATATAGTAGTTGAAGATAAAAAATTAACAAAAAAATTTGATATTTTATATGAAGTTTAATAAATCACATTAGATTACAATTTTGTTAGGGATTAAAAATCATATTACATCATAACTTATTTAATTTTTTTTTTACTTTTTCTTAAATTATGTTTATGGGCCGCTCACATTCCTGAACGAAAATGTCCACGAACTTGGCGGTCAAAACAGACTGGACGAAACAGGCAAATAGGCAAATTTGTATGTTTTGTCCTAAAAAATAAGGGTTATGTGGGTGCACCCGCCATCAATACTCATTTTGGCATCTATAATTCCAAGGACAACAACTACTTCATTTACTACAATACTTACCACATAAACTAAAAAGATGTTATCTAGCTGTGTAAGGGCTATCGAATCTCCAGATTGACTATAAAATTAAGATTTGATTACTAGCAAGGACAATTGTTAAAAGGAGAGTACAGTGACATATCCCAGCTGAGAGGGATGTTACTTACTGAATGAATCAGATACTATTAGTTAAACAAAAAAAACATCGGAAGAAAACTAAAAACGAGATGAATGGCCTAAATAGATGGTTGCTTCGGACGCCATTTTCACTCAATACTTGTACTGTTACAGCAACAAAGCTCAATTCTATGATTGAATCTTACGTAAAAGACAACAACATAACCCAAGCACGCAAACTGTTCGACGAAAATCCTTCATCCTGCAATGTTGTTTCATGGAACATGATGATGACAGCATATATCCAACACCATCAAATTCAACATGCCCATGACATGTTTGATAAAATGCCCCAGAAAGACACAGTTTCATGGAACATTATGCTCTCTGGTTTTCATAGAAACAATAACAGTAGTGGGTTATTACAGTGTTTCTTGCAAATGGGTAGATCTGGTTTTGCACCAAATGACTATACATTGTCCACATTGCTTAGGGCAGTTATAGGTACTGTGTTGAATATTTTGGTCCCACAGGTTCATGCTCTAGCATTGCATTTGGGGCTCAATTTGAATGTGTTTGTTGGGTCTTCATTGATCAGAGCTTATGCAAGTTTAAGGGATAAGGAGGGTTTGTGTCAAGTGTTCGATGACATATTGTTTAAAGATGTTACATCTTTTAATGCTTTGATTGCTGGTTACATGGAACTGGGAAGTGTGGATGATGGTCAAAGAATGTTTAATCTAATGCCTGAAAGAAATACCATTTCTTGGACTACTTTGGTGACTGGTTATATCCGGAACAAGCGAATTAACGAAGCGCGGTCCTTTTTTAACGAAATGAGTGAGAGGAATGTGGTTTCTTGGACGACAATGATAAGTGGGTATGTGCAAAATACGAGGTTTATTGATGCATTGAAGCTTTTTCTGCTGATGTTTAAGTCGGGGACTCGCCCGAATCATTTCACATTTTCGAGTGTATTAGACGCGTGTGCTGGCTGTTCCTCTCTTCCGATGGGGATGCAGGTTCACCTGTGTATTATCAAGTCTGGCATACCAGGAGATGTAATCCATTTGACCTCACTTGTTGATATGTATGCAAAATGTGGGGATATGGATGCAGCATTTCATGTTTTTGAGTCCATTTTGAATAAGAATTTGGTTTCATGGAATTCGATAATTGGCGGATATGCCAGACATGGGCTTGCTACACGAGCATTAGAGGAGTTTGAAAGGATGGAGAAAGCTGGTGTTACACCTGATGAAGTTACATTTGTGAATGTGTTATCAGCATGTGTACATGGAGGTCTTGTTGAAGAAGGTGAAAAACACATCATTGCTATGTCGACCAAGTATGGAATCCAAGCCGAGATGGCACACTATAGTTGCATGGTTGACCTATATGGAAGAGCAGGGAAATTCGATGAAGCACAAAAATTAATCAAGAATATGCCATTTGAGCCTGATGTAGTGTTGTGGGGTGCATTACTTGCAACTTGTGGCTTGTATTCAAATTTAGAACTTGGGGAGTATGCTGCAGAGAGAATCCGTAAACTTGAGAGAAATCATCCTGTTTCTTACTCGATGCTCTCGAAGATCCAGGGCGAGAAAGGAATATGGAGCAGCGTAAATGAGTTAAGGGATATGATGAATGAGAGACAAGTGAAAAAGCAGAAGGCATTTAGCTGGGTTGGGTAATAATCTCTTGCTGTTAATTCATCCAAGGTGATGAAGAAATTGTGCAATTTATGAGAACAAATGTTCCAACTAAAGAAGAGTCCTCATTCTTTTGTGTATTTTTTCCACATGGAGCAACTCTTGAGGTAAATTAAAGCACACAGAATCACAGATATGGCCGTGTTTGTTATGATCATCCTCAACACAAGAGATGAATTCAAGCACGTGTTTACCTGATTGGTTTATGGTACATTGAGTTTTCTGAACTGTAAATGGGTAATGCCTAGTGATTCAAATGTCTAATAGTGAACCCTTACAATTGTTTAGAAAGTTCTTAGTCAACACCATAAAGTAGTTATTGTAGTTGTTACCAAGGAGGAATGTACAAAATCCACAGAAATATCCTTAACAATGAGCAAATATAGCAATATGGTAAATTCAATTATATATACAATGGTTAACTGCAAGTAGTGCCGATTTTATGCAATTGATTAATTATACTTGCCAAATAACCTAGGGGCAAAGTTCAACAAAAAAATACCAATGTTACCCAACAAACAATGGTGTGAATACATCAATTATGCCAAAACCATTTTTGAACAAAACATCGTAATTTTTACATGTCTCTTTGAAGAAATAGTCTAGTGCTGTTTCATTTGAAAAGTAGCTTAGTATATCAGCCTATCAGTTTATAATGGGCATCTGGTATTTCACAAAACTAACAACCAGAAACAAAGGATAATAAAGTACAACCAAATAAAGAGGGATCATGAAACATGTTTTTTTACTAATATACTCCAGAAAATGGTACAATGAAACTTCACTAATTTTAAATTAAATTACTGAGAACCAGCATTTCCACACGGGTGATAAAAGGTTGGATAACTTTATAGCCATGAATCATGATATGATGATCTTCTCAGTTGTAGGAGTGGAAAAATCCAATTGTAAGGTCAAAAGGGCCATAAAGTGTGAATGTTGTTTAGGACTTCATTTGCGGCTCCTGGCTTCATCCTTTTCCCTCTCCCGTTTCTTGTAAAGTTTGTCGAGAACACGCTTTGCCTCACAATTTGGAAAATTTTCCAGATCATAGTAGTGCGGTGCTATATCAACCAGCCTGTGTCAAATAACATGCATGATCATGTAATTAGGAGAACACTACCAAATTTATGAAAAACCATGATTACTCAGGACCCAGCAAACTGTGCTGAATCTTGTCCCACTAAAATTTAATGGTGGAATTCATGATCATTCAACTTTTTTATTGAACACAAGTTCCCATTTTAATCATGCTTCCCTTTAACATCACATATGAAAAAGCATTTATGACTGTCCCTGCAAGTCAAGACAAGTGTAAATAAATATTGATCCAGACACAAAAAACTTACCATTCCCCTTTTATGTCTGTCACAGTACGAATAAAATTTCGACTGGTAAGAACAAATTCATTGTAGATAACCCATTCAGGTTTGTGATCCAAGCAATTTGAAGGATGCAAATGCACCGTCTGCAAACAGAACAGAATCATTAGACACCATATAAATGCAATACCAAGCCTACGCTTAGGCCATTTTGGTAAGATAGAAATTAAATAAGGAAGAAGATAAAGACAAATAGCAGAGCTCATTTTAACAAACCTGGTTATCTTTCACAGTCAAGTAGTGTCCTGTACGCTCCAGATGAGCAACCTGCATAAAGTATCCAGCTAGCATAGCCTTCCTTATGTTGATATAGTAGTCACGGCTATTGAAGTCAGTGCTGCATAACTTCAGATTAAACCGGCCCATGATACGCACCAGTTGTTGCCTAACATTATCAGCTGATTTCAGCCCCCTTTGATTAATGAAGTTTTCATAGCACCAAGAGGGATCTTCATCTACAAAGCCATTCATATAGAATTAAGAAAGAAATCAGAAAACATAACAAAAGCAAAAATTTGAGGATTAAAAAAAACTAAAAAAGAAATAAGCACTTACTATTTTGCTTGTATGCATGGTAGACATTCAAGAGTGTTAGATGATCTCCATCTATGTGCCCGAACCTTGCTTTTGCTTCATCTGCAGCTTTTTGTGCCTCCCTAGGCCGGACAAAGCAATTGGGTACTAAAGAAAGAAATTATTTATCACAGAGGAGGCAGCGGTAGGTCAGCAGATGCATAGAGGCGAGACCACACCATTTGCTTCATGAGAGAATACTGAGAAACTGCAACTATCTGCATCAGCACTTACTTAGAATCCTTTGGTGCATGCCAACCCGGGGCATGGAACCCAGAGAAGACAGTTGCTGATGACAACCTAACAAGACACTTGACTGATTGCATTCATGTGCAACTAAGCACACATGTAAGCAATCAAACATCCCCCCTCCCCATCATATGCACAGATTATTTCTGTGCACATGCACAACTGTGGGCTCCACTCAAAATGAAGCCCAGCAGAACTGAACTCTCCCTCAACGTACGATAGGACAATGAACAAACACAAGCAACAAATAAAAGAACAATACCTGAGAGCATGGCGGAAATTGACAAAATCTCATTTGAACAGTTGAACTCAGGACTGACAACAAGCATCTTTGACATCTGTGGATCCAAGGGAAATTCACTCATTATCTCCCCGAGCTTTGTTAAGTTACCTTCATCATCCAATGCACCCAAGTAATTCAACACTTCCAATGCACGCATTAATGTCTCGGGGGCAGGAGGGTCCATGAAATCAAAATGCACTAAATCATCTATACCGAGCTTCTTCAAGGTAAGAACTGTGTTGGCAAGATTTGATCTCAAAATTTCAGGATAAGTCTGTGGCTGTAGATCGTTATTGAAACTTCTTTCAGTATAAAGTCTAAAACATTTTCCTGGTTGAGTTCTACCAGCACGCCCTGATCTCTGATGTGCACTGGCTTTCGATATTGGAGACACTAACAAAGACTCGACACGGATTCGTGGGTTATAAACCTTCTGCTTAGCAAACCCCGGGTCAATAACGTAGACAATACCATCAATTGTTAAAGAAGTTTCTGCAATGTTAGTTGATACCACTATCTTCCTTCCAGGAAGCCCTCCCTCCTTCAGCGGAGGTGGAGCTGGCTCAAAAATCTTCTGCTGCATAGCCGGAGGAAGAGTGGAATACAGGGGTACTGCTTTCACAGGGCCTACCTGGTCACCCAGATTTCCAACCTCTTTGTTTATTTTGCGGCATGCATCTTCTATCTCTTCCTCTCCAGTCAAAAAAACAAGTATATCTCCAGGAGGCTCGTCAAAGGTGTCTCATATCGAGATTATATTTTTGCAGCAAATCCTATCTTCAGACACTCCACGATTACACAAATGTCATTGAGATTACACACGAATGTTTTGAACCAAAAAGTGTAATCTAAGTATGCCTTGGAAGCATGTGCCTTCAAATGTTGAAGAAGAGTCGGAAAGATGAGTCACATTGCAATGAGTTTTTAAGTTTTTTTTCTAAAAAAAAATTTGTGTATAAACTGGTCGGTTCATCGATTTTGATACTTGACTGGTTCAACATCTGTACCGTACTGGTTAGGGATCCGGTTTGCCAGTTTTCTGGTCGAACCGTCCAGTACGGTACGGTTTTTACATCATTGTACTTGTACTTATGGTACTTTATTAAAATCATCTTCTTAAGGGCGAAAAAAATAAATTACAACTTTTAATCAATATCAACATTTTGGCACATGAAGTAAGATAAAAGAATAAGTTTGTCCATTGAATATTCAAATAAGATAATGTGCAATAAAATATTATCACATATCAAAACTAAATACATTCCACGTCAAAAAATAAATAGTTTAAATAAGTTTTCTATTTTATTTGAAATTTGTGCCGACAATTATTATTTTTATTTGGTTTTGGCCTCTCATGTCAAGTTTGGGTGGAAAATGTTGAGATAAGTATCACCAATGTTGAGAATTGATTTTGTTGTTGATGTGTGATCTTTATGTTGTTTCGTAAGAGCTTCGACTTGTGAGGTCTGCATAAAATAAATCTGGTAAGCCTAAGATCTAATTCATTCAAACTTTTTGTTTATAGAAACAATAACCAAGATTAGGGTTTTTAAGTCTTTTGAAAAAAAAACAGAAAAACTTTATCTTTCATAAAAAATATATATTTATATACTCAACTCCAATTAATCAAATCCAATATGAGTACTTCTTTTTAGTGGGTAATTTTTTTTTGTAATACTAATGATATTCTTCTCATCTTTATTTCGTAAGGAATTAATCTTGTTCGATATTTGTGTCTGTCTCTCCCAATAAATGTCACTCATTGGAATCAAACTCTTCGCCTTAGGATATAGTGGAGTTTTACCTTACTGGACCAACGTCTTGTTAGTTTTTAAGGGTTAATTTGTAAGCACTAATGGAATCATAAGACATTGACTAATACTAATGACCTCTCGAATCACCTAAATTTTTGTTTATAAAAAAATTGCACTTTAGATATTAATTAAACTGCATAATAAATCTGGCTAAAGACCGATGCAAAACCATTAATTAGGTATGACCAATTATTTAAAATTTAAATTGTTCATAAACAAATATAGTACAAACAAAACTTGTATACTAAAATAAAAACTTGAGTAAAATATCTGACAGATTTATGTAAAATATGAAACATATTAATAATTTGGTCTAGTGGCCACAAAGTGTTAATTAACTCTCAACATCATGCCAAATTTTGGCCACATTCCCTCATTCTTCAACTACTTTCTCTCCCACTCTCTTTATAATACAACTTATGCAATTAATGGAGTTTTTCCACTTCAAAATATCTCTCTATGTCGGTATAATAATAATAATAAATTATATTTGAGGGGAATGTGGAATATAGATGTTCATTCGATGTATACATAACCGTTTCAAATATCATTCATCCAAATTATTGAATGGATATATATGACAAAACTTTTGCACATAAAAAGATTATTTGTAATATATTGTTCCTTGTAGAAGAAACGTGGAAGGGACAACGTGAGAAAATCTCAATAACATTTCTATCATCATATTTTCCATATACCACAAATACTTTCACTTACATATGATCCTATCATTGTACTAAGTATCAAACCATATCACCCAAACCCAATGTATTACCAAATTAGCCATCTCCATTCAAGAGACAATCACCATACACTAATTTAAGGATCCTCACACAACAAACCAAGTAGACTGAATATCTTGAGTAAAGTGTAATTCATTTAGTTAGTTTCGTTAATCGATTAATTGTTTATATAATCGATTAAACAGACAATTATTTCAATTAGTTAAAAGACATTGTATTCGAAATTGAAGAAATAGTGAATTTCAATTTTCTCTTGTTCACCAATTTTGATAATCAATTACCACTTTACCTTAATCAATTAAAATCATTGATTCTTTCTTTTTTTCTAACATAATATCCTTTGGCTCACAACAGCTTCCATCTTTCCCTCCTTCATAAATGCAACTTATGAGTTGTGTAACTATATATGTTTATAAATAAGGCACCAATATTTGTATTCACACAACAATTAAAAAATGACCCTTGTAACAAATTGATGTGGTATATTCAAAAAAATAACATATGAAGTGTAAAAACTAATAGTCACAAGCTAGAACTTATAGAGAAGAAAATAGATTTATAAATGGAATAAACTACATAGTATTTACGAACAAAAATATTCCATTATCGGTACTTCTATGGCCAAAGCTTCTTGTCTCTAATCTCTTTGGTTATATATGCTTAGTTTTATAACTAATTAACCATTCAAACATTTGCCATATAAAAAACATGAGGTAAAGTCCACGTTCATATAGTTTAATCTCGAAGGATTCCTAGTAGAGATGGTAAAATGGGTTGTCTGATCTGTTTTGTCCGCGTCCACAAATGCCCGCATAAATTTAAGCGGGCGTGGACGTGCCCATATTAGTTTAACGGACAAAATTCAATATCTTGTCCGTTTTAAAATGGGTTAACAGGCAGCCCTCGACATTGTTGAATAATTAAAAAATTCATATAATAAATAAAATGAAATTAAATATAGTAGTTGAAGATAAAAAATTAACAAAAAAATTTGATATTTTATATGAAGTTTAATAAATCACATTAGATTACAATTTTGTTAGGGATTAAAAATCATATTACATCATAACTTATTTAATTTTTTTTTTACTTTTTCTTAAATTATGTTTATGGGCCGCTCACATTCCTGAACGAAAATGTCCACGAACTTGGCGGTCAAAACAGACTGGACGAAACAGGCAAATAGGCAAATTTGTATGTTTTGTCCTAAAAAATAAGGGTTATGTGGGTGCACCCGCCATCAATACTCATTTTGGCATCTATAATTCCAAGGACAACAACTACTTCATTTACTACAATACTTACCACATAAACTAAAAAGATGTTATCTAGCTGTGTAAGGGCTATCGAATCTCCAGATTGACTATAAAATTAAGATTTGATTACTAGCAAGGACAATTGTTAAAAGGAGAGTACAGTGACATATCCCAGCTGAGAGGGATGTTACTTACTGAATGAATCAGATACTATTAGTTAAACAAAAAAAACATCGGAAGAAAACTAAAAACGAGATGAATGGCCTAAATAGATGGTTGCTTCGGACGCCATTTTCACTCAATACTTGTACTGTTACAGCAACAAAGCTCAATTCTATGATTGAATCTTACGTAAAAGACAACAACATAACCCAAGCACGCAAACTGTTCGACGAAAATCCTTCATCCTGCAATGTTGTTTCATGGAACATGATGATGACAGCATATATCCAACACCATCAAATTCAACATGCCCATGACATGTTTGATAAAATGCCCCAGAAAGACACAGTTTCATGGAACATTATGCTCTCTGGTTTTCATAGAAACAATAACAGTAGTGGGTTATTACAGTGTTTCTTGCAAATGGGTAGATCTGGTTTTGCACCAAATGACTATACATTGTCCACATTGCTTAGGGCAGTTATAGGTACTGTGTTGAATATTTTGGTCCCACAGGTTCATGCTCTAGCATTGCATTTGGGGCTCAATTTGAATGTGTTTGTTGGGTCTTCATTGATCAGAGCTTATGCAAGTTTAAGGGATAAGGAGGGTTTGTGTCAAGTGTTCGATGACATATTGTTTAAAGATGTTACATCTTTTAATGCTTTGATTGCTGGTTACATGGAACTGGGAAGTGTGGATGATGGTCAAAGAATGTTTAATCTAATGCCTGAAAGAAATACCATTTCTTGGACTACTTTGGTGACTGGTTATATCCGGAACAAGCGAATTAACGAAGCGCGGTCCTTTTTTAACGAAATGAGTGAGAGGAATGTGGTTTCTTGGACGACAATGATAAGTGGGTATGTGCAAAATACGAGGTTTATTGATGCATTGAAGCTTTTTCTGCTGATGTTTAAGTCGGGGACTCGCCCGAATCATTTCACATTTTCGAGTGTATTAGACGCGTGTGCTGGCTGTTCCTCTCTTCCGATGGGGATGCAGGTTCACCTGTGTATTATCAAGTCTGGCATACCAGGAGATGTAATCCATTTGACCTCACTTGTTGATATGTATGCAAAATGTGGGGATATGGATGCAGCATTTCATGTTTTTGAGTCCATTTTGAATAAGAATTTGGTTTCATGGAATTCGATAATTGGCGGATATGCCAGACATGGGCTTGCTACACGAGCATTAGAGGAGTTTGAAAGGATGGAGAAAGCTGGTGTTACACCTGATGAAGTTACATTTGTGAATGTGTTATCAGCATGTGTACATGGAGGTCTTGTTGAAGAAGGTGAAAAACACATCATTGCTATGTCGACCAAGTATGGAATCCAAGCCGAGATGGCACACTATAGTTGCATGGTTGACCTATATGGAAGAGCAGGGAAATTCGATGAAGCACAAAAATTAATCAAGAATATGCCATTTGAGCCTGATGTAGTGTTGTGGGGTGCATTACTTGCAACTTGTGGCTTGTATTCAAATTTAGAACTTGGGGAGTATGCTGCAGAGAGAATCCGTAAACTTGAGAGAAATCATCCTGTTTCTTACTCGATGCTCTCGAAGATCCAGGGCGAGAAAGGAATATGGAGCAGCGTAAATGAGTTAAGGGATATGATGAATGAGAGACAAGTGAAAAAGCAGAAGGCATTTAGCTGGGTTGGGTAATAATCTCTTGCTGTTAATTCATCCAAGGTGATGAAGAAATTGTGCAATTTATGAGAACAAATGTTCCAACTAAAGAAGAGTCCTCATTCTTTTGTGTATTTTTTCCACATGGAGCAACTCTTGAGGTAAATTAAAGCACACAGAATCACAGATATGGCCGTGTTTGTTATGATCATCCTCAACACAAGAGATGAATTCAAGCACGTGTTTACCTGATTGGTTTATGGTACATTGAGTTTTCTGAACTGTAAATGGGTAATGCCTAGTGATTCAAATGTCTAATAGTGAACCCTTACAATTGTTTAGAAAGTTCTTAGTCAACACCATAAAGTAGTTATTGTAGTTGTTACCAAGGAGGAATGTACAAAATCCACAGAAATATCCTTAACAATGAGCAAATATAGCAATATGGTAAATTCAATTATATATACAATGGTTAACTGCAAGTAGTGCCGATTTTATGCAATTGATTAATTATACTTGCCAAATAACCTAGGGGCAAAGTTCAACAAAAAAATACCAATGTTACCCAACAAACAATGGTGTGAATACATCAATTATGCCAAAACCATTTTTGAACAAAACATCGTAATTTTTACATGTCTCTTTGAAGAAATAGTCTAGTGCTGTTTCATTTGAAAAGTAGCTTAGTATATCAGCCTATCAGTTTATAATGGGCATCTGGTATTTCACAAAACTAACAACCAGAAACAAAGGATAATAAAGTACAACCAAATAAAGAGGGATCATGAAACATGTTTTTTTACTAATATACTCCAGAAAATGGTACAATGAAACTTCACTAATTTTAAATTAAATTACTGAGAACCAGCATTTCCACACGGGTGATAAAAGGTTGGATAACTTTATAGCCATGAATCATGATATGATGATCTTCTCAGTTGTAGGAGTGGAAAAATCCAATTGTAAGGTCAAAAGGGCCATAAAGTGTGAATGTTGTTTAGGACTTCATTTGCGGCTCCTGGCTTCATCCTTTTCCCTCTCCCGTTTCTTGTAAAGTTTGTCGAGAACACGCTTTGCCTCACAATTTGGAAAATTTTCCAGATCATAGTAGTGCGGTGCTATATCAACCAGCCTGTGTCAAATAACATGCATGATCATGTAATTAGGAGAACACTACCAAATTTATGAAAAACCATGATTACTCAGGACCCAGCAAACTGTGCTGAATCTTGTCCCACTAAAATTTAATGGTGGAATTCATGATCATTCAACTTTTTTATTGAACACAAGTTCCCATTTTAATCATGCTTCCCTTTAACATCACATATGAAAAAGCATTTATGACTGTCCCTGCAAGTCAAGACAAGTGTAAATAAATATTGATCCAGACACAAAAAACTTACCATTCCCCTTTTATGTCTGTCACAGTACGAATAAAATTTCGACTGGTAAGAACAAATTCATTGTAGATAACCCATTCAGGTTTGTGATCCAAGCAATTTGAAGGATGCAAATGCACCGTCTGCAAACAGAACAGAATCATTAGACACCATATAAATGCAATACCAAGCCTACGCTTAGGCCATTTTGGTAAGATAGAAATTAAATAAGGAAGAAGATAAAGACAAATAGCAGAGCTCATTTTAACAAACCTGGTTATCTTTCACAGTCAAGTAGTGTCCTGTACGCTCCAGATGAGCAACCTGCATAAAGTATCCAGCTAGCATAGCCTTCCTTATGTTGATATAGTAGTCACGGCTATTGAAGTCAGTGCTGCATAACTTCAGATTAAACCGGCCCATGATACGCACCAGTTGTTGCCTAACATTATCAGCTGATTTCAGCCCCCTTTGATTAATGAAGTTTTCATAGCACCAAGAGGGATCTTCATCTACAAAGCCATTCATATAGAATTAAGAAAGAAATCAGAAAACATAACAAAAGCAAAAATTTGAGGATTAAAAAAAACTAAAAAAGAAATAAGCACTTACTATTTTGCTTGTATGCATGGTAGACATTCAAGAGTGTTAGATGATCTCCATCTATGTGCCCGAACCTTGCTTTTGCTTCATCTGCAGCTTTTTGTGCCTCCCTAGGCCGGACAAAGCAATTGGGTACTAAAGAAAGAAATTATTTATCACAGAGGAGGCAGCGGTAGGTCAGCAGATGCATAGAGGCGAGACCACACCATTTGCTTCATGAGAGAATACTGAGAAACTGCAACTATCTGCATCAGCACTTACTTAGAATCCTTTGGTGCATGCCAACCCGGGGCATGGAACCCAGAGAAGACAGTTGCTGATGACAACCTAACAAGACACTTGACTGATTGCATTCATGTGCAACTAAGCACACATGTAAGCAATCAAACATCCCCCCTCCCCATCATATGCACAGATTATTTCTGTGCACATGCACAACTGTGGGCTCCACTCAAAATGAAGCCCAGCAGAACTGAACTCTCCCTCAACGTACGATAGGACAATGAACAAACACAAGCAACAAATAAAAGAACAATACCTGAGAGCATGGCGGAAATTGACAAAATCTCATTTGAACAGTTGAACTCAGGACTGACAACAAGCATCTTTGACATCTGTGGATCCAAGGGAAATTCACTCATTATCTCCCCGAGCTTTGTTAAGTTACCTTCATCATCCAATGCACCCAAGTAATTCAACACTTCCAATGCACGCATTAATGTCTCGGGGGCAGGAGGGTCCATGAAATCAAAATGCACTAAATCATCTATACCGAGCTTCTTCAAGGTAAGAACTGTGTTGGCAAGATTTGATCTCAAAATTTCAGGATAAGTCTGTGGCTGTAGATCGTTATTGAAACTTCTTTCAGTATAAAGTCTAAAACATTTTCCTGGTTGAGTTCTACCAGCACGCCCTGATCTCTGATGTGCACTGGCTTTCGATATTGGAGACACTAACAAAGACTCGACACGGATTCGTGGGTTATAAACCTTCTGCTTAGCAAACCCCGGGTCAATAACGTAGACAATACCATCAATTGTTAAAGAAGTTTCTGCAATGTTAGTTGATACCACTATCTTCCTTCCAGGAAGCCCTCCCTCCTTCAGCGGAGGTGGAGCTGGCTCAAAAATCTTCTGCTGCATAGCCGGAGGAAGAGTGGAATACAGGGGTACTGCTTTCACAGGGCCTACCTGGTCACCCAGATTTCCAACCTCTTTGTTTATTTTGCGGCATGCATCTTCTATCTCTTCCTCTCCAGTCAAAAAAACAAGTATATCTCCAGGAGGCTCGCACAAGTGTATTTGCACCACTGTCCTAATAGCAGCCTCCAAGTAATCTCTCTCAGGTTCCTGAGTATAGAAAATCTCCACTGGATGGAGCCTCCCAGGAACTTTCATAAGAGGGGCACCGTAAAAATAGCCCTGAAACTTTTCAGCCTCAAGAGTTGCACTCATAACAACCAACTTCATGTCAGGTCTATTTTTAAGCACTTCCTTTAGAAGGCCAAATAGCACATCTGTAGCCAAAGTCCTTTCATGTGCCTCATCAAGAATAACTACTTTGTATCGTTCCAAGAGTGGATCAGCCATTGCTTCTCTTAAGAGCATACCATCTGTGAGATACCTGTGAAACAAATTATTCCACATGAGACTCAATGCAAGAGAGAGAAAAAGAGCAGCATGAAAACAAGTATATAAAATAAGGCATATGAAGCTCCGAAAAAATAGTAGAAAATATTAAATTTAATTTTATAAATTAAAGCATACTTCAAAACTGTCTTTGCACCACTGACATCTTCAAATCTGATACTGTAACCAACCTCTTCCCCAATAGTTACATCCATCTCTTCAGCCACACGCCGGGAAACAGACATAGCAGCCACTCTCCGAGGCTGGGTGCAAGCAACCATCATCTTCTTGCGTTTATCGGGAGTTTCTAACTCAACAGCATCCAAAACAAACTGAGGGATCTGCCCTCCAAAAAAATGATACATTAGAACCACCATACAAACAGAGAATCAATATAAGATAAATTTAACAATGCAACTTTCCTGCATTTTTATGACACTAAATTAAAAAGATCAGAACAACTAAACCCTAAGAACCACATGCTATGAACATTACAATGTTGCCAATATTGATCAAACAACAAATAACTTCAGCAACAAAACAATTAATTTAACATGAATGACATTGTTGAAGTTAATCATTTCTACCAATGTTTTAAATTGCACTCCTCAACCTCAACATTAAGGTTTCAGGAGTCGACCGCATTGTCTGACAATTTTCCCCAATTGATTCCACCGCAATATAATCAAACACTAGTTTCAACATATAAAATATAATCAAACACTAGTTTCAACATATAAAATATATCCCTTGAATGAATAATTTTACCCACAAATACATAGCAACAACAACCAACATTTTCCCTAGCAGGTGAAGTTGGCAAATAACAAAATAATGTCATACTGCAAATCATGTCTATATCAAACTATTTAAAGCTTAACCTAGCCTTCTCCCACTAAGTAGAGCTTGCTCTGGTAAATCATGGCCATAAACATTCATTTTAAAGCTAAATCCATCTTTATTTCCCCTATAGTTTTTTAAACATGACAAAAACAACAAACACACATAACCTAAAGTACATACATACACACACACACACACATATATATAGCTTGATAAAAATAACATGGATAAGAATAAAAAAATGAAATAGCCATAATAGGTGAAATTAAATAAAAGAAACGAACCTGTGTAGTTTTGCCACTACCAGTCTCACCAACCAAAATCAAAGTCTAATTTTCCTTAAGAGCCTTCAAAAACTCATCTTTCTGATGCCAAACAGGTAAAGTTTTTCTCTTCTCCAAAATATCAAAATACCTCTGAGAGTAAGGCCTTAAAGACCATGGATTGATGAGATTATTGCTTACGCCACCGTTCGATTTCAACATTTTGGCGGCGGAATCGTCTACAACATCGAATAAGCTCACTTTTCTCTTCCTCTCAGTACCCATCAAAACCCTAATTTGGTGGAATGAGAAAAGAGAGAAGAAGAATTGAAGTGGTTATTATTGCTCAAACCCTTTCTCTTCTGTTTTTCAATGAACCGAAAACCGACATGCTCTTAATGGGCCTTCACTTTTTTGGGCTAATACTCTTAATGGGCCTTCACTTTTTTGGGCTAATGCTCTTAATGGGCCTTGCTTCAATCTATATACTTGGTTTTCCAAACCCACACCTTTTCTAAAATACTATCAAATGAGCTTTCCCTTAGTTCCTTCTTATGTTTAACTTTTTTTATAAGCAAAATGTATTAAAAACGGCAACAAGGGTTGTCATCTCGATTACAATTTATAATAAAGTTCAATATACCATTGAGCAAAAGTGTAAGAAGACAATCCTATATTTTTTGAGAGCCACACTCGAGATCTAATTTGGATCAAATTCATAATATGAATAAAACTAGCATTTTTCTCTCTGAAAATAATATCATTCCTCATACTTCAAATGGACTAAATAACAAAAAATCACAACATTCTCCACAAAAATTTCCCTTTACTAATTTTATAGATAGAGTCATGAAACTGAAGTGCTTCTATAATCGAATTCGACACACTATAATCTAAATGAGGCCAAGAATAAAAACCAGTCCACACACTGGTGATAAAGGAACAAGATAAGAACATGTGCTCAATATGTTCATCATGCAAAAGACATAGAACACACTTCAAATCATCTGTCCCAATAATATTTTTCTTATGAAGCTATGTTCTAGTAGTTATCCTTCCTTTAAGAATTTTCCACATTAAACAGCAAACTTTTGAAGGCGCACAATTAATCTAACATAAATGATGGATATTATGTGACTTCATTGCAGCTGAATTCAATTGTATCAAGCAAGTAGTTTTCACCAAATATAAACCTTATATTTAACTATATACCAAAAAAAAATCTTATGTTTAACTAAGGGCGAAAATATGTTCGGTTTTGTCTTAAACAAGTCGAACAAATATAGCATATAGGAACTTGTATCTGACGAGTTAGTATGTTTAAAAAATAAAAAACATAGGTCTGACCTATTTAAAATTATGGTCTATCTTGTTAACCTATTTAAAGATTTGTTATACAGTATGATATGCTATACTATATGGTTTTTTAAAAGTCAAAGTCTGACTTATTCACGAAAAAAGTCTAACCCGACCTGACTTGTTATAGGCTAGATGATAGGTTTTTAATATGCGGTCTCACTTGTTTCCACCCTTGTATATAACATATTAGTCTTTAAACTTTACTCTCCTCAATTATTACTCACATTCATTCATCTCTTACCATGTCAATGCATTGTTTAGGGGTAATATTTTTATTTAAGAATCAATGATAGTTAATATATAGATAATTGATATATTGAGAGTGTAAAAAAATTCTTATAGTAGTAGTGCATAGACTACTTTCTGTCTATATGTACACACATTATTTCATCATTCATATATTAATTATCATTTGCTCTTACATTATTAGTGCATAATATATAAATTATGGATAATGTATTAAGCATGTAAACAATGATAATGCATATAAGAGTTTATTATGATAAAATCAAAAAATAAATAAATCATTAACATCACTTATTTTAATTAATTTTAAAAATTGAGAAAAATATATGTACTCATAAAATTAAGCATGTAAACAATGATAATGTATATAAGAGTTTTTTACATAGTTGTTGTATTATTCATCATTTATATTTAATTTGAATCTTAAAAAAATACAAATGAACGATGATAAAATACTAATTGTACAAAATATTTACTCTGACAATGCATAAATATTACACTCTTAAAAATATTACACATGAAGAAAAAATGTATGCAGGTAACTGTCTTTCATTGTAACCTAGTCTTAAATCTTGCATCTAGTACATTTCTCTCATTTTTTTTGCTAAGGAGACAGCAATTAGATTGTGTTACTATACTTGGCCAAAAAAATGCATTGATATAAATTCACAGCGAATACACAAAATGAAATTTTATTAGTACCTTATGAATTGATGCAAAGAACCTTTTAAGCTAAATTTACATTATATAGTAGAAAAATAATATATCCTCCAATGAATACTCATTCATCATAAAAAAATAATTGTCATAAAGTGATAATTTATTTATTAATAATTGATTTATAAATAAAATATATCATTTTCTTATATATAGGAGGATTTAGTATGATCTGATTACTTTTTACATTAGTTATCAAGAGAATTGCATGAATTTTTATTTATATTTTGATTAAAATTGATATTGTTTATGTGTCAACCACAGTGTGCCAGGAAGCTTGGCTTTGTATGTTGATGATCGCATGTATTTGTCATCTATCAATATGCAATGAAATTAATCAAAGTTAATTATATATGGCATGCGATATTTCAGCTTCTGATAAATAATGTGTCGTTTAGATATCAATTTTTATTTTATTTTATAGGATTGCTTGACTCCTAGACAAACAATTTGGGGAAATGAATGAATGAAGAAGGCGTTGGTTTAGTGGTGTAAAACTCCACTGGATCCCTAAGGTCGATTCTTTGATTCCTAAAACGACATTTGTTGGGAGGGACAATCACAGACTTGAATTTATTCCTTACCTAAAAAGGTGAAGAGATAGATACCCTTGGTAGTACCAAAAAACAATTTGAGAGAATGAGATGGGGTCATTATCATTCATCACATGGCATTATTAGATCTAAAAACACCATTCATGTTCAAATTCAGTTCCAATATAGACAATTATTTGATTGTGCTTGATCATAGAGTACATCCAATGGGTACCACTTCTTAAATATGTAGTGCCTACAATAGTAGTGGAACCTGAATTTCTTATCAAGCTCCATAATCTTTAATCATGTTCCCATTCCTATTTCACCAACAACAATAAAAGTACAAGGCAAAAACTTTCTGTGTAACGAGATTCAACAGCACACAAAAACAGAAAAAATTATGGTCTGGCAGCACAACAAAATCAAAAGTATTTACTTAAACCCACAATTTTTTCTACTTCACTAAGTTTCAAGCATTCAATCTATTTTGCCTCTAAAAGAAAGTTAAGCAACCCCACTATTTGAATGTAAAAATCTGTAATGAAGGTTAGGGAATTAATAAAAAAGGATGGCCCAGTGTCTGAGGTTCCTACTTAGTGGGATTTGGATAAGGTAAATGTATGCAGCCTTACCTCTGCAACGGATAGGTTGTTTCCAGGATTTGAACCCATAGCAACAACCTTAGTGTTGCGCCAAGCTACATTCGATAATGTAACATATTCCTAGTTGCATAGTAATAGCTATTGCAATAAATAAGCTCTGAAGAAACTTCTAGGTTAAATCTATAGCAATTTGGAGACCACTTTATGATACAAATAATTGAAGAATATGTGATTGCACTAGCCCAACAAGAAGAATAACATCACACCTGCTCAACATTACTTGTTTCTGACTGCTTCAGATCATTATTTATATCCTGCAAGATTACAATATGGATGTTATGTACTTATGTAATAACATAGGTTGTGAATACAGTGTAGTAAAATATGGTACAAAAGATACAAGTATCCTCTAGCACATTAAATGCATGCTTAATACAATATTCATAACAGGAGAGAATGAGATACATTCCAGAATGCACCTGATGTCTTTGAGCAACTTGTTGAGGGGAAGATGATGACAATTGTGAGTGAAGACTGCTATGGTCCTCCTGCCCTTGCGGCTTCTGTGATTCTTTCTCGTAAAGCACATATTCCTCCGGCTTCTCCCACTGCACCAACATGCACGGTAACCATCACACCTCGAAGTAATAGAAATCTAAAACATATTATATGAACAAGATCGAAAGGGTGAGACATTACTCGGCTTTCGCAGGTGACACAGTTATAGTAGTACTTTTGACCATCAGGACAGTAGTGTTCACTCCAGTCACAGTCTGGAAAAACTTCATCTGGGAAATTTATAGGCACAACGGGTGGGATGCTGTCTACAACTTTATCAGGATTGCTTCCAGTTTGAGTAGGTAACTGTGAAGAACATTAAACTGAGAAAATTAATGTACAGGCTGCAAAATAAGATACTTAACCAGTATCCTGTCAAATTAGATCAGTCAGGATGCAATGTATTTAGAAGTCAGATACACAAGGAAAAAAAAGAAGAGGTTGAGTTTGACACAACAGTAAGGTTGTTGCTTAGTGACCATGAGGTCACGGGTTCAAATCCTGGAAACAGTCGCTCCCCTTGCAAGGGTAAGGTTGCATACATCTAATCGCTCCAATTCCCACTAAGTGGGAGATTTGTGCACTAGGTCGCCCTTTTATATATAAGGAAAAAAGAAGTACATCACAATTTTAGTCCTTGAAATTGGTAAGCACCGGTCATATTAGTCCCTAAATTCTGATTTTGTCAATCAAATAGGTCTCTAAGACTATTAAATATAAATTTCAAGAACTGATACTTACAATTTCAGTGAATAATATAACCCATGCTTACAATTTCTAAAAGTCCATTGCATGACTCAGCTACTTTGAACAGGACAGAAGGCACCCGAGACATTCATAAATTTTCAGGAGAACAAGAAATATGATATAAAGATTAAATTCTGTAATGACTGACAACATATACCCAAGAGTGAAATAAGTGATAATATCACCTCAACTACGTCCATCCACCTCTTCAATAATAGAAATTTATTTACATCAACCAAAATTTCTCAGAAAGAAACATTACTTAATGATGATCGATTCTTCAGCAACTAACCTGTGAATTTAGTTTCTGCTCCATATTTTGAGCTGATGAATCTGCTGGATGCGACTGTCTCTGCACCTCCGTACTAAATGGTTGAGAAGACACATTTGGAGCTTGAATTGGCTGCAAGGGCATTGAGACCATTTGTGAATGTACTTGTTGGAAAGGAAATGGCTGTTGTACCACAGAAGTGCCACATTCCCAGTTTTGCATTTGAGAAGTAACTTGTGGGTGTGGAATTGTGGGATGATGTGGGCCAGTAGGCGGAATACTCCTTCCTATATTGGAATTACCAAAATTTGGTTGTGGCCTGAGACAAATCATTAACCAGAAAAGTTATTTAGAATGTTACATTTATGTTTCAATCAATATGTAAGTCAGAAGAAGAGGAAGACGAAGAAACAAAACAAACCAAGCTGCTGGTTCTTGAGAACCGGGTCCGAAATTTCCAGGTAAATATTTGCCCCTGAAGAGAGAGACGGGAACATAACATAAACACAATTCGGATAATCAACAGCATTAACAAAATATCAAACACGTATTAGTGTATGGAAAACCAGATTGGTCATTGAAGTGGAAACTAGTTTACATTTCAATGGTCTGACTAAGATTGAATTACAGTCAAATTGGAGTTTTTAAGAAAATAATTTATTTTTAATATATGAATATATTTAAAGAAATTTTTAAAATAACGAATATGAAAAATACAAGAAAAGCTAACACACTATTATAACATATATTCATCTTATTAACACAGAGATTCGACAAAGTTTTTGATATGATTGTAAGTAATAGAGGAATCCAATCAAGAATTCGACAATTCCAAGAATAAGAAGTAGAAATTCTTATGAAGAAGAAGAACTTGAACTATCTTATTAAATGAATTAAGAATTACAAGAAAAAGAGTGTATTTTTCGTATGAATGTCAATGAATATTCAGTAACTTGCTTCACAAGTTACTTATACAAGTTCAACAAACAAAACTAACTTTCCCTCCAAATTCTCTTCTAACTACCTAACTGAATTACAATTCTACCCTTACAATAATACTGCCATCACAATAATGCCCCTAACAGTTTTACATTGACTATCAATCGAATAACATAACTTTCACCATTTATCCAGACTTTGGATCGATTATACATAAATTAAATTAATTTTATATTACAGATAAAAAATATCCTTAAAAATAAAATATTACTAAATATTTTGTTGCTGAATATTATTTTTCAAATGATTATATTAATTTATTTTATCGAGGGAGACATATAAAATTATATAAACTATATGGGGTTAAGCTCTTGAGCCATACTATAAGCTATAGGAGAGGATAGTTTAGCGAATGTTGAGACAAAAGACATACACCACTGAAAACCAATTTGGTTTTATGCTAGGAAGGTCGACCGTGAGAGATACTGAAGGAGCCAAAGGGGCCTTGCACATGGTTTTCAAGGATTTGAATAAGGCCTATCACAAGTTGCCTAGAAAGGTATTGTGGAAAACTCCAGAGAAGAAACTGTTTGAATTGCATATATTCGAGCAATCAATAATATGTATGATGACGTCAAGACCAGTGTGAGAACATAAGATAAGGTCTCAAAAGATTTTCCTATTATCATGAGTGTATGACTACACCAAGAGTCAACATTGAGCCCATACTTGTTTACATTGGTCTTGAATGATCCAATCCAAGAACTAGTACTACAATACATGTTTTTTGCGAATGATATTGTCCTAGTTGTATACTCGAGAGAAGCATTAAATGGGAAACTAGAAAGGTGGAGACAAGCTTTAAAAGTGTTACTTTCTTATAAGTCGAAGTAAAATGGAGTATATAGAATGTGATTTTAGCAAGAAGCAGACAAACTACGCGTAGAGTTAAAAATTGGAGATCATACCATACAAGTCATTAGATTTAAGTATTTTGGATTAATCATACAATACAATGATGAAGAATGTAAGACCCGCGAGACTGAATGTTAGGTGGTAAAATATTAACAAGAGAATAAACTCCATATAACATAGATGAGAATGTTGTGGTAGATGCGTGGATACACTAGACAAGATAGGATTAGAAATGAGTGCATTAGAGAGAAAGTTGGAAGCCCGATTAAGAAGAGTAGACCAGTCTCGCGGAAATTGTTAAAAGCCCAATTAAGAAGAGTAGATCAAATGAAGGTTAGTTAATTTATAGAGAAAGAGAGAGATCAAGAAAAACTATAGGTGAAATGAATGAAAAAGATTTAGATATCAACGTTTTGTCAATATACATGATTTATGATAGAGCACTATGATTTTGTTCGATCCATGCAGCTAACCCCACCAAGTAAGATAAAAAGGTTTGGTTGTTGTATGTGACATTACAAAATAAGCTTTGTTGCTGTATTTGACTTTTAAATGTTGATACTATAAATTATAAATAAGCACACTAGCAGCAAAAAGTTTTAACAAGAGACTTTGCACAGTTAAACTGGTTCCTCATTCATTGATCCACTTGGGTATGTGGTCTGGCTCACACAACACTAGAAAATATGCACTATTAATCCAGGTAATCAAATAAGGGAGAACATCTTCTGTCCCAAACATTGTACCACTTTATGTGCCCCTTATTTCTTATTGGTTAGAAAATATAAAGTTAATATATTTTTAATTTATGTTTTACTTTTGTGACCAATGAGAAACAAACGGTACATGGAGTGGTACAATGTTTGGGATAGAAGATGTGACTCCATCAAATTATAAAAACCTATGATAGAATCTACAACAACAACCTAGCCTTCCTTTACCACAAGGTAGGGTCAGGTACATGTTTTTGTTCCACTGCTATAGAATATGATTTCAATATTTCCTTTTAGCATTCTTAGGTAAAGATTCACTGCCACTTAACCAAGTAAACATAGTTGCTTGACTGAAATTCCCTCCCTACTCTAACAAACAACAATCAAATCTTAATCCATACTCTTAAAAAAATAAGATAGAGCTTGTGTTCCACTAATCTATTAACAACCAAGATTATGATGAACAAAGAGCTTATGAAAAATAAAAACAATAAAGCAAAACCTTGATTCGCCAGACTTAGGTTTCATAGGATCAGCAAAACGAACAATTAATGGATTGTCACAGCCCTACATGAATAAAAATATAATTTAAGCATGCATTCAAAATCAGAAAAAGAAATATGTATCAAATGATAAATTAGCTTTACTCTCATCGTGAATTTTCCATTCAACCCTTCGATTGCAGCTGATGCCATCTCTCTATTAGAATATTTGACAAACGCATATCCTTGGAAATCAAGAAACAAGTCCATGTGACCAGTTAGGTGAAAGGGAGAACCATGAATAATAAATTGATGAAAGAAATTAAATACAAGACTTGTTCTGAAAGAAACAATAGCCAAAAATACCAATAGTCCATGATGAATGGGGCAAGATCCTCTCTATCTATGTCTGTGTGTGTGTATGGACTATGGACGAATGCAGGTTCCAAAATATTAATACTTGGGTAACTTCACACATACTTTTTTTTTCAAAAAGTTAAATTCTTTAAGCAAAACATAGCTAAGTGAGATCCAAAAGAGAGAGTCTATCTCATCCTTACTTTTCCCACTGCCTCTCACTCTATCTCTCATCCTTTTTAATTTACTTTTTCAGGTCTGCAATATCCTTTGCTTATATTATACTAGAAATTTTAAAATAAAAAACTTGCCAGTTCTTTAAAGCCTTAGATATCATATGCAAAACATTAAATGACAAGATCATGTACCAACCACGAAGGTTTGGAATGAAGACTTCTTCTACATGACCGTAGGGGGAAAATATCTGCAGAGAATATGCATAAAAAACTCAGAAACAAAATATAAAGTATAAGATACCTAACAAACCACTGCATATGACTATAAAGGATATTCCACAATATCCTATATCAAAGCAAAATATAGGGCTACCATAATAGAAGAACAAAATATCATATCAGCCGTCTTAAACTGAATCAGGCTGCCAAAGGTTACAAATATATGTACATATTACTATATTAGCAACAAACGTATTTGGTTCGTTGTTAGCTGCAAGCAACATGACAAAGCATCCACAATTCCACATGATAACCCGTATTTCCATTTGTAATATCTATTTCCAATTTTAAGAGGAGCCATGTCGGCAACAACAATTATCCACCCAACCTAGGATTTCTACAGTTAGCACATCCTCAAGTTAAAAATAAAACATTGGACACAGTCATTGGCATGAATAAGATTTTAAAGCAATTGGTGTTTAGGTCAAGGAAAAATATATTGAGATGGATGTGAAGGACGAAAGCATACATCTTCAAAATCCCTTTTTGAAGCTTCTTTGTTGATATGACCAACATACACTTTATACAACACCACCTCTGAAACAAAAATGGAAACAAAAAAATAAAGTTAAAAGTAGAAGTGATCAATTGAAAAACAATCGCATAAAAGAATAAAAAACTAGATTAGACAATCATATATTAAAATAGTAGGCCACAAGCAATGTTGGAAAGTAGATAAGAAAATCACCTTTTAAACGACCTTTCATTTCTAAGTTTCTTTGAACTCCTACTAAAATAATAAATAACATTAGTTCTCATGATACTCAATTAATCAGCTTAGAAGCCAAACCTGGCTAAGACATACAGTATTACAGTCTTTAAACAATAGGTTCAGGGGGGGTGAAAGTTAAAACAATTACCAAGACGTTCACGTTCTCGATCAGCATATCTGACAACAACTGGAGAGGCTTCCTAGGAAATATAAATAGAGATCAATAAAAATGAGTTTCAACTAAGACAATGGATAACAGGAAAAAATGGCTTAAGACATTCATCATAGGTAAAATCTTCTTACCCCAGGAAAAGTATACTGATTGTTTAAAGCGTTAATAGCCCTGTCAGCTTCATCTAGTGTTGCATATTTCACTAAACAACTTCCTGCACATGTCAACCAAAATTTAGACTAATTGATTACTTGAAGATATGATATGTAACATATATGAATAGGAGCATCAAGTGAAAATCATTACCTTGTCGTGCACCAGTTAACTTATCCTTTAAAAGAACAACCTCAATAATAGTTCCATATACTTCAAACACAAGGCGAACCTGTTTTTGAAAAATTGAAAAATCAAATCGAAAAGGAGAAAGAGGAGTAAGGGATATAAAAAAAAATAAATGTAACATTGAAGAAAAAAATAAGCAAATACAGAGTTGAGCATTCTTTTAAAGAGATGCATGATTAAATGGCAAAAGAAAATTAAACCAATGAAGAAAAACCCTTTCTTTGGATGGAGGGGGAAGAGCAAGGAGAAATGGCTTAAACTTCACAACAAGACATTGTTCACCTGTGCATTACAGGAAAGGCCCTTAAAATTCATCTACAGGTAGGACAGATATCTCTTTTATGTTGAAAAGGATTACAAATAAGCGAAATGTGCGATTGTGCAAGCAGACATAAAATGGAGTGACATAGCAAACCTTATCAGTTGAAATCCTGATATCCCAGTGCCACTTATGTTTGAACCAAAAGTAGAATGACAAATAGATCACATTTGGGTTAGAGAATAGATTTTTGATGAAGCACAGCGAGATCAGAAATGGAAACATGATTGGAATGGATTGATCATTTCTACTCTAGTGTTTGGTTACACAAGGAATGAAAGATATCTGTTTGTTTTCAAATTACTATTATGTTTGGTACAAGGAACCATCATGGAATAGAATCATAATCATGACAAAATCAAGATAGATAGGGTTGTGAAAAACTGATTTGACCCTTGCACCTCAGGAACCACATTCCCACCACCCCCTTAGGAAATCATAGTGATTCAAGTCTTAGCTGAATCAAGGCCTGGAATTTAATTTGCATGTGTGCATTCCAAGTATTGTTGTGTACGATACAGAGGACTCATCATTCTCATAGAATAGTGACCGGAATTTAATGATCATTCTATGTACCAAGCACACTTTTCAACCACAAATTAAAACACAAGAGTCAGAGAAATGTTGATTTTCACAGGAAAGAAACTTACATCAGCCTCTGTTGATGTTCTTGGAACTGGTGCAACATAAACTTTTACATGACTGCAACCATCCACTTGATCTGAAAGAAAGAGAAACTGTGAGCCTAACAATACAAATAACCCTTGCATAATAAATCTATAATTACTAAAAGTTATATTCTCATGGAGAATCACAAGAAAAACATAAAACTCACCAGTTTCTATTTATTTTTCAATACAAGCACAATGAAACTATAATGTCATTGGACATCAAATACCAAATTGGACCGAGTATTTGAAAGTGAATCTGATAAGGGTATTACACCTGACACAAACAATGTCAATGAAATTCACAAGATACAAATAATGAGTGAATAGTTTCTGCCAAGAAAAACCTCTCTTTAGTCCACAAAGTGTTAAAAACCAGTCAACTCAAGTCTTTTATGGTTTTTTCTCATTAGTCAAATTGGTCCTGCATAGTGCATAACACTAATCCGATTGGGTTTTTCAGTTTTTACACTCTCGGTAGCTATACCTATAATGAGACTTTTCCTTCATATCAGATGACTCTGAAGTCTTCTCATTCAGTACACTCCGAAACTTAAATCGCAAACAAACTCTTCCGAAACAAATGTGAAGTATCTAGAATAGCGTAATTGTTTAAAAATAATAGTAATAATGACAAGAGAGTAATGTACCTCCTTGATGCCAAGCTCGTTTGCGGAAAGGACGGGGTGGCATCGAATGGTTGTTGTTGAAATGATTAACATGTTGTTGTTGTTGCTGTTGTTGATGATGATCATAGTATGGATTTGGGATTGGAAATACGTTATTATTATTATTGCAACCACTTCCGTGATTGAAAGGATGAGGGTGGTGGTTGTGGTGGTGATTATTATTATTCATGATGGTGGTAACGGTGGTGGTGGTGGTGGTGATGGTGGTGGTTTTGAATGTCTAGGTTCGGTAATTGTTGAAATAAACGCGAATTTGTTGCTGGTTCTGATAGATAAGTGGAGAGCTTTTGTGTTTTCCGCTGCTATTCTCTCCCGGCTTGGAAAACAATTGAAACTCAAAAGAATTTCTCAAATCATTCTCAACTCAGGGTTTTTAGCATTAAAAAAAGGTTTTCACAACAAACTTGTCATAAAAAATATTATTAGAGAAAAGATTGGAAATTGGATTATTGGGAGCGACATTTGTTACGAGAGTTAGATATGAACTCTGGAATGATTAGTTACTTATTCATAAGGGTTATAAAATTTTATGAGATAATTATCATGGATTTAATATGTATACGGGGTAAGTGTTTTTACATTATTATTAAATCATTCACCATTCATATGTTAACCATTATTTACTCTCAGAAAAGTATAATACAAATCAATAATAGATAAGAGAGGGGATTCACTTACTCTAAGAGTCTCATCATAAACATCAATTCTAGAGACATATAATAGCTTAGATCTATTCACTAATTCAAAAAACTCAATCTTTGGTTGAATAAATGAAAACTTTTGCTTATAATTGATATTATTTTATTTGAGATTTCTATAACAATATCTAACATATGTCTAAAATTCTAAGACAAAGTTAATTTCATGAGTTAATTAATATTGGATATGTCTTACATAATTGGATAGGAATGAGTTTCAAGGAAAAATTGGCTATCAAATAAGATCATTAAAATTAGTTGGGTTAAGAAGAAATTGGTCAAGATTTGAACCAACTTGATAGGAATTAAATTGGTTTCAATTATGTTAGACAATTATATATAATTAATATTGAATTGAATCAACTCAATATTCATTTGAAGTTTGACTCGTTTTTTAGTTGGATAACTTTGCTTATGAATTAAACGAGTTGAATTTGAGCTAAAAATTAAGTTTCTTAAATAAAATACAACTTGATTCATTAAGTTCATAAGCTAACTTGAATATATATATATATATATACACGTGTAGAAAATATTTAATTATATTTGAGTTCACGAACTAGATCAATTGAACTGATGAGTTGAATTAAAAAGTTTGCAAACTTTTGACGAACCAAACCCATTCGAGTTGACTAGTCGAACCGAATAGTTCACGAACATCACAAGATAAATGTTAATTTGGTTCAACTCATTTCCAGCACTAGATAAATGTCAAGAAACCAAATATAAGGTACAAATATATCTTTATATGCACTTGTCTCTATGAGCATTCTACATGAGAATGATTCCGCCATGATAGAGAACAATAGTTTTTTCTTATTTATCTTCTTGATAAGAATGGTAATTTGTTATTTTAGTAGTGAAGCAAAGTACAAGTCTCCATGACACAAGGTAATATATTATAACCAAGAAGTGAAGAACTAAATATGCAAAGGAATGTCCATTAATTAGTTAGACATTGAAGGTTGAATTTGAAGTACAAGATTTCCTTTCCTTTTTTCCCTTTTAGATACAAATATGATTCTTTTGTTTACTAAAAGATTAGGTAACATGAAGGTGATTTGTTTTGTACTACCAAGAGTATCCTTTCATCTTTTTGGGTAAGGAACTAATCCATTTTGGGATTCGTGGTTACCTCTCCCAATAAATGTCGCTCACAGGAATCGAATTTTCGACCTTGGGAATCTAATAAGACTTTACACCACTAGACAAAGCCTTGTTGGTACCAATTAGATTAACTACACAAGTTGATATCAATATTATCATCAAAACTTGAATAACATAGAAGTAATACCAAAAAAGGGTATTATGTATAATTTATAGACCAAACCAAAAAGCAACCACACTTTATATAGAGAATGGTTAATAACATAAAACCAAAACCCAACACTACTTTATTGAATGAAAAACAAACCTTAGTATCACACTAAAATTCTAAAAGAAAATGGCTAGATCAGAAACTCCACAAGACTCTTCAATCCAAGGAATGTTGAGATTCAATTTTCCATCAACTACCCATTCAAAAGAGACCTCAAAGCCATTCAAAAGAACCTTCTTTGGACACTCACTTGAATAAGCAAGGAAGTTTCCACCACCTTTAACCTTAACCATTGCACCACCCTCAACATGTTCCAGTTCCTGAATTGTCCCTACACTATTGAACATATTTGTTAGCCCAATTGGTGCAAATTTAATGCTTACACCACTTACCTTTGTGATTGGCACAAAGCTATAGAGTTCAAAGGTTGAGGGTTGGATTGTAAATTGTATTGGCTCAGACTTATGAGTCATGAAAAGAAGTTCCTCAGCTTGATTAAGATACACTATATATTCTTCAAACTTTCCCATATATGATGCTTCTTTCTTTTGGTCCCATTCAATCTCAGTTACATGCACTGAACCAGATATTGGCTTGTAGCACTCAGAGAAACCTCTTATTGCTTGCAACTTTGGGTCCCAACCAGCACCTTGACAGTTGAAAGCACCAATAACTGCACCAAACTGTCTTAGGAAAACAATTGTTAACTATGTTGTAGGAAACATGGGACATAACATAAGTACAATTTTCTGAATGTCTTGCCTAGTTTGAAAATGTTATATAAAGTTGGAACATGATTCAAAGGAAGTGAAATAGTAGTTTGTTTCATTCAAATGAAATAACTTGGTTACAAAAATTGTTGACTTGTGTTTGACTGATATCATGTACCTACTAATTGCCATGTGTATTGAACAAGTACTCATGTACATCTAAAGAGTATGTATATATATAGGTCGGCTCGGTGCATGAGGCTCCCACTTAGTGGGGTCTGGGAGGATAGTTATATACAGTCTTATCCTGCAAGCGCATAGACTGTTTCGTAACCTCATAATTACTGAACAACAACCTTACCGTTATGTCAAACTCACTCTCTAAAGAGTATATATACCCGCAAGTGCAGAGACTGTTTCCAGGATTTGAAAACGTAACCTTATGGTCACTAAGCAATAACCTTTACTGTTGTGTAAGCTCATACTCTCTAGAGAGTGTGTGTATATATATATATATATTAGATCCTATAGCAAGATATTGTTGAAAAAGGAAAAAGTGAAATATAAAACCAATTGAACAAATATATGAAGAGAAGGAGGATATAATACCTTATTGAAATTCCACATTTTGAAAACAGTTTTTTGGTCAAAGAGAGGGTTGTTGAAAAGGCAATCTCTGGTTGGAAGAGGGAAACTTATGCACCTAGGTACTGTACCATCAGGGAACACAAGCTTCTTAATGAGATCAAAGTCATGTGAGCCAACATGGTCACTCAAATAAATTGGACCACCACAAATGGCTCTAGACCCTGCATGATATTTGGCACAAACATGGTCTGATTGGAACATGTCCCAATCAGGCTGAATCATTTGACCCATCCACAAGCTGTTGTAGGAACAATGAATCATATGAACACCTTGTAGCCAAAATATTCCCATTGGGTCACCATTGGGATCTTGGAACCAAAAATCATCACCTGAAATAATAAACTTTGGTTAAATGGTTTTTTAGTTAACAAAGTTCATAAGACTAGATATATATATTGCTTACCAACTCTTCCTATTGAAATTTCTTTTGTTCCTAGAAAGAAAAAGTCATTGCAATGCTGCATGCTAGATATGATTCCAGTTCCATTAAAATTCTTGATAATTGATTTTGACAACCCATCATAGTAAGCCTTAGCAAGCTGAACTCTACCTCCATATCCTTCACACACATATTCAAGAGTCTGCAGTTTTGAAAAAATAAAAGTGTATAATCGAAGTTAATGAATACTTGGATAGTTGTTATGATACCCTAGCAAGTTTGATGTCACTGATTTAAATTGTGGACCGTATCATATAATATTATGGTTGCGGTGACCGCTGCAATCGCATCACACCGCAGTTGCAGTATGATATCGAATCACAATAATGCGGCCATATCGAGCAGCAGTGCAACCACATCGGATCTCATCAAATTCAAAAGTATTTATTTAATTATAAAGTAATTCACACCGCAATTTGCATCAGAGCGGCTGCAATGACTGCAATCACAGTAAACACAACCATGACTACAACTTAATGTTAAGATGTGTTTTCACATATTGAATGTAACCTATAAAGTGAAAGTAGCTTATGTTAAAAATAAGGAAATAAAACAAAAACTCACATGAATGACATCAACTTTGACTCCTGTAATACCAGATTTTGCAAGATGAGAATGCATAGAATCATAAAAGTCATAAGCTTGATCAGGTTGAACAAGTCCAATGGAGCCTTTAACAATCTTCACCACAGCAAGATCATGCATTGTTTTGTTAAGGCTAGGGGAAAGTATGCAAGGTACAATATTTGCATTAAGATGTGTAGTTCCTGGCCTCACACCACCCCAAGCTCCACAAAGTGCATGCCAAACATAAATGTCATCCAAACCTTTGAACTTAGTCCTCAAATCCCTTGTGTATGCTTTCATTCCATACTCCTCTTTCTTGCAACAAAAGCTTCCACATTCTATGCTTTCATCACTACCATAGAGATCTTCAATTTCCTTCTTCACCTTCTTGATCCTAGATTCAATCTCGGCGAAGTTAGCATTCTCATTGTCAAGTTCTATCTCCACATGCTCAAGTTCAATCCCCTTAGCAATCAATGCCTTAACCTTGTTTGGGTTAAAAGAAGGTACATTAGGACCCAATATTAGACCACCTTTGTATTTCTTGAACTTGTCACCTTCATCTAGCCTATGAAGCCTTGCATTCATATGTACACCACCAAGAACAAAGTTTTTCGTGTCCTTATTCGGGTCGTCGCCATCCAAATTAATGCTTTGCCATCCATCATCAATGATCAAAAACCTCGTAGACAAGCCGGCCTCATCGAAATCCTTGAGCCCATGGAAAACACCAATGGGATTCACAGTTAAATAAAAAGCATTCCAAGTGCACCAACCAAACTTGTCAATTATATTTGGCACTGCTTTCTCTTCCAAGAGCCTAAAAGTATTGAGATAAACTCTTACAGCACCATAAGCCTCTCTCATCAAATCATAAGGATTCTCAGAAACATGAATATAAGCAATAGAACCAAAACCTGAAACTTTCACTTGGGTGGAACCACTTTCTGCCAATATATGAACATGGCCATCAGAGCCAGGATTAAGTGAAGACCTGAAATTTCCTTCAATGATAGGAATGATAATAACATAGGACTTAATTTCAGGAACATCAAGAAGAACCCATTGGGTATCAACTTGTAAATCTGAACCAGAATTTCCAACCCATTGAGTAGACCACCAAGTTTTGAACCTAAAGATACTAAGAAAGTTTCTTTCAGTGAATCTACCCAATGAGTTTATTAACATATCAGAAGGGTTTTCTTGAGAGAAACCAAAGAAGCCACCTTTATGAGACAAAGAGATAACCCTTTGAAGCAGAGAAGGTGGTGCATCAGAGGATTGAAACAGAGAGGAAAATGAACTAAAAGATACATTTTGAGGCACTTCAGAGAGTAATGGAACACCTCTTACACTGAGTTTTCCATCAGATAATTCAAAAATGTTTTGTAAAGATAGTTCTAAGTTAGAATTCAATGGATCATTTGGTGGAGCCATGCAAAATCGTTGAAATCAACAGAAAGAGAAAAGAAGGCTTGAAAATGATTCAAAGCTATGAAAGAGTGAAAACCTTGCTTTGTTCACAAATGATGAGAAGAGAGATATCTATATAGAGAATTTGAGGACTATAGAAAAGGAAAGAAATAAACTTGGAGGGTGACAATATTTGATATACTTGAATAGTATTATATGTGAAGATTCCAAGATTATTGTGATTCTTCCTTGGAATAAATGAACCAGAATATGCAATATTTCACACAAGAAATGTACCACTTCATCTATATATATATATATATATATATAGATTTATATAAATTATTATATCATATGGTATTTATTTGTATTAATTTCTTGAAGAATCAATCGTGATACAAATGAACAACATGACATAGTGATAGTTTCTAAACTTTTTGTCTTATTGAAGAGTTGGTATATACACTTTTTCCTCCTATTAAAAAGTGTAACATCTCAAAGTGACAAACTATTATCTTAAGAGTTAAAATCTTCATTTATTTTTGAATTAATTTTTTTTAGATTTATAGGTATTTTTTCTCCTTTCTGAACGGTTGGACTCGTAATCATAATAGTATATTGGCATGTACCACAGAAGATGAATTAATTGTAAGAAATTATGAATTGGACATGTGGCAGTGGAAAACTAAGCTCATGCGGTTGTATATGAGAGAAAGTGGAAATGTCGTGTCACCAAAACTAAGCTCATGCGGTTTCATATTCTTAATATTGTGATCCTCTCATCTCCTGAATAAGGATCAGTTGTCCCATTTTTATGTCTCATCATATGGAGTCAAGTGAAAGTTAATACCTGATTGAAAAGAATAATAAAAAATAAAAAATAATATTTTTATACTATTTGGTATGATATAATTGATTTAGGACATGAGAACAAAAATTTTTGGGAAGAGATAATCGTTCTTCATTTTAATAAAAGAAAGCTCTCCCATGGGGTGTTAGCCAAATTTTGTTACCTTATTATCCTAAAATAAAAATTGATTCTGCCAAACATAATTTCAATGAAGTCTACGTAATTATAATTATTTTCTAATACTATGTGGACTCCTAAACCGTAATATTGTAATTATAATTGTGATTATTGCTTAAGAGAAAATATAATGATTTTGAACATCCAAATACAATATGCTGTGTTGTGTGAACACGACTGAATGGTCCATCCTGATCACCGAGTGAGAGATTCATGACTTTGAACAAGAGAAATTCTGGTCGGATCATATTAAACTCGATTAAACATAATAACCCAAAAGTAAACTTGGAGGTTTGCTTAAAATTAAAAAAAAAATGAAAAACTACTATAATTTGTTTTACTCAGATCCTAAAAATGATGAAAATATGTTACTTAATATAATTATACATAATTAATAATTATCTAAAATTTTACATTTATATATCATTATATATTTATAGAAAAAATTATTAATTATATATGAAATTATTTGGTCCAATCGAACAATTTAATCATTTAAACCACTTAAACTTAATACAACACATCTTTTGGTTTAAGATCCGATTCGGACTTCACAATATTAAGAATATGAAACCTATGGTGGACGAAAAAAGTAAACACATTTAATATCATACATAAAATAACAATATAATATTTTTAAATATTATAAATATGACTAAAACGGTGTTGGCCATGATTGTTTTCAATGCTCCAAGACAGTAGAGACATGGTTCTTTCTTCATTTTCTTGTTATATCTTTTATTTTCCTCTTTATTGTTAAACTAATAAGCATCCTCATGAAATGTACACATATTTTTCAAATTAGAAATACATATATAATAGAAAAAGTATTTAAGGCTATAATGATATATTAGAACTTGATCACTTATTAATACATTATCAAATTAGTCAAAATAATGATAAAATAATATAATGGTTTAACTAATAATTTATTAGTTTAATAGCATATTAATTAAATTATGTACACTATAATAAAGTCATAAATATAAATATCATTGTTTGCAATATATAATCCAATTGTTACAATGATATAACGATGGACGAAGTCACAAACAATTTTAAGGTTTGAATGAGCATGTATTGTTTTCAAAAATATGAAATTATTTCTTGTAGAAAACAATTTCAGTCAAATCAGTTTTGATTGATAAATTACGATATAGTTTGACCAATTATGACTAATATTTTTAATCTTAACTGATTTAATTACATATTTGTTGTAATTATCATATCATATTGTTTAGGAGACCAATTCACTGATTTTTCCAATTGATAACTATGATACGTTAATATTATTCTATGTTATGATTATAAAATATACTCAAATAAAACTATTAATGAAAGAAAAAAAAATTATACACTAACAATATAATAATTTTTTACATTATTAATGTATCATTCAACAATCATATTTAATCACAGCTCTTAAATAATATAACTATGCAAAGATGATTAGTAATGGTATAAATATTTGCATTTGATAATATATAATATTCCATTCTTAATGAAAAATATGAGTATTAAAATTTGGCCTTGTATTTAAGAGATGACACACATCAGCGAGGAGGAGAGATTCTAATGAATGACTATACTATGAATTAAAAATGATAAGAATGGTTCTAATGAATTACTGGTATTAAGAACCAATAATTGGGATTCAGATTTAATATATGAGTTTATGAATATTAATTTTGGATATGTATACTAAGTCTTATAAGTTAGAAATTTTGTATTGTATAATGATACGTTTAGTATCTTAAAAATCTCAAAGTTAAGATTTAGAGATTCCCAATTTTTATTTGATATGAATTATTAAACAATGTCTTAAGTGTGTATTAACATTGCTGATTTATTTATTGTGAATAATAATAGTATGCATCAGGAATGTTAATCTGCATCTTATAGTCACTAGTTAATATAATAATAAAACAATATTTACATTATATAACGGTTTATTTAATATTTCAAATAGAGTTAGATTTACCAACAAAACGTTAGTACAATAATATAAGACTCATTGGATCTCTAAGGTTGAGAGTTTGACGAGAATGACATTTATTAGGAGGGACAACCACAAATCTCGAAAGGAATTAATTCTATATCCAGAAAGGTGAGAACATTAGTACAAAAAAATAGGGTTAAAATTAAATTTATGATATTAAGTAAGTTATTGATATTCAATATTTTTAAAGCACCTATAATTGTTATAAAAAACCTATATATTGAACATAAAAAAGTAGCTTAATTAATTAAGTTGTTCAACATAAAAAAAGGTGGTCCAAACTTTTATCATTTCCTCTATTCATTTTATGAGTGTTCTGGTATTATTCAGACTGCCATTAATTATTCCTAGCTGTATACTGGATTCTTCCCAATGGCACTTTTTTAGGTATAAAAATAGTAAAATAGAAAGTTCAAATGGAGAGTATAATAACATATATTATTTAAAAAGTATATTAGCTCTTCATTTGTATCCTAAACAAATTTGTATCATCTATGATATTGGACGGACTAGTACTGGATGAGATAATAACATATATTATTTAAAAAGTTTTAATGATTCAGATTTTAAGTATTGGATTGTTCAATATATGAGAAGATCTCAACTCTTAATACGCGTACATATATTAAAATTTTCCACAGTTAAAAAAAATCAATTATTAAAATTTTAATTTCAATATATTTTTTCAGCCTAACTTAAATTTATATAGTTTTTAGGGCAGGAACCAGATATATCTTTGCTAAAACTTAGCAAGCAATTATTGCATATTGAAGTGCATTATTGAATCCATATCAGTAATGAAGGCTGAAATGAATGAGGCAGAGGAAAAATAATACCACCAAAGAAAATAGAAAGAATGAAGGTTAACTAAAAATGAGATAATTTTTTTAGTTGTCCGGTTTTGAAAAAAAAATAAAGGAAAATGAGTGGAATACATATATATCTTATTATACAAGGAAAAAAAATGTTTTTTAAGATAAATAATTTGATATATTAAATACATTTTCATTCACTATCAATGGCGAATCTGAACATAAAGTTTAGAAAATGCAACAATATTTAATTAAAAATATTGGAAATGTCGTGTTAAAAATAAGATGCCACTGAAAGAGTTGTTAGTTTGGTTGCTGTCAAAGTCTGTAGGACTAGTTTGAATTAAATAAACTCCTATTTAATAGGTATGCTAGACTATTTGATTTAGTATGCATTCTATTTGGAAGACGCCAGAACCAAATATCATCACGTAAAGCATTACCTCTATCAAGCAATAGATAGAACTGTGTTTGAACAAATTCTGGATCGACACACATCCAAGGTGGTGTGGTTATCAATGAAGAAGAAGTTCGGAGGAAATGAAAAAGTAAAGAAGGCTCTGAGAAATTCTTTGAGAAGAGAATTTGAGATCCTAGAAATGAAGAAAGGAGACCATCACTGATTACTTCGCAAAAGTAATGGTAGTTTCAAACAAATTGCACAGCAATGGAGAAGATATGTCGGATTCCAAGATTGTGGAGAAGATCTTGCGAACACTAACAGAGCAGTTCACTTGTGTGGTGGTATCTATTGAAGAATTTAAGGATACATATGATATCTCCATTGATGAACTACAAAGTTCATTAGTAATGCATGAACACGAGTTCAATCGAGTCAAAAGAGAAGATGAAGACTAAGTTCTTAAAGTGGAGGAAAGAACAAGCTCTAGGAGAGGCAGAAGATCATTTCGAGGACGCGGTCGAGGTAGAGGAAGATACAATGTCAACAAAGCAACTATTGAGTGTTTCAAATGTCACAAATTAGGACATTTCCAATACGAGTGTCCTATGTGGAACAAAGAGATAAACTATGCAGAATAAGATGACGTTATACTGATGGCATATGTGGGTGACCACGAGAGAAAAGATATACAGTTTGTTGATTCAGGATGCTCAAATCACATGTGCAGTGACACAGGTAGGTTTTCATGTTTGGATATGACATTCACTCACTCTGTCAAACTTGGAAACAATAACATAATGAAAGTGGCTGGAAAAGGTGTTATCAAACTAGCACTAGGAGAAATCTGGTACACTATAGGAGATGTTTATTTTGTCCTTGAGCTTAAGAACAACTTGCTAAGTGTTGGGCAGCTTCAAGAGAAAGGTTTGGCAGTGTTATTTCAAGAAGGAGTGTGCAATACATATCATCCTCAAAGAGGATTAATTGCACAATCTATCATGAGTGCAAACAAAATGTTCATGCTTCTGTCCAAGCCACCACGTACACATAAAATACAAGAAGAAAAGAGTAGGGAGGTAAATTGCCTTCATACAAATGGAGATGATCTTTCAAAGCTCTGGCATCAACGTTATGGCCATCTAAGCTATAAAGGGCTACGCACACTGCAGTACAAAGACATGGTTCATGGTCTTCCAAAATTCCCAGCCTCAACTATAACGTGTGGATTGCTTGAATGGAAAGCAGACAAGAAATGCAATTCCAAAACAGTCTTCTTGGAGAGCAACTCAGCCTTTGGAGCTCGTTCATTCAGACATTTGTGGTCCCATATCCCCTGTGTCTAACAGTGGGAAGAGGTATTTTCTAAGATTCATTGATGATTTTAGTCGAAAAGCAATGGTTTATCTGCTGGCTGAAAAATCGTATGCTCTAAATTGTTTCAAACTATTCAAGAGTATGGTTGAAAAGGAAGCACGTCTGTTGCTCAAGTGTCTTCGAACATATAGAAGAGGTGAATATACTTCAACTGGTTTTAACATTTTTTGCAAAAAACAATGGTATTCGAAGACAACTGACAAATGCCTACACACCCCAGCAAAACAGGGTCGCGGAGAGAAAGAATAGAACGATAATGAATATGGTGTGAGCCTTACTGTCAGCAAAAAGGATTCCAAAGTCATTTTGGCCTGAAGCAGTGAACTGGACATTTTATGTTCTAAATCGATGTCCCACTTTGGCAGTTAAAGATGTAACACCTCAAGAAGCTTGGAGTAAAATCAAACCTCATGTGGATCATTTCAGAGTTTGGGGCTGCATTGCTCATGCTCACATTCCAAATGTCAAACGAGGTAAATTAGACAATAAAAGTTCAGTTTGTATTTTCTTAAGAGTGAGTGAAAATACCAAGGGATGTAGACTTTTCAATACTGCAACAAACAAAGTTATAGTGAGCCGAGATGTGGTGTTTGAAGAGAGTGAGTAGTGGGATTGGGGAAAAGAATATGAAACACAAGTGAGTACAAAATTAGAATGGGGAGAGAAAATACAAACTGAGGGAGGTGATACCAATATTGAGGAAGAAGAAGGAAATGTGAGTGAGATTAAGGGAGGTAATGAAGTGAGTATAAGTGATAGGGAAGCAATAGTAACTGTTGTAGAAAATGAGAGAAGAGAGAGAAGAATGCCTAATTGGATGGATGATTTTGTGAGTGACAATTTTTTATCTGATGATGATGAAGCTAATATGGTGCAAGAAATAGGAATTGAAGATCCAATTCATTTTAAAGATGCAGTAAGAGAACCAAAATGGAAGCAAGCCATGGACAGTGAAATAAATTCCATTGAGAAAAACAACACGTGGACTCTCTCTGAATTATCAAAAGGTGCCAAGAAGATTGGAGTCAAGTGGGTTTTCAAAACAAAGCGAGATGAAAATGGCAAGATTATAAAGCATAAAGCTCGTTTAGTAGCTAAGGGATACTCTTAAAGACAAGGTGTTGATTACTCGGAAGTCTTTGCTCTAGTGGCTCGGCTTGACACAATAAGGATGGTGATAGCATCAGCAACTCAAAAAGAATGGAAAATCTATCAACTTGACATGAAGTCAGCCTTTTTGCACGGCCAGTTAAGTGAACATGTTTTTGTTGATCAACCAAGAGGCTATGAAAAGAAGGGCAGCGAACACTTAGTGTACTAGCTGCACAAGGCATTATATGAATTGAAACAAGCTCCAAGAGCATGGTTCAATCGCATTAAAGCTCATTTCATCAAAGAAGGTTTTGAAGGTTGTGATAGTGAACAAAATCTTTTCACCAAGAAGAGCAAAGAAGGTCAAATTATTATTGTCAGTGTCTATGTTGATGATTTAATTTTCACTGGCGATGATGAGTCTTTAATGATGGAGTTTAAGGCGTCAATGATGAGTGAATTTGACATGTCAGATTTGGGATGCATGAGTTATTTCTTGGGTATTCAAGTTCTACAGAAAAAGGAAGGGATTTTCATATGTCAAAAACAATATACAGAAGAAGTCTTGAGGAGGTTTGGAATGTTGGAAAGCAATTCAGTTCACAATCCTACTGTACTAGGCATGAAGATTCATGTTGATGCAGAGGGGGTGCCTGTAGATGAGACTTACTACACGCAAAAAATATAGTGGCGACTCCAAATATCCCGTAACCTTTTTGGGGCGCAACAATGTGTTATTAACCAAGAGCTCAAAATCGCGTAGCTTTTTGGGTCGGACAAAAGTTTTTTGCGCTTTTTGTAGTCTAAAAAAACCAAGAGCGAAGAGTGTTATTAAGTTTGATTATTCTTATCAAGGATCCAGCCATCAACTAGATTGGGTATGGTGACCCTTAACCTACTAAAAAGTTGTCTTCTACATCTTAAAATAATGATCTACGTAAGGTTTGGTAAGTGTGTGGTGTGCTTTCTTGAAGGATTTGACTGCTCTAAATAGGGAGTCTTCTTAGTGTGAGACTTATAATAGAAACTCATATTGAAATAGTCACGTTAAAATGAGTAATTTTTTAAATGAGAATAATAATAATCATAATGGGAATAATAATAGTAACAATAATAGCCCCTCTTCATCTTCATTTTCTACACATGAGTCAATATAAGTGTATATCATTTTGTTATAGTTTAATAATGTTAGTGTTACAAACACCATAATTTCAAATAGTATATTTTTGTCTACACATATATGTCTTATGAAGTTGGAATTGTTAATTTTAGCACCTATAAAATATAATAGGTAGATATATAATCTCATGGACTTATTTTTTCATTATGATTTTGTGTTTGTTGATATTATGTAGTCAAAATGAGGGGTATGTTTTCAGGATTTGGACAATTGCATAATTCTTCTCCTCCTACACATGCTCATGCTCACTCTATTCGTCTCATGTTGGTATCTCCTCATCCCCAACTCCACTATCATCACCAATAGGTATATTATTATTCATTTTAATCTTCATTTTTCAATGGAGAATTTGTCCCTTGTCTTTAATTCAATAGAAAATAAATACATGTATATTCTTTTCTCTTTAAAATTCATTCATTTAGTACATATTAATGATAATAATAAATGAAACTTCATCATATTTGTAAATTTGGCTTTTTACATGTGTTGCCCACTAATTACCATAAACCTATGTATAAAGAAGAGAGAAATAAGAGAAAAAAGTAGAGGTGAGAAATACATAAAAGTTGGGGGAAAAAATATGGGTTCTGATCTGATAAATAATTTCAAGTCAAAATGAGTGATAATAGTAATAATAGTTGGTCAAATTAATGTAGTTCAATATTAAATGACATATACATGAATGTTTGGAAGTTAGACAAAATCACTTATTCATCAAAAAATGATGTATCGCATGTCAGACCTTGGTTAAGTAGTTAAATATGCATAAATATAGAGTTTAAATAAACAACACAACAAAAATAGAAGTTCTTGGTTATGGAAGAGGGAAAAACAGAAGAACTAAAAGGGAAGAAATGAGAAATACTTGAAAATTGGAAGAAATTATTGGTTCTAATGAAACAAATTTCAAGTCAAAATGAGTAAGTAGCAATAGTGGTAGCATGTTTTTGCTTAGGACATCTAACGTAAAAAAACTCATATTTTTTGCTTCAAATAATGTATTGAATGACATATATATCTTATTTATACTACTTTTTTGCTTCACATAATGTTCAAAAGTAGTATTAAACCAAGGTGTTTTGCGGCTCTTGGATAATGTCTCTGAAAATTGTGATGATATAGAATATAGCAGTTTTGTTACCTTTCAAAACCTTCTTCATGCATAATTTGAATTACTTAAAACGTGATATTAAAGAAAATTTTGTTTTTTTTACTTCTTAAAAACTTCCAAAACTACTACTTGAAATCAGGGTAGGGAACAATGGACTTTCACATATAAACTGTTTTTACTTGAAATCAAATTAACATGTGCATCAATTAGATTATCATATACGTGGCATTAAATATATATATATATATATATATTATATATATATATGTATATGAAAATTAGAGCATTAAATATATATATGAAAATGAGAGGAAAAAGTATAAATTGTTTAAGATAGTTTAAACAACAATAAATTATACTGATACCCCTGAGTTTTAGCGAAATTACACAAACCACCCCTCAATTTTCTACACTTACACAAACCCTCTCATTTTTATACTTTTATTACACGGACCACCCCTGCATGATAAATAAGTACAATCTTTTAAATAAAAAATGTGATAAATGTAATTAAGTTAAAGAAAATATGATATATTGTATTGGTGACAAATCTAAATAATATATGAGTCGATGCTTCTTTATTATATTTGGTTCTTAACGATATAGTATAAGAACAATTTAAACAATATCTTTTTAAAATTGTTGATACATTTTGTAATAAAAAATAATATAGATATATTGATTTGTATATTATTTGAATTTTTCCTCATAGTACACGATGTTTTGTTTAACTTAATTGCATTTATCACATTTTGTATTTAAAAAATTACACTTATTTCTCATGCAATGGTGGTCAGTGTAATGAAAGTATGAAACTATGGGAGGTTTGTGTAGATGTAAAAAAGTGAGTTGTTATTTATGTAATTTCACTAAAACTCGGGAGTGTCACTGTAATTAACTTTTTAAACAATGGACTTTTATATATGAATTGTTTAAATTGAAATCAAACTAACATGATCATATACATACATGACATTAAATATTTATGAAAATCAGAGCATTAAAGTATATGAAAATCAGAGCAAAACGTATAAATTTTTATGTGCGTCAACAATGACTTTTATATGATCATGAGCGTGAACAATGGACTTTTATATGATCATAGATGTATAGATACATAATTGACAGTAGTAATATTATTTGGGTCTATTATTAGTTTAATAATTCATTAATATTTGGTTGTATTATGCTATGATATGTTATTTGTCATAAATACATTCCCGTTGGGGGAAAAAATGATAGTTACAATATAGGGGAAAAAATGATAGTTACATTATAGGGGGAAAAATGATAGTTACATTATAGGGAAAAAAATAAAAAACAGTTAACCATTAGAAGTTATAGATCTATAAACATAAAATTAGAAGTTATAAAGATAAAATTTTGAAAAATATAAAATACTCTATGAATAGTTATTTTATGTTTATTAGTATTAATGTAGATAAACATGAAATTAGAAATTATAAAAGATAAAATAGGAGAACATAAAATACGTCATGAGTAGTTATTTTATGTTTACTAGCGTGTTGACATGCACTGTCGTGCCTGTCAATCCGCTTTCCTATCGTTTGTAATGTATAGTTTATATTTTATAAATTCAAATATAATTTTTTGCGCTAAATTTACGGTTGAATTTATTCAATTGGTGTAATATTCAATTTTTTAAATACACTTTTAAAATAAGAAGATAATAATTATAAAATAAGAAAATAATATTATATGATTTTTTTGGTAGAAATAAAAAGATATTGAGGGCAAAATAGGAAAACACAAATTACACCATGATGGGTGGTTATTTTGTGTTTTCCCTTTATTAATAGTATAGATTAGTATTAGTATAGTTAAACATGACATTAGAAATTATAAAAGATAAAATAGAGAAATATAAAATATTTCATGATAGTTATTTTATGTTTTCCCTTAATCTATTAGTATTGATAACCTATGAAGCACAGATACGGATACGTGTATCGAATACGATACGTATCCGAAACGTTGACACGCATTTTTTCTAAAATATAAGATACGATACGTTCAGGGATACACGTATAAAATAATAAAAAACACATAAAATATGATAAAATTATAAGTATAAATTCAAACATCCAAAATAAAATAAGTTGTGGATCGGAGAGTACTGACTATTGGAGGGTCAATGCGGTGTGATGATATGTTGGTATGAGTCTTTGTGGCCTTTAAATAAGATGGTGTTTATTAAAAACGAATTTATCTTATCCTATTTTATTGAAAACAAATATATATATATCCTATATTTTATTGAAAATGAATCTATATATCCTATATTTTATTCAAAACGAATCTATATATCCTATATTATTGAAGACGAATCTAATACGTGTCTTGATATTTATTTATTTTATTTAATTTTTTTAATTTTTGAATACTCTATGGATACGTATCATTCGCGAGTCCGAGTGTATCCATGTTATATACGTGTCGGACACCGACATGCAAAGGTGTTTGACGAATCCGTGATTCAGAGTTGATAACAATATATAACCTTAGGCATTATATAAAGTTATATTGTATCATCATTGTACATGCTATGTTAGGTGTTATAACTAATATCATTTTTTATTAATTTTTTTTTATAATTGCATTATAAACTTATAACATTATAATATGTTATGCATATTAATGCAATACATACAATATCAATAAATCAATCAAAAAATGAGAATTAAACGTTATAAAATAGGAATCAAAATAGAATTATTTTATTTTATTAATAATGAAATGCGCTGATGTTTTTAGAAAAATATATATACTCCTTTTGTGACACTTATACTTTTATGATGGCTTATTTTTATCATCACATAAAATTGGCTACAAATATTAGATACAACAATACTACAAATAAAAAATTATATTAACAGTAAATGTACATATAGTAACTGAGTGTAAATGTACATGATTCAATAAAAGTTAATGAATTTCAACATGTAATATAAATTATATTATATGATTCACACAAACTGAAAAACTCACGTGCAAAAAAATTTCTAACATTTTTCTCTTCCTCCGATCACTCATTTTACTTTTTATCACAAGTTAACATTTTGTTTACTTTCCTCAACTTCTCCATATTTAATTTTTGATAAGTAAAATTAGAAGTAATAGGGAACAATCCATGGGAATGCACAGATATATGGCTAGATATTACCTTAAAAGCCTCATCCTATTTACTGTTACTTTGATTCTAGTTAGCCATAAACACCGGTTGATTCCAAGTCAATAAAGTGTTGAAGAGTGCTTTAAATTACAGTTCTATTACATATTTACCCCAATAACATCAAAATTGACACCAAATATGCTGAAAATACAGAAAACTTACCATATACTTCAACTTTCTTATCAGTATACAAAAAAGTATAACATGCAGGTGGCTTCACCAATAAAGAAAATTAGTTAAGAAATTTAAAAAACAATTATCAAAAGTTACGTATTTATAATAGATTAAGTGATATAGTGAACTGAGGTTAGCAACAAACATGTAGCACTGTTCACTCACTAAAAGATTATGAAAACAAAGTTCTGTCCTTTCATATTAAACAAAACAGGAACATCCAAACAGACTAAAAATGTTTAAGCTATAATACAGGGCCACAACAAAATTTCAAGCAACAAATACAAATATCACTGCTATTTGCATTTGCTACCCAGCAAAAAGTTTTTTTAAAAAAAGATTTCATACTGAAAACCAAAGAATTAGTAAATTACATTCTATTCTATTTTGATTTGCCCCTTCAGATAAATAAAGAAAAACTTTCTAACTAATCAGAGAACTTGAATGATGTGAAACTAACTCAACTAAGGTCAGTTATGCAAACCTTATGCCTATATGGGGCTTAGTATGTCTTCTTTCTCAAAATTGGCTTCTTCACATCTTTTCTTGATGTTGATGAAAATCCTGGTGTGGGTATATCTATTGTGGCTTCATACAGGTCCTTCAATCTTCATTTAGGGTAGGGGAAGGAGATTAATTCAGAAATATGGCAATATTAGTCCAAAAACAATTACTTTTAAGGCACAAAAAAGGACAGGAATATTAAACTTACTTTGGGATGCTGAGAACAAGTGCAATAAATAGAAATCCACCTACAAGAGTTAATATTGGTGCCGGAGTCAACTCCTGCATTGTACAAGAATTAAGAATAAGAATTATAATGTCAGGAGGAAAATTAGAAGTTGTTAATGGAAAATTAAGAAAAATAAAAAAAAGGTGGAGAGAAGAAGAAACCTGCTTCAGCTGATCTTCAACAATTCTGTATCTCAGAGGGCCAACATGGATTTGAATATTTTTCTCCAAGTCGACCTCAATGACATCAGATTCAAATTTAAGGGAGCTTGAAGGGAAACCAGATCTAAGTTGGAGAAGATGTCTACCCTTCGATAAACCTTTCACTTGGAAGAAGTTAGAGATTGGCAGGGGGAAGACAGACTCTATCTTCGTCGTGTCACTAGCTGACTTGATCTCTACTATTAGGTGTTTACGCAGTTCATCTGTCGTGTTTCCTTCGATGTGGCAACTTACAATTGTTATTTCTGGCTCCTCAAAAACTATAAAATCTAAACCCTTAATATCCTCAGTTCCAACCTGTGAACAATAACCAACAAGCTTAGACCAGGATCTGAACATGGATGGCGAAGCTGAAACAGATAGCTAATAAGAACTAACCTTGACAGCAACGGAATCTGGAGATGCACGCTCTATATTAGAATTGCCCAATACATCCCTTTTAGATACTTTAACAGCATAGACAGTGTCAGGATGTAGTCCTCTTAGACGATAATTTCCAGAGGAATCGGTCACAGTTTCCTCAAAATAGCCTTTTGACTCTGCCCGGGCTTCAACTGAAACTCCTCCTTTGGGTTCGCCTGACAACAGAGTTACTAAGCCTGTAGCACTGTAAGAATTGATTTACCTCAGCATCTTCCAGAGTAAAGTATGCTCAAGTTAAAAAGTGCAGATGCAAGGAAAAGGAGAAAAACTTACATGGTATAAAGTGAGAAAATATAATTTCTCTGTAACAAATAATACAAACATGTCCATTCACCTCCTACCCCTTTTGCATTTTACATCACCCTAGTCATAAGCAATGTTTCAAATTGCGGACCGCATCACACGATGCTGCCGCAATATTGCGGTTGCGGTGATCGCTGCAACCGCATTACACCACAATTGCGTTTTGACACTGAATCACAGTGATGCGACCACAACGCAACGGCTTCAGACCGCATTTGAGTCGCATTGGGACGCAACCGCATCTGGCCGCATCGATATCAAAAATATTTTTTACTCACAAAATAATTTACACAGCAACGGCCACAATCCGCATCGCAACGGCCGTAATGACCGAAATCGCAGTAACTGCAACCACGACCGCAATTTAAAACACTGGTCATAAGTATAGTTTAAGTTCCATTCATCATGTAATGTAAACTATTAGTCAGACATAACCTTGCAATGGTATGCATCTTCAAGTTGTGGAAACTTGTGCAAAATAGGAAGGATTGCATTCTACTATAATGAGGTATACTTTAATGATAGATTTAAAATCAATCTATTAGGTCAGCTACCAATTTCAATGGAATTTACTACAGAATTCCTAAAATAAAAAAAATACTTGCTTGTACAATGTGACTATGTGAGGTATGTGCAAGATCTAGATCATTCAAGATAGGTGCAGTAGAGTTATAAAAGCATTGTGTATATGTAGTAAATTACAATTAAGAATATATTTTCCCAAAGGTGATATTTATTGAGTTGCACTCCTGCCCTTACTCTAATTCCTCTATCAGAAAACACATATACCCTTTGTTAAATAAATTCACAATTAAGTCTCTCATTTAAACCAGATCCGTATTACCAAAAACTGTTCTTGAAGAAGAGGTGATGCCTATGTTTTTAACAGATTACAGACGATCTATATATATATGCATCTCTCAAAGTTAGTCACCTTAGAATCTCAATTACTTGAGATAAGGCAGGTAGTTATTGTGAAAATATTATATTGATAGAGAAAAAAACAAATGAGGACAAGATTATGAAGCAGGGAAAAGATATAAACAAAACAACACTTGAATTTAGCTTTTACACAAAAAAAAATTATAGAAAATATTAGACCAATATTCTTTTCCACAAAAGAAAAGCAAAGACAAGCGATTAAAATGTATTTTACTGGAAACACCGTTGCCATAAAGCTATAAATGCTTGAAATGCAGGACAATTGCACAAAGTGATGATTGCTTTCAGTTAAATGATAGAAAGGCAAATTTGGTGAAATAAAAAAATGAAACCTGTAAGCTACGCGTGTGGCCTGGAAAATAACTTCTTTAAACTCTCCCGCTCCAAGCTCGATTGCCTGTGCTGGAGGTGAGAAAGCATACTCCTAGGAAATAAGATAAAATAGGCTGAATAAGATAGTTGATGAAAACATAGGCTCAGAAAAAATGAACAACATAATTAAAAATCCTTAGGTTTACAAACTATGCAACTTCTTTCTCTTAGTTGAGTTTCACTCAAGTAGACAAATATTAACAATCTAGTACAGGACTACAGGCACAAAAAGAAGATCTACTTTGAGCTGAAGAGACAAGTGGAGATTCTGGATGAGCAAACTAAACAATTAAGCATGACAGCAAAATGCTATAGGTGTCTTTCTTTTTCACATTTTGTTACTTTTTGTCAACCACAAGTACGAAATTACTCTCTTTTAGGGTAGAGATGATTTTGTATACATAATCAAATCAATTAATGTTGTGAACTCCAAGTGCAGCGGCTCATGAACAGAGCTGGTTGATTGAAAAGTTATGTTATGTATATCAAGTGGATAAACAAGCAGTAGAATGCAATATTGTAACAGTCATGGCCAGTAAAGTACCTTTAAAACAGGACGTAAATAGAACATTCCAGGAAATAAATTAATAAATGAGAATGTCTCTCCAGTCCCAGATACTGAGTTGTTTCGATAACCATTGTCACCACTCAAAGATAACAGAACAGAAGGAATGGATTCTTTAGCATCATCTATGTGATGTACGCGTACTGAAATTTGACTAAGCTTCTGGCCGCTAAAGGAATGAAGGCCAACTTGTTTTAAATGATAACCAGGCTGCAAAAAAGAAACAAATAGATAATAAAAATATAGGACAACATGAAGGGAATCACAGTGAAAAAAACCCTACTTAAATGGCCTTTTGCATTCAGTACTTGGATTTTTTACCTTTTATCAGATGATACACTTAAGTCTTAAGCAGAGGTAGAGAAGATTAGAATTAATTAAGGAAGGTAGCAACACAAACATCTCGGATAAGTAGAGAAACTGTACCACTCCACTTAAGTATTATATTTTAAATATCTATCGTAATTGGTTTGAGAGTTATTAGAAACAGACTACCTTTACAGCCTCAATACTGTAACCAATATCGTCATACAGAGGACCTGCCACATAGGAGCCATCAGTACCAGTGGTCGTTTCAACTACTAATTCGCCACTTTTAAGTGAGGTGATGCTGCTATCTCCAGCAGCAAAAATCCTGATATCAACACCAGAAAGAGGAGGCAAAACTGCTCCTTCAATATATACTCCCAGTCGAGAAGAAAATGCAGGAACAAAAGCTTGACAATTATCATCTGCCACTGATACCTGAGAAAATAGTTTTTTCAAATGAAACTTGGTGCTTGGCTAATAAAAGTACCAGTTTACAAACTAATCTTTTAACACTCACATGATGTTCTCTAGGATAAAATAAAATTTTCTTCTCCCCATCATTCCTGCAAGGAAACAAAAAGAATAACTCAAGTATAAACTTGGGTACATTGCAGCACTTGAACAAATTCTGTCAGCTAAAGAGAGGGGAGAAAAGATATAATCAATCATCAATCAATATAATTTCACAAGGTTAAGAAAACTTCCAAATAGCAACTCCAGCTTGTGATATTGTGTCATCTAAATTTTGACATGAGTCACAATTTTTATAGAAAAAAAATAAAATTTCTATTACTACCTTAATACAACAAGCAACTCAAACTTTGAAATTTCATTAATAGATTAATTACATATAATTAGTAATATCTTATTACATAATTCATATTTTAACTTTTAAAATTTGCAATTATTACAAAATAGTTCACCATTTGAATCTTCATAAACATATTATCTGTAATTTATTAGTATCTCATTACATAATGAAACATATAATTTTGTATTTTTTGATAATTTTGTGCACTGCACAGATGTTATTGTAGTTAAATTAACTAAAAAAACTACAAGACTTAATTCCACCAGTATCATCAAAAAATATCGATCAAAAAATGATTTTTAATTAAAATGTTTAAGAAAAAAACTGGAAACATACAACTCAAGTTAAGATTGACAATTACTTTTCCCACAGGATGTGACTCTAAAAATTCAAAACGGTACAATATAAAGCTATTAAAATATTTACTGTAAATGGTATAAGTGCACCTTGTACTTTATTATTAATTGTTGTACACAGTCCTACTCTCAGAATATATGTATAAAGATGTACTGAAATAGTCACCAATGTGTATTCACACAAGTGATTTTCCTCTCTTGATCCTATCTCTATCAACAAAAGCCTTTAAACAAAGATAGAGGTTGAACAGACATTGTTGGAAAACCAGTGAGATACACGTACCTTGAGTCCCGGGGAACAAATGTAAGCTTTTCTCCAAGATTTGCCCAAAAAGAATACTCAAATATAGCATTATTTGTTTGATCTTTCTCATGAGATTTAAGCAAGGCCTTAGAAGAATCAATAATACCACCTCCATCCTTTTGAATATCGACAACTATATTCTCAGACAATGCATTAACTGGGCTGGACTGCAAGCTTATTTGTCCTTTAAGTAGATATTTTTCTCCTTTCAGATGGATGGGCTACAAAAAAAAACAGATTAATTGTGACAAGAGAAAATCCCAGGAAGAACAAAATCTAAATTAAAAAGCTGAAATATAATTATGGCTATCTGCATTCTCCATACCGATAGATTAGATGTATCAATTTTCACAGATGAGCTCCCAAATAAGATGCAAGAGTCAACAAAATTAAATTCATGTACCCCAGGATATTCTACACATATATGCTGGGAACCTTTCTGCAGATAGCACAAAAGAAAAGAGATGAATTTCGTTAAGCTGCAGTTTCCTGACATTTATTCCGCCTATAATTGTTAGATACCTGAATTTTCAAATTCACAGTTGACCCATCTGGTTGAGTTATGAAACCATTAACGTCATGAGTGGAGATAACATTGACCAAGTAGCCTTTTTGAACAAACAAAACTCCATCCAAGTCCTCAGTACCAACATTTATATCAATGAAGCTCTGCTTCCAGCACCAGTTATCTTCCAAGGTCACTGAATCAGGGGAACCATGTTTGACCTAAAACCAATATTATTACACAGTGAAAAAACTCACAATTAAAAGATAAAAAAACAAAAAGCAGTAGAGAATTTAAAATAGAAGTGTTCAGTTAAGGGTAAGGTGATAAAACTTAAAACAACTAAGAAATCACACATTAAAATAGGAATGCAAAAGAAGGCAAACCTCAAGCCTGTATTTTCCAGGAATAACATCCGAAAAATGAAATTCACTACTCTCGGTGGTCAAGCGAATCGTCTTTATCTCTTCATTATGTTTATTAGCCTGTTTCACAAGAGTCACGGATACAGAAGGACCACAATTCTCCTTGCAGGCTACAGCACCGTGAATATTGACCAGAGCCTAAAATCATGTGCCACACAATCAGTATAGAACAATGTTTTTGAAAAACTGAGTTTATGCCATAAAAAATCGGGTCTGCATCCTGATCATGATGTGAAGATGTGGTAAAAAGGATTCCAAAAGGAAATATAAATATGAAGCAAAAGAAACTTAGAGTAATCAAATACATATTTGACAATATACAAGAACTATAAATAATTAATTAATTAGTTAAGAATTCAGGTTCGTAATTCTATTCTTCTTGAAAGAATCTTAGAGTTACTAAATGTCAACTACATTTTATCATTAAAAAAATCTTACAAGCATATGATATGACTGGTCAGTATATGCTGAACTATGCTGACAAGGGACTCCAAAAAGATGTTCAGCATGCATTTGCCAAAAAAGATTAAAGTAAAAGAAAACAAACTTTAAATTAAAGCATATAAGATATGTATAGTTAAAACATATGAAAAATTACCTGTGAAAATTGAACATTCAACAAGGGACTGTTGACCACAACATCAATATAAGATGGCACAAACATGAGTCCATGAGCATTCCCGGGACTAGCAGCAATAGCAGATAAGCGATATTCACCAGGCACAACCTAAACATTAAAAAACGAGTTACACATTAGTAATAAAGAATGAACAATCAAAATTTGGCAGATACTCTAAAGACATCACTAAAGAAAGAAGCCAAAAAATTATTTTGTATTACTTAAATGAACTGAGATTTCAAGACAGGCATTAATTCAGACACACGCGAATCTTGTCCCCAAGAGTCAGCTCAGTTGGTAAAGTTGCAGGACATAGTGACCTCCAGGGTTCAAGCCCCCAGAAGTGAGCTCTCTCTCCCTCCCCTTTAAAAAAAGAAAACAATGTTTGCCTATAAAAATAAAAATAAAAACCTGTACACATCTTTAAACAAATAAAAACTACTATTCCTTTTAAGAAACTGAGAATTGACATAAAAACCATGCTATCTAACCGAAACCTCTCCATAACAGAGAACTCTTTCTTTCTATTATAATGGTTCAAACAAACAACTACATGAGAGTAAAAAAATTGTAAGCTCAAAGCTGCAACCACAAATTCCCAGTTTTTGCTTATATCCGGTTATTAAAGAATCTATTGTCAATAGGCCTAAAGTATTGTCACAGATTGTACAGTCAAATGTTTCAGAAACTTCCTTTTTAGCTTGTGCTCTTAAGATAGAAAAATGCAATAAGTTGACATAAATTCAATGATAACATGATGCTTCCCAAACTGGCGAACAGCAAGAAAACTAAAACTCCCAGACCATATTGTATGATCTGTTTTTACATCCTAATCCAGCACCTTACCTCTTTCAGCCAGAGCCAAGAATATATCCCACATGATATTAGGAGACACCGACAACAAAAGAAAAGATTTATTGCACTTTCAGCTAACATACCTCAAAGCAGAAGTTTCCATTTTCATCTGTTAGTTTCCTTTGTGGTTTCACATTCTCAGGTCCATGAGTCAAAGCCACCTAGTACAATTAACAAAAAAATTAATTTCAGTCGATAACTCTTCATGCAAATATTACTATATTGATATCTTTGCATACCTTTGCTTTCAGATCAGCACCAACCATCCTAACTGAACCACAAATATCATACGAAATGGCATTAATGTCTTCTACTGAAGCCATATTTGGCAACACCTGAGCAAGCAAACAAAGTTTTAAAGAAGAGCTATGACAGCAGCATTTTTTATTATTACAAAGTATTAACAAATCTTCCATGCTTTTCTCAACCACGTAACAAATCTTTACCATCATACTAAGAGCAATATATGAAATTTAGATAGCTGATGAGATTTTTTTGATATATTTTACCATAAACTTCTCCAATTTCTTGAAATTGTAATGCTCCTTTCTGGCCTCTATGGTATAGCGCTTGGATGTAACCTAATAAATTAAACATGGAAATAAGAAATGGCAAAATAAAATGTAACCATAGAAGAAACTATAATTAATTGAAAGATATCAGCGAAATATAAAACGATTAAAAACTTCTAATGCAGATCTAGGCCCTAATGATTAAAAATGATTACATACTTATTACTTAAATTGATAGAGACTAATTTAATGAAAGCATGGATGAGAGGCGTGAGGAACATATGGAGACAAAAGTGAACAAAAATTCTAGACTGAGAAGATAAATGAAGATTCAGGAAGACAAAAAAAGAATGCATCACCAATGAACATGATATATGGAGCACATCTCCCTATATTAATACCTGATCAAGCTTATAATATCCTTTATTGTCAGTAATAGACCTTTCATGACCATCCACTGTGATTTTAACACCCTCCACTCCCACTTCATTTCCATCAACTACACGGCCTCCAATGGAAAACCCAGTTACCTGTAATAATTAAAATTGATAATAGATGCTTGAGCAAAATAACATACATAACCACAATAACAAACAGAAGAACAGACACCAACATAACATGGTAACTGTTACTGCACCAAACTTAAATATATTAAACAATTAAAGTATTCAATAGTTGTATCTATATTTGATACCTAGATGTCCTCCCATTAACATCTTAATTCTTTTCTATATTAGTTTTTGTATTTTTTTTCTCATATCTTTTCAGTGGCAATATGCACTTTTAAATTTAAAAAATGATAACCATAAATGTAGGCAACAGACAGCAAGCAGTTTTTCTTCCATAAGCATTTATAGTTGCTAATCATAGTGATCAGCCAGCAGTTGGAAACTTTATTGGTACTCAGTGATCCTTGAGGAGTTTGATAGCAATAAACTATGCCCATGCAGCACATAGCAGCCAATTCTGAAAATGAAATCTCATTTAAAATTATAAATTATTTTTTTGGTATTACCAAGGATATCCCCTCACCTTTTGGGTAAGGAACTAATCCATTTCAGGGTGTATGGCCTCCCTTCCCAACAAGTGTCACTCCTAGGAATCGAACTCTTGACCTTTTGGTCTTTATGGGGGTCTAGTAGAGCCTTGCACCACTAGACCAAGTCATGTTGGTAATTATAAATTACAATGCAGTGAATGTGTATAGTAATTAGTAATAGTACATAAGGAACAGGTAATTATCTGGAAAGTGGATGGAAAACAACAAAAAATACATAATAAAAATCTATTACTTTAAAGGATTTTTAAGAAACATGACAACATAACAGAATTCAAATCTCTTTCCATGAAAGTTTAGTGATAAATTATAGAAATTCTATTTTGAAAGCAAAAGAAAACAAACAATGCAAATGGTAAGTATAAACCACATTTTATCCATATAATGTACCTGAAATTTCTGATGTACTGTTAAATGTTGATGCTTAACATTAACTGAGACACTGGATGGCAAAACATCAAATACTGTATTTTCACCCTTATAGTAGGGTACAAGTTCATAATTTCCTGTGGATTAATAAAAAGTGTGAACACTAAATTCAAAGAAATAGGTTTTAGCAGGATGTAATCCGAAGAAGCAATTTCATGCACAGCAGAATGATAAATACTCAATTCTGCAGAAATGCTACTATAAATGATCAGAAAATTGAATAGCAAGTTAGCAACTGTGAAGTAAGCATAAGCGCAAGAAACAACTGTGAAGTAAGCATAATTGTGTAATGTTCCTAGAATCTTGAAAACTACACTCATCTCTTTCCATATATACAATTTTCAAATTGGTTTTTGTTCAATTGTTTATAGTTAAATGCAAAAAGTATAACAAGAGAACAGAAAAACTCTCGAAAAAACTTTATTTTCTATCGGTGTATGGGAACCAGCAATATAACACTCCCTGTGTGACAACATAACACGTTTAAGAAGTTAGGATTCCAACTTCCGCAGAAAAGTATACACAAAGACTGACTCACACCAAAAGGGTGGAGAAGGACAATAAGCGTTCAAAAAGGGAATTACCACAAGGTATTGAATTGAATGTGAACTTTCCATCAGCATCTGAGACAGCATGGCAGAGGGCTGCTCCTTGTCTTGGGCCATCAGCCGAACCTTGCAAACATTCTGCCTCAAAAACATCATCTGAATATAAGAAAATATGGACTCCTAGTATTGGATTTCCCTGAAAAAGGAATAACCAAAATGAAAGACAACTAAAAAAAAGGACTCGGTGAAACTCTCAAGTTAAACATAAAACACATCAAATCATACAGAAAGTTTGGGCTGGTTGAGAGCCAAAACATCTCTCAAAACAATCATACAAATATGAATAGATAAAGCAGTTGAGGAAAACAGGGTTTTATATGTCACATATATAAATCGATTTTTCACTAGATTATGATACAATTCCAAAAAGGAAGTAAAATTTAAATAAGATGTGTTGCTTCAACAAACATTACCTGGGAAACAACAAGCCCATTGATACTATACCCAGGAACAAAGAAAACATCATCAACTACCACATTTCCAAAGCCCAATTCCACCTGTAAGAAGTGCATTTTTTGGTAAAATAGCAAGCAGAATATGCAAGCTCATTAACTTTTTTATGAGCCTAAATTTATAAACAAAAACAACCAAGTCTTAGTCCCACTAGTTGGGGTCAGCTACATGAATCGAACAACACCATAATGCTCTATCATAATTCATAAAGCATGTTCATTGAAAAAGCATGAGACTAAATTAATAAGCTATTGAAATAAATTTAAATATAACTTTCTTCAACATGATACTAAATAGTGTCATGGAAAAGACATGGGCATGAACATAAAGCAGAGCTAAATATCATAATTCAGACCTGCGTTGAACCTTTAACTTCAACTTTCAAAGAAGGATTTGAAGCACGCAGTTCATATTTTCCTGCACGTTGGAAGTATTGTCCATTTGTCTCAGCAATTTTGATGAGAAGGAAAATAGCAAATAATGAAAATAATAGCAACAACGGATGATTGAAAAACCAAATCTCATGGACTACATGATCATTATTCTAGACTAATTCACAAAAGAATGACAGATATAACTTATTGGGCTCCGTGGTCAGATATTTACAAACAACAATAAAATTTCCCATCCAATCTGACTACCCAACTAAGCTTTCATTCCAATTTCTCGTATCTACCATAAATTCTACAACAGTAAACATATCATGCCTTTCTGGCCAATATCCTCAACTGCATCTTAGGTCTCAACCAATTAATTTTGTTTGCCTCCAATGTCATCATATTTCCTACAGTTGAAATTTGAAACCAGCTTCACCTATGTGTTAATCCTTTCAATCCTTTTTAGTGCTTCATTATATTTATTGATGGAGGGTGAGTCTCAACGCAACCACAAGGTTGTTTGCCTTGTAATCTAGAGGTCATGGGTTCAAATGCTAGAAAGAGTCTCTTCGCTTGCGAAGGTAAGGCTCCGTACATCTACCCTCCCCCGACCCCACTAGGTGAGAGCGGCACTAGGTTGCCCTTATTATATCTACTGATGGGCCTCTAACACATGGATTCCACAAAAAGGAGGAACATGACAAGGGCGAGGAGGGAATTACAATGAGTGAAAGGAGCAAAGGAGGGAAGGGGGAATAAAAGAAAAGACAGCTGACAGAGGGATAATGGAGGAGAGGATTCAGTATTTGTGGAGAGCAAATGATTAAGGGGAGAGAGAGTTAAATGGAGTATGACAGAATTTAGAGAAAAGTTTGGGAGGCTTTGGCCAAGGGAAAGTAAAGGTATGCTTCAAAGACAATATCATTGCAGAAGTAAAGGTATGCTTCCCCACCTGGAATTATATTTGTAAACAAGTAACTCCCAGATTCTGAAGTTGGGACAGAAGAGAGGAGATCCCCAGCAGGAGACAATAGTTCAACTTTTACATTTGAAGGACCTCCATTTTTAAGTGAACAGCTTCCTCCACCCACAGCCCCCACAACTTTACCAGATATAGTGAACCTACAATGTACAAACTTCTTCAGGTTTCAAAATTCAGAGCAAGCTCGAGCATAGGGTTTGGCGGGACATAAAGTTAACATAAAAAATAAAATTAATAGCCCACCCTGTGAAACGGAAATTTATATCCTCGTTGCCATTACAACCATTATTGTCAACGACCACGGGAACCTGTGGGGATAAGAAAAAAATAGCAAAACAAACCTCAGAAATCATAAGAATACTTCAAATATTTTTCAGATATTATCAACATCCCAAAAAACAAATCCCTGTGCGAAAATTATATCAATGACTAACCTTTTCTGGATCCCATGACCATCCTTCAGGCCCATTGATTTTAATTACAAAGGAACCCTACAATTAAAATAACTGCATTTAGAATAAATGAATAATGTATTGACATGTAAGGTGTGTGTCAAAATATGTGTGTGTGTTTGTGAAAATACTGTATAATTGTATATATGAATATGCCTTCAAACCTGTAATCATCTATTGACAGAATAATATGTACACTAATACAAAATTTACCTTGTCATACACTGGAATAAAATAGTATCCATTTGGAGCACATTGTGTGCTATCCTTTACCAGTCCATCAATCGTTTGAAGCTCGACCTACAACAAATGGATCAATTAAATGTGTTGATTTCAAATTCAAGCAAGTGCATCTTATCTAAAAACAAGAGGTATTCCCTTCCACAGATATCATTGCATAATATATACCATAGCATCTACCTCCCAAGTAGAAAACAACAAAATAGAAAAAAGTACATGATTTTTGTAGTTTGTGTTGTAATGTCGACATTAAATTATATTATCTTGTAGTTTTTGTAGATTGTACAGTTATTAGGATAGAATATTTATTTATTGTATTTTTTGCTATATTTTGGACAAACTTATATTTCCCTTGGTCTATATAATGTAAATCATTTCCAAGTGTTATCTGTTCAGTCAAAATATTCAGCATTTTGAGCCCAATATCAGTACATGAAGCATCAAAGGATGAGAAACAAGTTCAAGCTTGCATGAGAAGATGAGTGTATTTGGAAAAAATGGAACATGGGATGTTGTTGAAAACAAAAGGGTGAAAAGCGACCAAATGGTACACTGGAGACTGGACTGATATAAGGCAACGTGAAATATTGTTTTGATAGTGCACAAGATTTACATAAAGCAAGGTTACATACAAAAGGGTACACTTAGAGCTAAGGGATTGACTATCAAGAAATATTTGCTCCACTAACAAAAATGAACACTTGAGAATCTTTTTTCTCTTGCTGCCCACTTTGGTTCGGAATTGCACCAGTTTCATGTTAGAAATGCCTTCCTCAACAGATACTTGGAGGAGGAAGTCTAAAATTTCAACTGAATATGATTATAGTATACTAGTTAGAGGAAATAAAATGTGTAAGTTCACTATGGTTCATTTACCAGTTGAGTTTTGGAGGGGAAGGAAGGCTTTAGAACCATCTCACACGTGTATTTCATGGTTCTTAAGCCTTCCCTTTCCCTCCCCTCCCCTCCAAAATTCCACTCACAAACAGAGCCTAAGTTGAAAAGGACCCAGTATGGATTGAAGCAGTATCAAAATGTATGGTTTGAAAGATTCACAAAGGCAAATTAATTGTATCCTTGGGAGTTGGGATAGAAAATCAGGGTGATCATACTCTTTTCTTTAAACATTCACAAGAGGGTAAACTCGCTATCCTACTTTTGTGTGTTAATGACACATAATTATATTTGAGGATTACTTAGTGAGGAAGAAGTTGACGAAAAATTAGCAGCTGAGTTTGAAAAGAAAGACCTTGGAAGGCCAAAGTACTTCCTTGGGATTGAAGTTGCCCACTTAGACAAAGTGTTTTTATATTTTAGTTTGATGATTTGTTAACTAAGAAGCTACCCATAGAAAGGGTTCCAGGGTCTTACTAGCAAGCTCGGAATGGTAGATATCCATTCGCCAGATTGAATGGGAGCGTTGTACTTGTGAAGTCCATATTAAAATTAGAATATCATGTCAGTAGTGTAGATTGTACATTTATTAGGATAGGTTACTGCTTAACTTACTTCTAGTTAAATTTTACACAAGCTTTTATTTCCCCTTTAGTCTATATAATTTAAATCCTTTTACAATGTTATCTAATTCAGTCATAATAATTTTACACAAGATATTGTTCGTCTACAATATACCACTTTCAACAACAAAGACTCGAAACCGATAATACTAAAAGGCAGCCCAATACACAGCCTTACACTCGCAAACGAAAATGTTGATTATGGGATTTGGAATCATAACTCCCTCCTGGTCATAAGGAAAGCAACATTATTGTTGCATTGAGGCTCGCCCTCTATCCGTTAACACTCTATTGCTCGGGAATAATTAATTACAGTTACAACTTACAACTGACACCTCAAATAATACACTCTTTTCATCACTTCAGTTAGCCAAATACTCATCTATTAAAACTAAACCTTATGATAATATTTACAAATATATTAAATCAAATGCGAAAAGTCTCATTTTACACACTCACCGTAACATGAGAATAATCCAATTTAGGATCAGTTTGTTTCCTCGACTTTATCAACGATGAACTCGCCTGCAACATAAATTAAAATTCAAAACAAATAAATAAACAACAGAATTAAGCTGAGATAAACATAATCACAATAATAAAGATCGCGAAATAAAAAAAATTAAGATCCGTGAATTCACATTCTCCAATATCAAATTCGCATAATAATAATGGAGTGATTTGAATCGAACGAATTGAAATAATTTACCTCGATAAATCCACCGCAACCGTAGAAAGAATCAGCAGAAGCGAGAGAAAAGGAATGAGTAGAGATGATGAATAGTAAGAGATGAAAAGCATGTGTGAGTGTGAGTGACATTTTCGGATCTGAGGTTCGGCGATGAATGAATATGAAGAAGCATATATTGATTTATATAATTAAATATCTTTTTATATAAGAATCACTAGATTAGGGGTTTGGAACAAATTCAGAAGCATAAAGGAGCACTAACATAACCTACCTAATTCATAGTCTCATGGGAAATAAGCACATCTTTGTTACATACTTCATTAGGAAAATATTTTTATTATTTTGTATAATAAAATTACCCGTATTCTTATTTTTTCTGATATATAATGTATTATCTATGTTATATTATTTAAGAAAAAACTATTTAAATATAAGAGATGAAATATATTAAGGAGTGAAAATATAAATAAGAGAATGTATGTCATAAATGTCAAATATAATATTTTGTGTATAATATTTATAATCTACAGTTGAATTTATTCGATTGGTGTAAATTGACATTCATGCTCTACATTAAAAACTAATAGTCATAATATAAGAAGAATAAATAGTTAACCAAATAATATGGAACATATACTGAGTGGATATGAACATTGAGTTATATATGGGTTTTTTGGTAAAAATTAAAAAACAGTGAAGGTAAAATAGGGAGAACCACAACTTACACCATAATGGGTGATTATTTTGGATTTTCCCTTTATAAGTAGTATAGATTATTTAAGAAAAAAACTATTTAAATATAAGAAATGAAATATATGAACTCAATGGAGAGTGAAAATATAAATAAGAGAATGTATGAAAGATTAATGATATATTAATATAAACAAAAAAACAGTAGAAATAATATATGGAAGTTTATATTAGTTATTAACGAAAGAGGTTACGAAACTATACCATAATAATGATTATTTCTGGTTTTCACTTTATTAATAGGGTAGAAGTATACATTATGTTATATTGTTATTGTTGAAAATGAAAACTAATCTCAAATAAAAAGTGTCACTGTCTCATGTCTTACTCCTAAGGCTCAAGAAAGTTTTCCTTATGAAAGCAAATAGGAAGCATGCATTACTAGGTATATTTGTTTGACTTATTTTATGGATGTAACAGATTTTATCACCAATATGTACTTCAAAGAAAATTCATCCACATATATAAAATATATTGTTAAATTACTCATAATTATATAATAAAGACAATAGTAACAATGTAATAATGCACATTAGTTAGTATTAATTTCCAGAAGAAATTGATAAATACGGTAAAAAATGCTATCAAAATAAAATAATTGATTGAGAAGAAAATAATAAGTAAATTTCAGAGTTAAAAGTGATAAATACGGATTGTTATGTTTAAAAAATAAAATAATAATAATCTATCAGTCAAGGTTGAAAATGAAAGGATTAGAATTTTTCATTGCTATTAATTGAATATTGTCTTTATCTATGGACCAATTTCACTAAAAATAATGAATTTAGGATTTATATGGTGTGAATATAAAGTTTTTTTGCATTTGTGTGTCAACTTTTTTATTTAATATATAAATAATATTATTTATTATTCATGTGTATTTTTTATATTTAAGAGTAAACTATATTTAACAATATATTAATATTGAGTAATGTACTGTATAAAACATTTATATTATATATACATATATATTAAACTCTAAAATAAATTGATACATGTAATTCATTTAATAAAGTTGATTGTATAATTGTTCTTTATGATCAGCCTATTATTATAGAGCATTCAAACATTCACAAGTGTGCTATTATTTTTCTATGACAGAAATAAACTTTACTTCATTACTTGTGTATATTCACAAGGTATTAGTAGTTTAGTTCTTACCCTTCTTGGGAGGGCTATCATACACTTAAAATAAATTAATTCTTCATGGTCAATCATTTATTATGTTTGTATATGTTTGTGTTCAATTGTGTATAGAATAATGAGATCTCTTTAGTCGAAAATATCATCATTTTTCTAATTTTTTATCAAATATACATGATTAACAACCTATATACATATATTATCTTATATGTCAAATTACATATCCATAATAATAAGTAATATTGAAAATACTTTATCTAAAATGAGTATGTATCGTATTTAATCGGATCTAGAGTCAGGTTCGAGTTCAAAGGTTGACTCGATCAATATTTAAAATCGAGTTAGCTTCAGATCTAAGACCTTGTCCATGTTCACAAAAATAACCCAACCAACTTTTAAAGCCGGGTATGAGACAAGTTTTACCCGACCAAACCTGACTTTTCTCAATCCTAATCCATACATTAGGCAGTGGTAATTTAGTAAAATTATACATCTTCATTTCTTACATTTACACAAATGATATGTGATTTATACATTACATTGGGTACATTTGTGGAGTGGTGAATGTAATGTTTTAAACTAAATAGTCAATTAAACTAACTCTCATGGAACGTATATAAATCAACTTAGAAAACTAACATGATTGTGCTCTTCTGTGAAGAAGTATTCAGATGAATATTTATAAAAAGACCAATTGATTCATCATATACAAAGCCAGCAAGGGTTGGTCTCTTTTCGTCTAAATTGAGATTTCATTAACCAATTTGCTGAATAGCAAACCCACCGATATTAGAAATTAAAGAGCCAGAGATATGAATTTTATTTTTTGAAATTAATATTGAATTGAATAAATGAATTGAGTTTTGAGTAGTTACAATTAAATCCTTTTATAAAAGAAAGAAAAAACTGACTACCCTATCATATAAAGTTTTATAAACTAACTAACCAACTAACCCCTTTTACTATTAGAAACTAATAACTTGAGCTAGAACTAACCCAACAGTACAATATCTCATATTCACATACACTATTATTTTTATATTTATAAAGTATATTTCAACAACCTAAAGTATAAGTTTGTATCATTAATATGAATTTTTGGATGAGAGCTCAACTCTATTATTTACTTGCATATTTTCTTATCATCATGCATGATACAACATTTTTGCTCCATGAGCTAAGTGAAAGAAGCATAGAAGTGGACTTGACACTATATCTTGACCCAAAACTTTAAGGCATTATGTTTATGGGTCCATTCACTTATATGCTCTTTAACTCATCCATTTTTGCTCAATGTGAGACTTCTTCATTCACACTTGGAATACCCAACATCTTCCCCTCAAGTGTGAATTCTCATTTGAGTATTGGATACACCAGAGCTTAACTCTTTATCTACTTGCACCGCCTTTGGCTTATCATTTCATCAACGGAACACGTCACATTGACCTCTCGTCAGGAAGACTTTCGACACAAGGATCCCTCATGGATCTACCGACCAATTGTCGCTTCAATACTCCGACGAGTCGTCGAATCATCGGCTCTGATACCACTTGTTGGGAGATTTCATCTATGGGATACAACATTCCTCTATGAGCTAAGTGAAAGAAGCGTAGAAGTGAGTTTGACATCATATTTTGACCCAAAAACCTTAAGGCATTAGGTCTATGGGTCCATTTACTTATATGATCTTTAAGTCATCTATTTTTACTCAATGTAATATTTTTTTATTCACACTTGAAATATCCAACATATCCCAAACGAAATTATCCAAAATATCCATTATCGTAAAGTTGTGGATCTTTATCGGAGGTTGATCTCTCCCTTATATTTAATTGTCCACGTAAAAATAAAAAATCTTCCTTAATTTGAATATTTAGAGATTATATTTCCCATGTAATTGTTTATCTTATGGCTATGTTGATTTTCGTATATGGTTTGAAGAAGTTTTAATGATTTGTCTATTTTATTGGTATAAGGTATTCCCAATCTTATGGTAAACAATTAATCTTTTTAGGAATGTGTAACTATTCTTTCAAACAAATATGACTCGGAGAAAAGTAAATAGACTTTACAAGTCTAAACTCCTAATATACTTTGAGTGTAAAATCTGTACACTGAGAGTGTAAAGATTTATACATATGCACACTATCATCCACCCTTTATTTGGATTATTTTTTTTGAAAAGTCAACAATAATTAAACATCAATAGTAGATAATATAATGATAGTGTATAAATCTTGTACACTGTCAGTGCATACATCTTTTTCTCATATACTTTTCTCTACTAATATATAACTCTAACTTGAATTTCAAATGACATGCAGGTAAACCACCCAATCCATTATAGCAATGAAAATAGCATATGCATTTCCTATCGCAATTTTAAAGACTTCATTATTTATTTTTATCAGAATTTTAAATCTTCAAATTTTGACCAGTTTAATGAAAGTTTTGTTTTAGACTATTCTTTTAGCCGTGATAATGTATCAAACATTTGTAATATTCCGAATATAAAAAATATAAAACTTAGTAAAGATCACAAAACTAGCTTGAAATAGTATTATCTACTAATAAACTACATCCTATGTCTTAAACTTCGTATCATTTTATATACTCTTTATTTTTCATTATAAAAAAAATAAAAATATATTAACTTTACAAAAATTTATTATTTTCTAACCAATGAAAACGAAAAAATACATAAATTGTTACAAAGTTTAAGACCGAAGATATCCTCGGATCTACCTAACATGTTTCCTACATCATATCCCTGGCGGTCGTTGCCGTTAGTAGTTGTTTTCCGTTAACATCCCCAACCTGCATTTAAAGCCTCCTCTATAAGTCTCTTCTCTCTCACGCAACCCCATAAAAAATAAAAACAAAATCTCAAAATTCAAAAACCATTCACACCCAAAAAAAAATAAAAATAAAAAAGAAAAGTTTTATCAGAGTGCTGAGGTGTACAACTATGGAGATCTACTTGAGTGGGACCACACTCTCTGAACCCGAAACTCCATCTTCCATGGATTTCCCGGGTTTGGATCCACCATTCATTTCTCACCTTTCTTCTTCTTCTTCTTCTTCTTAGTCACGTTGATTTCGTTGTATATTCTGTAGATCTGAATCTTCTGTTGCAATCAACGGTGTTTCTTCATGTCAACCGGTACTGATTTTTATCCTCTTGTTTCTAAGTTTTGTTGCTTAGTCATGATTCTTAATCCTTAGGATAAGTTATTAAAGAGTTTTATTTTTTATTTTTTTTAGTGAATACTTAATTTGGCTGTTTTGTAAAATTATGGTCATTAATTTAGTAAATACTTAACTTGTTTAGTTGAGATTATTTTGATCAATGTTGTTAGAAATGAATTTAGATGATTTTAAGTTCGTGGAATTTCAGGTACTAAAGTGAGGGCCTACAAGTATGAAACTGTGTAAATATAGGTTCGGATTTACTTGAAATATACTACTATTATAAGAAGTGTCACATTGCCGATTATAAGTTCGAATCGGAGGAGACAAACTAATGTTATATATTGGACTCAAGTGTCGTGTTATAACTGATTATAAGTACAAATTAGAAACACCCTTTAGGCCCATGAGTGTGCTAGAGTTTGTAATATCTAATAATATCTTGGTAGCCGCTCAATGCTGGGGACGTATTCACATTTAGTCGAAACTCGTTAACAAATTCATCAGTTTTCTTCTATTTTATTTGATTGTTTGTTACCAACGTTGTGCAACAATCACTTTTGATGCATAAACAATTGCTTTTGTTACTAAAGTGAGGGCCGACAAGGATGAAACTGTGTAAATATCCAAGTTTGTCCATTTGGCAAAAAAATGTGGCCTCCAATTTAATTTTAAAGAGATGAAAAAAATCATAACTTGATTCTCTGAAGAATCGTAGTTGGTTGTTGAAGTAGTCGTTGACTGCGTCATTAAGAGCTGTGTTTGATTTTTTGACTAATGATGCAGATTTATTCAAAAAGGTTCAAGGCTTGTTGCTGAAATGGTTGCTTATATTACATTGCCTGGTACTTATGATTGAATCTGGTGTTTCATCACGGGAACCCTCATTGTTATCACCAGCTAGGTCACCTTTGGCCTCTGTTGTTGTTCGTGATTTACCATTTCCGAAAACTCTCCATGGGTCTAAGAAGCATTTCCCTTATCATGGTGCATCGATTGCAGCACCATCCCCAGTGAATCCTCCGTCATATGGTCCACTCGTAAGTTCTGGTCCACCGCCTGCAAGTTTACATTTGTCAATACCATTCAAGAAGAGGAGTGAATTCAAACCTCCAATTTCTAACTTCAAAGATACTGCTCCTATGTATTCTACTGCACCTGCAATGCCTCCTGCTTTGGCTCGACCATTGCTGTCTCCTTATGTTTCCAGTAAGCCATCACATTCTTTTTTCGTATAAATATTAATCTTTTGTTTGTAATGCTTTTTGTTCCATTTTTTATCGCAAGCCCACCATAGAAAACTGGGATGTCCTGTTGTATACTAATAGCTGTTTAGTTCTGTGAGCTTTGGAACCTGAAGGTGATAATGACACAGTTCTTTATTTCTTTTATTCCAGATTGTTGCAAGGAAGACATGGTATTGAAACGAGGCAGTACGAGTTGCCAGTGCGTTTATCCTATAAAGCTGGACCTTGTTCTTTTGAATGTCTCTCAAAATCCTAATTGGAACCTTTTTCTTGGCGAATTAGCTACCCAGCTTGGTTTGCAAAATGATCAGATTGAACTTATAAACTTTTATGTAGTCACCTTATCAACATTAAATATATCGATGGATATTACTCCACTTAAAGGTGTCAGTTTCTCTGCCAATGAAGCATCTAAAATAAACTCTTCGCTTTTAATGCATATGGTTCGGTTAGACCCTAGATTAGTGGGTGACTACAAAGTTCTCAATATGACATGGTTTGAACCTCCACCTCCTGCTCCAGGTAAGTCCAGGCCTTTATACTTCTAAAATATGCCATTGCTAATCATGATACTTCAGTGTTCTTGATATCTAAAACCAGTGGGATAATTATTGTGCACATAACATAGGTAGTATTTATTTGTACTTAGTTTTGAGTCCTTTGTAATTTATATAAATGTTTCTGCTACAACTTCTACTCTATACGCAGCTTTGTGTTTAATGATATTATCTCCATTTATTTTTATTTTATGATTTCTGCTGAAGCAGCGAGAAGAGAAAGTTACATGTATGCTGAAGGGTGTGTTGTTTACTCTATTCATGGCTTCTAATAGCTGTTAAATAATACTGCATTTATTTTGTATTTTTCCAGAAAACAGCATAGCCAGTGTTTATGCACATTTCTTAACATTTCTAGAGGTGTATTGTTGATTGTGACACGTAAATTTGAATAATGGTATGTAATGTATGTTTCTGGAGGTGTATTATCTGTCCTAACATTTCTTATGGCTTGTTATCTATCACTGTTTGTGTGTTTACTATATGCACTTTAAGGCCTTTGCGTTAATCTAATATAGCACTAGATACTTTTCTATAGTAATCGAACCCAAAACAAACAAGTTCCTTTTTCTGGGGATTGATGGAAGTTTTAAGAATGAAGAACTATGAATTTATGTATAGTAACATATTTTTATATGCTAATGCAGCTCCTACTTTAGTAGCATCACCTGTGACAGCACCTCTTTATCATTCACCTAAAGGTGCACCATTAAATTCTTCAAGTACGGGAAGGCATTCAAATTTGTTTCTTATTCTTGGAATTGCTATTGCCATACTCTTCACTGCCATCATATCTGCACTTATACTTTATGTATGCAAGTTTCTGCCGAAGGCGAAAACACCTCCCATAGAAACTGGTAAATACCTATATCTCATTTTTTAAAGATTTTATTTTGTATTCCTATGATAATCTAGTAATGGTGGGAATCAGCATGGATTTTGTTTAGCCACTTTTATAATCTCGATATCATAAAGTCAGTAAGTATAAAGATGAAATTGAGGCAAACTGGTCCGTTTAAGGAAAAAACTACGTGAAGCAAAGAGAGCAGAGACAGATATATATTTTATTTTGCATTCCCATGACAACATAGTAATAGTAGAAAACACTGGATTTTGTTTCGCCACTTTCTATAATCTGGATATGATTAAGTCAGTAAGTATAGAGTATAAAAGATTAAATGGAGGCAAATTGATCCATTTAAAGGGCAAACTACAACATGGCAAAGAGAGTGAAAGGGAAAACTTCAAGATGGTACAAAGAAAAATAACACATGCATACACACCAGTTGTCTGGGATGGGCAAGGAAGAGAGAGAGAGATTTGAAAGAGGAAACTACAAGATGGCACAAAGAAAAAGAACAAACACACATTTGTTCAGATGGAGCAAACTCATCTACAGATCTATAATTGATTGGCACAAATGCTCGAGAGGGGTTCATAAATTGATCTTGAGTGCATTGTGAATTGTGATCATGAACTTGATCTAGTATACAATTTTATGTAGCTGACTAGCTGAGTACAGAATAGGGAGATGGAGAGAGAGGGGGAGAGAGCCATTTAAAGATAAACTACAGCATGACAAAGTAAAATTGATAGAATACATGTGTGCTATGTGGCTGTCTGGGACTGCAGAGCTAGAGTTGTTTAGCACAATTGACCGTGAAGGCTTCATAAATTAATCTTGAATACTTCTTATCGGGGTTGAGTATGGATTTCTGACTGTATTGTGATCTTGAATTTTTTTAGCATGCAATTTTATCCTGCTGAATCAGGAATAGAAAATTGAAATTGTTGACTCTTGGTTGTTGAAAAATTTCTCTACATTGAAGGTTGTCACACACAACTCTTATGGAGTTACAGTTATATGTCTGTTTGGAACAAATTAGTAAAGGTTTTTTATGATTGAGGAAATTAATTATGCTTTAGGATTTCATTCTAGCATGATTTTACTTTTAAGATCATAAAAAGTAGAATGTAAAATCATATGTATGTCAGTCAAATGTATTATTTATTAAGAAACAATATTTAGCTTCTCCTATCTGTCTTGATATTAGTAATTATAGTAGTTATTTTACAAATCTTTACCATTATATTGTGAGGTTTTGTTCCTGTCCTTGCTACCAACTCTGTCTCTTTCCTGCAGAAAAGCCAAGGACGGAAAGTGTGGTTTCAGTTGTGGGTTCTCTTCCCCACCCAACCAGTACACGATTTATTGCTTTTGAAGAACTTAAAGAAGCAACAAACAATTTTGAATCTTCAAGCATACTTGGAGAAGGAGGGTTTGGTAGAGTTTTTAAAGGTGTCTTAAATGATGGTACTGCTGTAGCAATTAAGAGGCTTACTAATGGAGGGCAACAGGGTGACAAAGAGTTTTTGGTTGAAGTTGAAATGCTTAGCCGGTTGCATCATCGCAACCTTGTTAAACTAGTGGGGTACTATAGCAATCGTGACTCATCACAAAACTTACTTTGCTATGAGCTTGTCCCAAATGGAAGCTTGGAGGCCTGGCTTCATGGTAATGCAATTTTTCAAATCACAAATTTAGCTGTAATGTTGAACTCTACATGCATTCTATCCTTGTTGTTGTACCTGGTGTAGTTTTTTTAAAACATGTTTTATGCCTTTATTGAAATCGGCCTTGATTTATTCCAGGTCCATTGGGATTAAATTGTCCTTTGGATTGGGACACCAGAATGAAGATTGCACTTGATGCTGCAAGAGGACTTTCATATCTGCATGAAGACTCACAGCCTTGTGTAATACACAGAGATTTCAAGGCGTCGAACATATTGCTTGAGAACAACTTTCATGCCAAAGTCGCAGATTTTGGTCTTGCGAAGCAGGCACCCGAAGGCAGAACTAATTACTTGTCTACTCGTGTCATGGGCACATTTGGGTTAGTCTCGGTCTATTCTAAAGACTTGTTATTCCGTCGAATTTTGATTTAAGACTAAATGATACTTATGTAGGTATGTAGCTCCCGAGTATGCCATGACTGGACACCTACTTGTTAAAAGTGATGTTTATAGCTATGGGGTTGTCTTGCTGGAACTGCTTACTGGAAAGAAACCTGTGGATATGTCACAGCCATCTGGACAGGAGAACCTTGTTACTTGGGTTAGTTCCTTTCACAACCCTACATCATTCTTGTCAAGTTGAAAGTATCTTATCTTGTTTTATGTGTTTTAGGACCCCTTTGTTTATGATTCTTAAAGTGATTCTTCAAAAATGCTTTCGCCAGAAACTGAAAAACTGAATTTCAGTTTTTTCTTTCAGATAAGCATTTTTAATAAAGCTCGACCAAACAAACATGTAAATGTCATAAGTGGTTTTATTTTATAGTTTTTATGAAAAAAAATTGTTTTTTAAAGACAAAATCTAAACAAAGTCCTAATGATCCGAAATATTTTCAAGATTGAACTTTAATCTGTCCTTTGAATATTTTACATATGACAGACAGTAAGTTCATTATTCCTTTCAGGCTAGGCCAATCCTTAGAGATAAGGACAGGTTGGAAGAGATAGCTGATCCAAGACTTGGGGGGAAGTATCCAAAGGAAGATTTTGTTCGCGTTTGCACCATCGCTGCGGCTTGTGTTGCTCCTGAAGCAAACCAACGGCCGACAATGGGTGAAGTAGTACAGTCACTTAAAATGGTGCAGCGCATCACAGAATACAACGATTCAGTGTTACCCTCATCCAATACACGGGCCAACCTAAGACAGTCCTCTAGCACATTTGAGTTTGATGCTACATCTTCAATGTTCTCTTCAGGTCCTTACTCTGGTCTAAGCGCTTTTGAAAATGACAACATTTCTAGGACCATGGTTTTCTCTGAAGATCTCCATGAAGGACGATGAATGCTCAGAATCACAAGCAATTCAGAATTCCACATAGAACTCAGTTTTTAAGCTCATAATCTTGTGCACTTTCTTCAATCCATGACTAAAGGTTGAAGCATAAACTGGAATTTTCCAACATGATTGGAGCTTTTTGTTGTCAATGAGTAATAGTTAGTTTAGCTAGCCAATTAGTTAGTTAAAGATGGCTTGTGTAAACAGAACCAAATTAGTGAAATGGTTTATTAGTTGATTGTGATGTGATTGTATCAATACTAATGCACTAGATCTCATCAGAATTCCGCAGCTAAGTATGCTTTGGCGAGAGTACTACTAGGATGAGTGACTTTCTGGGTAGTCCTCATGTTGCACCTCTTTTGAAAAGAGGGTGAACCTTAGCGCATTGATAAAGTTCATTGCCTTGTGATTGAAAGGTCATGGGTTCAAAACTCGGAACAACCCTTTCGCTTGTGATGGTAAGGCAATAAGGTTATATATAATTATTCTCTTCAGACCTCACTAGATGGAAGTCTCGTACATTGGACCATCTTTTTTGTGATATTAAATGACAATGGCTATTTAGAGATTTATTTATCGAAGATTATCTTTGTTCTTTGATTGAAGCTAACTCAGTTCGGATAATTTGTGGTGGTTTTTGCCATCCTCCATGGTAAAACCACCATCTTGTTTGCCCCTAACACTATATTGGAAGTTTGGAGAGGGATAGAATGAGATGGAAAGGAATGGAAAGGGTGCCACTTCTCCATTGTTGGGTGGAATGTTCTTTTCCATTCCATGCTCTTATATTCCATTTATCTAAATATAGCATAAGAGATTGGTTCCAAACACTTTGGATCTAAGATTGTGACTTTTTTGGTTTCATAGGTGTTTTATAGGTCAATGAAGACTAAGTGTAGCATATATTTAGCCTTTTTCTGGTTATCTTATATCCCAAGATGTGTATCACTCTATATACTCCTTCATTCTTATTGGTTAGAAAATATAAAGTTAATATATATTAAATTTATATTTTATTTTTCTAACCAATGAAAAACAAAGGTACATGAATTAGTACACATTTTGAGACAACAAATGTAACTCTCTTTCCTTGAAGCCTCATAATAGATATATTGCTTGCATGCTTGAACTCACGAATAAAACCAAATTGGTTTCTTCTTTTAAAGTTAGGACTCATTTTAATCTCCTATAAATTGATCTCTTATAATCTCTAGCATGTTTTGTGAATTTAAATTTATGTAAATAAAAAAAACTATATATATACCATGCCCTTATAAATAAGTATCTATGCAATTGCCCAATCCATTTACCCTTGTCTTAGATCTAGTATCTTGTAAATCAACATTGTAAGCAACTTCAAAACTCTCTTAGGTTCATATTTTACAAATTTTTTTAAATTTAGATTTTGAAGATAACAATATTCAAACTGCCTTAACCTGAAAATGGAAATTGTGACTTCATATATATGCTGCTAGTAAAGTTGAACATGAGTTTATTTATGAAAACACCTGAAAAAAACAAACTTGTTTGTTATTGTTTGAAAACTAAATCAATAAGACTAACCATTGTAATATTAGCAAAACAACATACTATTCTGATTAGAAGCTCAAAAAATAGGAGTTTGATTGAATTTGGTTGCTTCTAAATCTAAGTTTTCATTACATTGAGTTTTGGTTTCTTGAAGTTAAGCTTGATGAGGAAGAAAGAAGATTCCAACAAACAAAAAACACAGATTTAGACATATTAACAATGGGATCTAACACAACCATACAAACTTACATAAATCACTTTTATAGATAAACTACTCAGATTGATTATTAGATTGTGCACCTACTCATTGGAGAGGATGTGTACATGAACACCATGACAAATATTTGCCCCCTATATAATTATACTTATAGTTAATATTTGTTCTATTATGTTATATGTTGCACTAATTAAAGCAACTTGCACTATTGTGCCCCACTAAATTGAAACTTCAAATATAGTAGGATAAGTATAGGTTTAGTTTTGCCTTTAAATTTAATATTAACATTGTATGATGGCTTGTATTTTAAAGTGTTAATAAAAATGAAAAATATGGGTAGGCAAGATATGAAAAAATTGTTCATTCTCAAATTATCTGCGTCGTTATGGACTTTTCTAAAGAGAGATGACCACATATATTATGATGTTTATTATTAAGTGTTAGATTTTGATTTTTTGTTGGACTTGAATGATATATAATATTAAATTGTTTGGATTTGTACATAATTTTAAAAATGTGATAGTACCATAAGATTTTTTTTTTCAATTTTATATAATTTTTATTTTCTAATTTGCGACCCGCTGAATCGATTAACTATATTTAAGACGAGCATGACATAATATTTAATTTCATTTTCATAAAAGGATATAGTTAAGCCAGCCATTATTTAGGCAGATAATGTGTGAAAACAATCAAGGTGATCCAAATTGTCCTAGATGCAAAATGAATTTGTTTGAGGATTTTCATACATTTAAATTATTAAATGCAAATTCAAAAAGGCAAAGGAAGGCCCAATATACAAAGTATGCTAACAAAAGAATATTTTGTTTTCTACTTATTCTCATTAGTATTATCAAAATTATTACAAGGTAAATATATCACTTTTAGAATTAGATTATTAAAACAACTTGTATGTTAACTCACACCATCGCCATTTTCTTCCAACTTTCCATCATTACCATCATTTTCACTTCTATCAAAATTATGAAAACAAAAGTTTGGTTTGAAAAGAATAAAGATGGAAAAAGGTAGGGCAAGAACTCAATAACACTCTTGGGAATAGCAAATAAAATGAAGAAAGAGGCCCGTGCAAGAGAAATATATACGAGAGAAAGATAAAAGTAACTTGTTTGTAACAACAAAAAAAGAGAGCAAGAGACATTGATTATTAGGATTAAAACCCTAGCAAACAAGGAAATTATGGGCCATCTAAAACTAAGCTCAATTGATTAAAGAATGAAACATTTAAATGAAATAAAATACTGATATCTTCTATTTAAATAGGGTGGGTGAGCATGAAACTTGTTAAGGTTTTTCCTTACTTGACTCTAAGTATAATTATTCTTTTGAATTCAGACCTGAATCCGAAACTAACCTGATCCTAAATATTGACTGAGTCAACTTTTAAACTCAAGTTCGACCCTAGACCCGATTAAATATAATGTATACTCATTTTAGATAAAGTCTTTTCAATATTATTTATTATTGAGAATATATAATTTAATGATATATATAATTAATCATATAAATATGATGAAAAAAATTAAAGAATCAATAATAATACCGAATAAAAAGATAACATTACTCTGTACAGTTTGGATAGAGACACATACAAACATGACGACATGATGAGTGAGTAACAATGAGATGAGTTGAGACGATTCATACTTAGTCCAAACCCGACTCTATATATTGATCAGGTCTAATCTTTGAACCCGACCCTAGACTCGATGAAATCTGATCCTATTTGGGCCCGATCATGGTCGGACTGTACTGGTGAGGTAGTGTTGGACTGCTCACCCCTATATTACATAATATAATCTTTACATCTAGTAGAATGATTTGTAACTCGTTTGAGCCTGTCTATAAGAATGAAATTGTAGTTGAATTCAGAGAATCCAATATTTGTCGTCTGAGTCTCACTTTTTCCTGTCCCTGCAAAAAGCGAAGAAACAAGGAGGGAACTCTCCTATTTTCCTTAAAAAATCAAATAGTAATATTACAAACATTTACCAATGTACCAACAAGATATTAGCCTAATAGTGTAAGCCCCTAGATCCTCAGTATGATCAAAAGATCAATGGTTTAATTTCTAGAAACGACATTTATTAGAAGGGGTAACCACAAATCTAAAAAAAGATTAATTTCTTACCTAGTGATAGAAACCATTATAGTACAAAAAATATTTATTAATGTATTTATCCATATAAGAAAAACGGAGCTTGATGATAATTTTCTATTTAAAAACTAGCAAGATACCCGTGCATCAGCAATGCACGGGGCAATACTTCTTTACTGCAAGATTAATAACACATATTACATCATGTACATTTATATGGTTAAGAAACATATGTTACTTGTGCATTCGTATTGTTAAGAACACACATGTGACCCGTGCATTCGCATGACTAAAAACACACATGTTACTTGTACATTCGCATTACTAAGAAAACACATGTTACTCATGCATTCGCATAGTTAAAACACACATGTTACTTATACATTCACATTATTAAGAATACACGTCTTACCTGTGTATTTGCATATTCAATCACATAAGAAAAATAAATGACAATTTTTAATTTGAATTTTCTAATGGAAATAACAAAGTGAAAGTCTGAAACATGATACCATATTATTTTTATTAAAATAAATATTTTAAAATTTATAGAAAATGAAATGATTTTTTCAATTTTAAATACGATTTTTTAATGAAAAATGGAAATCAAATCATTATACTAAATGAGTTTTTTTATTAAAAATATATTTAAAAGTTATAAAAAACTTCAATTTGGAATTTGATTTTTCAATTATAATAGAGAAAAATTAAAATTCAAAGAATCTGAAATATTAAAATTCAATTGGAAAAATGTTACAAAACTTTGATAAGGTGTAACAATGCAATTATTATTAGATTAATAGTAAACGTTAAATAATATACATAGATTAGTGTAAAGAAATAGTTTGGATGTGAAAAATGATTTCAATCTCATCTAATGCTCAATGTCTATTACATTTTAACATAACAAAACATAGCTACGGTAAACTCTCAAATTTGGTGGGGTAGCAACATAGACAAATCATTAATTAGTATTAAATTATTAACATAAAATATATAAAAAGTAAGGATAGTGTGGGAAGGTACATAGTAATAACATGTGACATGAATGAGTTTTTTTATTACTTTTTTAATAATTTAGAACATTTTAAGATGGGAAAATGTGAGGAGAATGTGACATGTGTCATATTTTAAGATGAGAAAATGTTAGGAGAATGTGACATATGACATGAAGGGAAAACATGTATGGGAAAATGTTAGGAGAATGTGACATGTGACATGAAGAGAAAACATGTGAGGAGGATGTGACATGTGGCATGAATGAGTTTTTTATATTATATTGTTAATAGAAAAGTTAATTATATATTCTCACTTTATTGTCTAACCACACATTAACTTAACACTTCCTTTCTCTTCCCTTTTTCTTTAACACCAAGCAATACAATATATTCACTTATCTTCTTACCATTTTGTTTCTCCCATCTTTCTCCTCATTTTATTTTATCTAACAAAACAAAGGATTAAACAAATTCTATGATAGAAAACATACCTAAAACTTACAACCTAAAAATATATTTCAAACAAGGAAAGGGTTAAAATATTTGTAAGTTCCAGTAGAAGTATCAAGTTGTTAATAGGTAAATGGTTGAAAATAACATAATTATACCATAAAAACTCCAAATGGACAAGCTTGCATTACATATATAAAAAGAAAAGAGAGTGATATAGAATAATTACATAACTAACTTTATATAACTTCAATTCTAAAAGATAACATGAAATCAATGAACAATGACTAATATACATATTTTTTTTGAATTCAAGTAAGATTTTTGGATGAGAATAAATAAAAAATAAAGTTTTAAAGTCCTGCAATAATGTGACAAATCTTTAAGAATTACTTTCATAAAAATATTACATTCCCCCAACAAGACCCAATTCAATGCATCCTTTTCACTCATTTTGTTATTCTAATTCATCAAAGCCGAATAAAAAACATTAAAATACAAAATTGAAAGTGTAACATATTGTCCCAAATTTCAAAAACATTGACATTGGATCACAATTTTTTTATATGAATGGTAGGTCGGTACCTTTGAGAACCCAAGAAGAGCATTTTCAAGGAAATCGAGGTTGCAAAATTTAAGAAAATTTAAGCACTTAATTTGGATGATGGTATTAGACAATGCACCATTTATAGAGTAATTTGAAAAAAAATGTAATTGGCTGATAAAACTTTTCCAATAAAAAACATCAATTAAATAAGCATTATGGAACCAAAAATAAATAGTATAATAAAATCTTTATCTTCATGATAATGCTCTTTTTGAGCTCTCAAATGTACCAACTTAGCAATTCATTTATTAAAAAAAAATTGTGAGTAAGTCACCCTCTTTTGAAATTGAGAAGTTGTTTTGCCAACATTTAGTTTTGTACATAAATTTTGTTTTTATCGAGTTATGATATAATTGGAATAATATGAGAAGTAAACAACATTTGGTTGGGAAAAAATTTAAACCAAATATCAAGTTTTTACTCTCAAGAAATATGTGTGTATATATATATATATGTATGTATTCATATGGATATATAATAGTATCCATCATTACATAATAAAATCATTAAATATAGTGGGAGGGTTTCTAACTCTTTTGAGTCTATTCGTAAGACTTTGGTTGAACTTGAGTCCAATCAAATATTTATCCTTGTGTGTCACACTTTTTCGATCTTCGCAAAACGCAAAGAAAAAAAAGTAGGAAACTTTCCTATTTTCCCTAAAATATCAAACATTACCTATATTTATTAATGTTTTTCCATATTGGATAATTTTATCATTTAAAATTAAATTATTTCTACATTCTTACTTATAGTATCCAACCAAGTTAACGCTTCTTCATTTCTCTTCCATTTTTTATTTAACGGCAATACTACAATATATTCACTTATCTTCTTACCTTTTTGTTTCTCCCCTCATTCTCCTCATTTTATTTTGTCTAACAAAACAAAGGGTTAAACAAACTCTATGATAGAAAATATACCCAAAACTTACAACCTAAAAACATATTATTGCAAACAAAGGAAGGGTTAAATATTTGTAAAATGCAGTAGTAGTATCAAATAGTTAATAGATAAATGGTTGAAAATGACATAACTATAACATAAAAACTCCAAATACACAAGCTTGCATTACATGTATAGAGAGAAAAGAGAGTCATATATAAGAACTACATAACTAACTTTATATAACATAAATTAAAAAAGATATCCTCAACAAGTAATCTAATGAACAATGACTAGTCTAATGCATTCTTAAAAATGAAGACAAAAAGCTTTAGATCCATAAAATAATGTGACAGATCCTTAAGAATTACTTTCATGAAAATTTTCATTTTCCATATCAAGACCCAATCCAATGCATCCTTTTCATTCATTGTATTTTTCTAATTTATCCGAGCCTGATAAACAAGTACTAAAATACAAAATTGAAAGTGTAACATTTTCCCACAAATTCCAAAAATATTGACATTGTATCAAATTTTTTTTATATGAATGATAGGCTGATACCTTTGAGAACCCAAGAAGAGCATTTTCAAGGAAATAACGATTGCTAAATATAATAAAATTTAAGCACTTGATTTGGATGATGGTACTAGACAATGCACCATTTATAGAGTAATTGAATCAAAAAATGTAATTGACTGATATGAAGTAATGTGACAAATCCTTAAGAATTACTTTCATGAAATTTTACATTTTCCATAATAAGAACCAATCCAATGCATCCTTTTCATTCCTTGTATTATTCTAATTTATCTGAGCCTAATAAACAAGAATTAAAATACAAAATTGATAGTGCAACATTTTCCCACGAATTCCAAAACATTGACATTGGATCACAAAATTTCTATATGAAGTGTAGGCTGGTACCTTTGAGAACCCAAGAAGAGCATTTTCAAGGAAATCGAGGTTGCAAAATTTAAGAACTTGATTTGGATGATGGTACTAGACAATGCACCATTTATAGAATAGTTGGGAAAAAATGTAATTGAGTGATAAAACTTTTCCAAACAAGAACAACAATAAAATAAGCATTGTGAAACCAAAAATAAATATTATAATAAAATCTTTATCTTCATGATAATGCTCTTTTTGAGCTCTCAAAGGTACCAACTTAGCAATTCATTTATTAAAAAAAAAATTGTGAGTAAGTCACCCTCTTTTGAAATTGAGAAGTTTTTTTGCCAACATTCAATTTTGTACATAAATTTTGTTTTTATCGGGTTATGGTATAATTAGAATAATATAAGAAGTAAACAACATTGGCTTGGAAAAAGTTAAATCGAAAATAAAGTTTTTACTCTTATGATATATGTGTATATATAATGTATTCATATGGGTATATAATAATATCTTTCATTACATAATAAAATCATTAAATCTAGTGGGAGGGTTTGTAAGATTCGGTAGTAGTATCAAATAGTTAATAGATAAATGATTGAAAATAACATAACTATAACATAAAAACTCGAAACGGACAAGCTTGCGTTACATGTATAGAGAGAAAAGAGAGTGATATATAAGAACTACATAACTAACTTTATATAACATAAATTTTAAAAGATGTCCTCAACAAGTAATCTAATGAACAATGACTAATCCAATGCATCCTTAAGAATGAAGAAAAAAAGGTTTTAGATCCATGAAATAATGTGACAAATCCTTAAGAATTACTTTCATGAAATTTTACATTTTCCATAATAAGAACCAATCCAATGCATCCTTTTCATTCCTTGTATTATTCTAATTTATCTGAGCCTAATAAACAAGCATTAAAATACAAAATTGATAGTGCAACATTTTCCCACGAATTCCAAAACATTGACATTGGATCACAAAATTTCTATATGAAGTGTAGGCTGGTACCTTTGAGAACCCAAGAAGAGCATTTTCAAGGAAATCGAGGTTGCAAAATTTAAGAACTTGATTTGGATGATGGTACTAGACAATGCACCATTTATAGAATAGTTGGGAAAAAATGTAATTGAGTGATAAAACTTTTCCAAACAAGAACAACAATAAAATAAGCATTGTGAAACCAAAAATAAATATTATAATAAAATCTTTATCTTCATGATAATGCTCTTTTTGAGCTCTCAAAGGTACCAACTTAGCAATTCATTTATTAAAAAAAAAATTGTGAGTAAGTCACCCTCTTTTGAAATTGAGAAGTTTTTTTGCCAACATTCAATTTTGTACATAAATTTTGTTTTTATCGGGTTATGGTATAATTAGAATAATATAAGAAGTAAACAACATTGGCTTGGAAAAAGTTAAATCGAAAATAAAGTTTTTACTCTTATGATATATGTGTATATATAATGTATTCATATGGGTATATAATAATATCTTTCATTACATAATAAAATCATTAAATCTAGTGGGAGGGTTTGTAAGATTCGGTAGTAGTATCAAATAGTTAATAGATAAATGATTGAAAATAACATAACTATAACATAAAAACTCGAAACGGACAAGCTTGCGTTACATGTATAGAGAGAAAAGAGAGTGATATATAAGAACTACATAACTAACTTTATATAACATAAATTTTAAAAGATGTCCTCAACAAGTAATCTAATGAACAATGACTAATCCAATGCATCCTTAAGAATGAAGAAAAAAAGGTTTTAGATCCATGAAATAATGTGACAAATCCTTAAGAATTACTTTCATGAAATTTTACATTTTCCATAATAAGAACCAATCCAATGCATCCTTTTCATTCCTTGTATTATTCTAATTTATCTGAGCCTAATAAACAAGCATTAAAATACAAAATTGATAGTGCAACATTTTCCCACGAATTCCAAAACATTGACATTGGATCACAAAATTTCTATATGAAGTGTAGGCTGGTACCTTTGAGAACCCAAGAAGAGCATTTTCAAGGAAATCGAGGTTGCAAAATTTAAGAACTTGATTTGGATGATGGTACTAGACAATGCACCATTTATAGAATAGTTGGGAAAAAATGTAATTGAGTGATAAAACTTTTCCAAACAAGAACAACAATAAAATAAGCATTGTGAAACCAAAAATAAATATTATAATAAAATCTTTATCTTCATGATAATGCTCTTTTTGAGCTCTCAAAGGTACCAACTTAGCAATTCATTTATTAAAAAAAAAATTGTGAGTAAGTCACCCTCTTTTGAAATTGAGAAGTTTTTTTGCCAACATTCAATTTTGTACATAAATTTTGTTTTTATCGGGTTATGATATAATTAGAATAATATAAGAAGTAAACAACATTGGCTTGGAAAAAGTTAAATCGAAAATAAAGTTTTTACTCTTATGATATATGTGTATATATAATGTATTCATATGGGTATATAATAATATCTTTCATTACATAATAAAATCATTAAATCTAGTGGGAGGGTTTGTAAGATTCGGTAGTAGTATCAAATAGTTAATAGATAAATGATTGAAAATAACATAACTATAACATAAAAACTCGAAACGGACAAGCTTGCGTTACATGTATAGAGAGAAAAGAGAGTGATATATAAGAACTACATAACTAACTTTATATAACATAAATTTTAAAAGATGTCCTCAACAAGTAATCTAATGAACAATGACTAATCCAATGCATCCTTAAGAATGAAGAAAAAAAGGTTTTAGATCCATGAAATAATGTGACAAATCCTTAAGAATTACTTTCATGAAATTTTACATTTTCCATAATAAGAACCAATCCAATGCATCCTTTTCATTCCTTGTATTATTCTAATTTATCTGAGCCTAATAAACAAGCATTAAAATACAAAATTGATAGTGCAACATTTTCCCACGAATTCCAAAACATTGACATTGGATCACAAAATTTCTATATGAAGTGTAGGCTGGTACCTTTGAGAACCCAAGAAGAGCATTTTCAAGGAAATCGAGGTTGCAAAATTTAAGAACTTGATTTGGATGATGGTACTAGACAATGCACCATTTATAGAATAGTTGGGAAAAAATGTAATTGAGTGATAAAACTTTTCCAAACAAGAACAACAATAAAATAAGCATTGTGAAACCAAAAATAAATATTATAATAAAATCTTTATCTTCATGATAATGCTCTTTTTGAGCTCTCAAAGGTACCAACTTAGCAATTCATTTATTAAAAAAAAAATTGTGAGTAAGTCACCCTCTTTTGAAATTGAGAAGTTTTTTTGCCAACATTCAATTTTGTACATAAATTTTGTTTTTACCGGGTTATGATATAATTAGAATAATATAAGAAGTAAACAACATTGGCTTGGAAAAAGTTAAATCGAAAATAAAGTTTTTACTCTTATGATATATGTGTATATATAATGTATTCATATGGGTATATAATAATATCTTTCATTACATAATAAAATCATTAAATCTAGTGGGAGGGTTTGTAAGATTCGGTAGTAGTATCAAATAGTTAATAGATAAATGATTGAAAATAACATAACTATAACATAAAAACTCGAAACGGACAAGCTTGCATTACATGTATAGAGAGAAAAGAGAGTGATATATAAGAACTACATAACTAACTTTATATAACATAAATTTTAAAAGATGTCCTCAACAAGTAATCTAATGAACAATGAATAATCCAATGCATCCTTAAGAATGAAAAAAATTTAGATCCATGAAATAATGTGACACATCGTTAATAATTACTTTCATGAAAATATAGATTTTCCACAAGACTCAATCCAATGCATCCTTTTATTTCCTTGTATTTTTCTAGTTTATTAGAGCATGGTAAACAAGCATTAAAATACAAAATTGAAAGTGCAACGTTTTCCCACAAATTCCAAAAACATAGATTTTGGATCACAAAATTTCTATATGAATGGTAAGCCGGTACCTTTGAGAACCCAAGAAGAGCATTTTCAAGGAAATTGAGGTTGCAAAATTTAAGAAAATTTAAGTACTTGATTTGGACGAGTGTATTAGACAATGCACCATTTATAGAGTAATTGGAAAAAATGTAATTGGCTGATAAAACTTTTCCAATCGAGAACATCAATAAAATAAACATTGTAGAACAAAAAATAAATAGTATAATAAAATCTTTATCTTTGTGATAATGCTCTTTTTGAGCTCTCGAAGGTACCAACTTAGCAATTCATTTATTAAGAAGTTTTGTGAGTAAACCAACCTCTTTTGAAATTGAGAAAAAAACTTTCCAACATTCAATTGTGTACCTAAATTTTGTTTATCTTGAGTTTTGATATAATTAGAATAATATGATGACAAGTAAACAACATTTTGTTGGATAAATGATAAATTTTTCATCAAGCTTGTACTCTCAAGCTATTTGTTGAAGTTTTACATGTCCAACTTGATATATTCATTATGTTTGAGGGAGTGAGTAGATATGTAAAATAAGTCTTTTTAATTTTAATTTACTGTTAGAGTAAGTTAATCCTCTCACACACATTCATTTATTTATTTATTTATATATATATATATATATATATATATATTTATTTATTTTGATGACTAGTCACTAGATTCTGTTGAGTAGGTTTCTTGTAAAATCTAATTCTATATCGACCTTTTGTCACTATGTTTATAGTCAACATGTAATGCAAGCGTTTTTTGGATTTTGTAGTTTTCATATACTTATCTCATCATCTTTTATTATTATTATTAGAGTAAATTACATTGACACCCCCTGAGTTTTAGTGAAATTATACAAACCACCCCTCATTTTTCTACACCTACATAAACCCCATCATTTTTATACTTTCATTATACTGACCACCCATGCATGAGAAATAAGTGTAATTTGGTGAACAAAAAATATGACAAATGCAATTAAGTTAAACAAAATATGATATATTGTGGAGACAAGTCGAAATAACATATGAGTCGATACCTCTTTATTATTTTTGGTTCGTTATGATATAGTATAAAAGCGATTTAAACAATATCTTTTTAGAATTGTTGGTGCATTTTGTAACAAAAAATAATAAAGATACATTAATATTTATATTATTTGGATTTTTCCTCACAATATACCATGTTTTGTTTAACTTAATTGAATTTATCACATTTTTTGTTTAAAATATTACACTTATTTCTCATGCAGCGGTGGTTAGTGTAATGAAAGTATAAAACTATGAGAGGTTTGTGTAGTGTAGAAAAGTGAGTGGTGATTTGTGTAATTTCACCAAAATTCAGGGGTGTCAATGTAATTAACTCTTATTATTATTATTTTTCATCTAAATAAAATATTTTAAAAATACAAGAAAACAAAGGTTGAAAATAAACAACATACACATGTAAATAGAAAATAAAAAAATATTGTGTGTCTTTCGTATAAGAAAGATCTAAACAAAATCATATAAGTAAAATGAGTAAGTATTTTTCTTGAATAATAAAAAAAATTGAAGATTATTTTTTAGTTTGTTCACCATTCTGCAAAGTCTCGATGTTATAAAAAAGAGAAAATATCTGTTGAGTTTAGGCATTACCTGATCGTTACGAAATTTAAATTATAAATTTCCTTTACCCATCAACTTATACGTGATTCGGATTGAATGATAATATGATTTGAATCTTGCCATAAATCTTTTCAATTTAGATGCATGATAGTTGATACATCTTGTAAACCTGAAAAAAATAATCTCAATAAGACAAAAATAAGACAAAACTGGTCACACAAAAAAACATGTCCATGGTGCATAGATCTGCATTAAAGCAAGTATTTTAGATTGATATTTTACTGAATAGTACATAAGAAAAAATAAATATGAAAGCTTGACCTTTTTCTTCAAGGGAAGTAAATAACATAAGAAATACAAAGTTTGTGATTACAAGAAATACATTGTTTGTGACCTTGATTAATATAATGTATTAATTTTAAGAAAGACAAGAAAAATGTGAAATGTAATTAAGGATTAGGAGTAGACTATTACCTTATAGCTTGTTGTGATTTGTGATGAGAGCATATAGCCAATATGAAATTGAATACATTAGGGAAGGAATAAAAGAGAGATACCCCAAATATGAAATTAGGGTTCATTTGTTGAACCCTTTAGAAAAATCAAAATGATGTATAGAAGGAAGGAAGGATGTGACTCTGTTGAGTCTGTGTTTGGCATTAGGGTCTAAGTTACCACACGTATATATAGTGTTAACTCTCCCAAACTCGATATGTTTGATCTCATTATATTTTGAAGGATATTCAGATATAGACCGATTCAAAAAAGAAATCGAAAATTTATCAAAAAAGACTTAAATCGTATTTTTTTTTTATTGTTTGGATCTGTTGGATTGGTGTTTAGAAAACCGATTGATTTGATTTTTAGTTCTAATTTCAGAAACCAGACTGATCCAGATCGAATCAATACTAATTATATATACACAAAAATGGATAATATTTCAGTTTTTAATCTAATTAACCTTACAATTGATAATATAAATTTTTTCATATTTTTTAATTGTTAGAAGTGTTATTAATAATTTACTAATATTTTCTTATTATTAAATTTAGGCAGGTGTCTCAGTGATATTGATTTGGTGGTGATTTATTTTTCCTAGTTTTATCATTTTTATTTTTAGTTCACATGAATATTATTAATAATTGTTTACATGTATCAGATTTGATATTAGGAGTGCTGAATTAGACTTATTATTTTTATATGAATTTAACACTTTGAAAATGTACTATACTTGTCATTTTTAAATAGATATTTTTTTTATGTAAACTTTAACAATATGTTAAAATTGTTATTTTTATTACAAAATCTAACCAAACTGGATAAAAAATGTATATAACTTTTGCATCAGATTTAAATCAACCAAATCATATATTATTTATGTCTTGTCATTCGATGACTTTTAATTTAAAAATCAACACAAACCGGCCAATAAATTGATCAGATCAACACGGATATTAGAAATTCCATTCTAGGCCATAATATATAGTATATGGTAATTGAATTTTAATGGTAGTCGCAAAGTACTCTTTTTAAGGATGTCACGTGTTAGCATAATGATCATTTGTCTCTAATGATGTTTCATTCTCTATTTCGGACAATCATATATTACCACATGAATAAAATAAATTTAAAAAAAATGAAAAGTAATATTCTAATTAGTTTAAGATAAAAATGAACACTAATCAAGACAAATGATCTCGTAACACTTACTAATATTTGGTAGTTGAGAATTTGAGACAATATCTACCGCACATATTTCTATAATTAGGTTTACAATGGGCCATAAATACATTCAATCTTATGAATAGGAAATAATATTTGTTTTATGGAAATGAATCAACCACATTAATATATCAAATTATATTTTCCATATATAATGAGCATTTTCCATAGCTGATTTGATTCTCTTTAAAATAAGTGAGACTCCTCTCTATTATTAGAGATAATAGTTTTATTTTTTAATATATTTTTAAGGGTAAAAATATAATCTTAAAATAAAATAAAGAATACAAATGAAATTATCTTTTAATTTTTATGCATTTCCATGTAACTATCTTTATCAGTAATGAAAATGAGTCTGACTACTTTAAAATAAATTCCTTGGGAATAGACATTTTACCAATCCATCCAAATCTTTTACACGCCAGCCAATTAATTATCATTATAACTCATAAACATGATGAATAAAAAACTAAATACAATAATTTGATCGAACAACATTATAATACTATAATATGAATTGAAAAACATTATAATTATACTGCTCTATTATAGATCATGTTCATTATTGAAACATTGGTCTCTTCTTCCTCTATAAATTAAATTAACTTCCATTTCATTTATTTTTCTTATGAGGATTCTACTGTCTGCTCTAGACATGTCCAAATTGTATGAGACACGATCGTATTATCTTCTATACAACAAGAGCTACTCCAACTTCCCTCTTCATTCATTTTCAATCATAATTTGTTTAATGTGTTCACTCATACAAGACAACATTGACATATCTACAATATAGAATCATGCATTGTGGTACTGATCCATGGAAATTAAGAAATTGTAGATAAAATTAAATGAATTATAGAAAAGTAGAATCTTTTAATATTAATTGGAAAGAAGATTATACATATTAAACTTTCTCCATAGTTTCATATCTAACCGCTTGAATCTTATTGTTCACATTTGTGTTAATTTAAGAATCAGCTTCTAATTCATCCAAGATACTTAAATCTAGTGATTTATGGTGTGATATGATCTCCAATCTTTGCATATGCAATAGAGTTTGTTCACCTCTTCCTAAACTTATATTATATTATATATTTTATCTTACTTCGACTTATACGAAATTCATGTGTTTTTAAAGTTTGTCTTCTCAATTCAAACTTCTCATTTAATTCACCTTTCAAGTCTTCCATAAACACAATAACATTTGTAAAAATCATGCATTGTTGTACTGATCCATGGAAATTAAGAAATTGTATATAAAATTAAATGAATTATAGCAAAGTAGAATATTTTAATATTAATTGGAAAGAAGATTATACATATCAAACTTTCTCCATAGTTTCATATCTAACCCACTTGAATTTTATTGTTCACATTTGTGTCAATTTACCAATCGTCTTCTAATTCACCCAAGATACTTAAATCTAGTGATTTATGGTGTGATATGATCTCTAATCTTTATATATGCAATATAGTTTGTTCACATCTTCCTAAACTTATATTATATTATATACTCTGTCTTACTTCAACTTATACGAAATTCATGTCTTTTTAAAGTTTGTTTCCTCAATTCTAACCTCTCATTTAATTCATCTTTCGAGTCTTCTATAAAGACGATAACATCTACAAAGAGTCAGACATTGTTGCACGGATTCATGAAAATTAAGAAATTGTAAATTAAATTAAATGAATTATAGAAAAGTAGAAACTTTTAATATTAATTGGGAAAAAGATTATACATATCAAATTTCTCTTTAGTTTCACATCCAATCCGCTTGAATCTTATGGTTCACATTTGTGTCAATTTACGACTCATCTTTTAATTCACCCAAGATACCTAAATCTAGTGAATTATGGTGTGATATGATATCCAATCTTCACATATGCAATAAAGTTTGTTCACCTTTTCCTAAAATTATATTATATATACTTTTTCTTACTTCGACTTATACGAAATTCATGTCTTTCTAAACTTTATCTCCTCAATTCTAACTTCTCATTTAATTCATCTTTCGAGTCTTTCATAAGGACAATAACATCTGTAAAAAGCATACATTGTTGCATGGATTCTTAAAAATTAAAAAAATTGTAGATAAAATTAAATGAATTATAGAAAAGTAAGAATTTTTTAATATTAATTGCTAAGAAGATTATACACATGAAACTTTATCTAGAGGAGTGAGAATATGAGCAATCACATTTGAGAACCAGTTGTCAATGTTGAGAGAGTTGACATTAATGATAGGGTGGATGAAATTCTAAGCCTTATCAAGTGGGTTGAATATGAGCAATCACATTTCATAACATAATTGATTTTATAATCAAATTTTATATACAAATATATAAATGATTAATTTAATATAGTTAATGTATAACCAATTAATTAAGATTAAATTACATCAATACATTTTGAAGTGTAACTTAATTATATTAATTATTTTTTGGTTAAAAGATTATATTCATCTATCTTTATGGGTACTAAGTGTAATGTATGTATATAAATTATAAGTGATTTGTGAAACTATAAAAAAATGAGGATTGATTTGTGTAATTTCATTAAAACACATGATATTTGTATATTATGGTTTGACCCATTTTCTATTAACTATTTGGCAGCATTTGTCTTTTGACCACAAATATTAAACTATTTTTATTAGGATTTAATATTTATGTACAACATGGTTGAGATTTTTACATTGTCAGTCATCTATTATTCATATGTAATTATTATAGACTCTTAAACAAAAGTAATGTACATAAGTGATTAATAATATAGTGACAACATGAGACTAATGATGCATATATAAAACTATTTCTATTAGAATTTAATATTTATGCACGAACAACAATATAAATGTTTTTTATATTATCTACCATTTATTTGCTAAACATGAATAAATTTTAAACAAAAATAATATAAATAAAATCATGAATAATATATCAATAATATAAATTTTACACTAACAATATATTCATCTACAAGAAGGAATGGTGGACATAAGTTCTATTTTGTCTATCCTTGACTTTAGAGTACAAGTTACAACACCTCCAACACGTATGGTTATATATATGTATATAGAGGTGTTAACTCAAACTGTATTATTTGTACTTCCAAACTAATTTTTAAAAACATAATAAGTTTTTATTTTAAAAGATGAAAGATTACAAAACAACTAGGTTTTACAAACTAGATACCTATTGCATAAAATAACATGTGCTTAGGTTTATAAGAAACTGAATTTATTATCATTAAAATAGAAATAGATTTTGTTCTCTTCTTAGTTAGATAGTCAACGCAATAGTTCCCTCCGCTTAAAAATATGTGTTCCTAACCTTCACAAATTAAATTAAACTTATTGAAATAAATTAAATGTTTAAATCATTTTTACTTTATATAGTTATATTCAACTTTGGTTTACTTTCTTTAGTTTTTCATTGAATTATGATCGTGTTTTTGTTTTACATTTAGTGGATAAAGGTCATAATTTATATTTGAGTAGATACGGTATATTCAGCAATATCGATAACCCACAATCTTACATCATTCATTTGTATTGAAGATTTCAGCAAACCAAAAACATTAAACTATAGTGAGGTTAGTTCCCACAAAAAAAGTTTTTTCAGTGACTGAATTTAATTGTCAAGTAGAGGAATAAATATTTACCAACCCTTGATTTTTTTATGAACTTATCAATCCTTGATTTGGGGTATGAAACCCTTGATTTAATAAAGTTAAATGAATCTCAACTCATTAAATAATTCAAAGATAAACATTTGTCTTGCTCATTCCAAAGATCAAGACATTTTAAGGTTATTCATCATACAATCCAATCCTCCCCTAGTTAAGGAATTGTTGTGGCCATCCCTTAGTTTTTAGGTCATCATATATACATGAAAACAAGATCAAATGTAAGAAATTAAAAACAAACTAAAAACATGGATTATATTGTCTCCAACCATGCACATTATATAAGCCCTATGAATTAAATTATTTTTTTTATTACAGGATAAGGAAAAACATGAATTATATCTTCTTTCAATGACTATGATTTGAATTATTTTTTAATTAAAAAAAATGTTTCTCCTCTTTTTTTTCCGATAAGGAAAAATGTATTAAAAGGAGCACAAGGGGTGCCCATCCAATACAAGAAAAAGATCAATTAATGATCTTCTTAGAACTTAGAATGATACAGACTTTTGGGTCCATACACCAATTTGCAAAAGATAAAGAAGACGTGTTTTTTGTAACATTGATAAACCAAATCCAAGATCTAGTTTGAATTAAATCAAATAAATGCACAAAGCTTGGAGTCTTCTCTAAAAAAAATGCTTCATTTCGCATAATCCAAATAGACCAAACCACCGCAAACCAAAGCAATCGCCACAGATTAGCATTAATTCCTCATCCAAGTGAGTCATAAAGATTGAAAAGGTCAAGAATTGTAGATGGAAGTGTACAAGGAATCTGCAGCCAAGAGTAGAACTTTTTCCAAACACTTGCAACAAAGTCACAAGATATAAATAGGTAATCAATAGACTCAACATGATTATTGCATAACATACAAGTCATATCGCTAATCCTGAGAATAATATTTCGTTTAAATAGCTCATCCTTCGTTGGAAGCCTTCTTCTCAACAACTTCCAAACAAAGAAGCAACAAATATTTGAAGGAACACAGTTAATCCAGCACTTTTTTAAAACGTTACCTAAAGGAGAAGATTGTTGATTCAGCTGAGTCAAGTAGGCAGATTTAACCATATAATCACCAGAGCCATCTAACCCCCATTTCCAAGTATCCAAAGAATTCATTTTACAAGAATGGTTATGAATCAAAACATACAAATTCGAAGCAAGAGTCTCCTCTCTACCAAATAAGCTTCTCCTCCAAATACAATCCCAAACTCAGACTTCCTCATCCCAATGGCCGTTGTCACCCACCCAAGCATTCTGGTTTTGAGCAAGATAGAACAATCTGGGATAAACTACCTTAAGACTCTGAGTGCCAACCCAAACATCATGCCAGAAGAAAGTTTGAAGACCATTGCCAATTTCCTTCCAGACATTATCAACAAACCAGCCGTCTCCTTCTCCAGTAAAAGATCCCACTTTCCCCAAATCCTTCCACCATCTCGAGGCCGAATTATTGCTATAAACACTAAAGTCAGTACTATATTTTGAATTAATTACCTTGACCCAAAAAGCCTCACTTTGCTGAAGTCTACGCCATCTCCATTTCCCCAAAAGCGCGTCATTAAATCGAGAGAGATCTCTAACACCGAGACCACCGAGCTCCTTTGGTTTGCAAACATCCACCCAAGCCACCCAAGCAACACCTTTACCACCTCTCTTATTCCCCCAAAGAAATTTCCGTTGCAAGTTAACAATTTTAGCTAAGACTTTCTTTGGGGCTTTATAGAGAGAAAGCATATAAGTAGGGATATTGGATAACACTGAATTCAGCTGAATCAATCTCCCTCCAAAAGTAATGAGTTTGCATTTGCACGCAGCCAGCCTCTTTGAAATCACCTCAATCATACCCTGCCAAGTAGACATTTTCCTTGGATTTGCCCCTACAGGAATACCCAAGTAAAGAAAAGGGATAGAATCAACCTTACAATACAGAAAATTAGCCGCTGCTGAAATAGATGACTCCGGTAACTTTAAACCAAATAAAGAGCTTTTGTTTGAATTGACCTTCAAACCCGAAACTAACTCAAAACATCTTAAGATTGTCTTCAAGCACCAAAGGTTGTTATCTGATAATTTGCAAACAATAATAGTATCATCCGCAAACTGAAGATCACACTCTTCAACATCACCTCGACCAATTTTGAATCCGTCAAAAACACCAATGGATCTAGCTCTTCTAACCAATCCAGCAAATCCTTCCGCTACCATAAGAAACAGGAAAGGCGCCATAGGATCCCAATCCTCAGAGGAACCCAACCCCATTTTTCTATGTGCTGTTTTCAGCAAGTAACTCCCTCTACTCAACAAATATGAGCCACAAGTCACAGACTACATTTTTAAACTCCATTAGCATTTATTTCTAGTGAGAAAGATGTATGTAATGATAATATACCAGTTTTCTATATTATCATTCATTATTTACTATTCATTTTAATTATTAGCAATTCTTAAATAAAAGTAATACAAATTATGGTGGATGATATACTAAATATGTATAAATCTTTATACTAACACTATATAGATATTATTATCTTATTTTTATCTAATTTAGTACTATTATTAACCCTATGGAGCCGATAAATTAGCCAACTATGCAATAGATTCTTGGCATAATTCTTCTTGGAACAACTCTCGTTCTTTTATAAAGGATGAGTATAATAGAAATAGACTAAAATTTGTATATTAATAATATCACAATAAATACATGAATGCAACTTTAAAATGTGCCATCAATTATCATTCCCGGAAGCCATCTTTGTAATGCATTGACACCCTAGCTTTAATAAAACAAAATGTTTAACAAAATCTCAGAAACACCAAAAGGAAATAGCAACACATAAATTACTTACTGCAACACTCACTCTTAGATGTGTATTTAGTAACATACCAGATCTGCAACATTCACTCCACATAAATAAAGTCATGTTACAACTTTTTTTTTGATAAGCGAAAATATATTAAAGAATGTTCTTCTATACTACTTGATCATGGTGACATATCTCTCACTTGCACATCTCTTTGCTTGCTTGCCTTTTCTTGTCTTGATCACAAATGCAGTGCATGAATATTTATAGATGCTCTAGGTACTTCATGATCCTAAGCACATGCGTTGGAACTTGGAACTATAAACCCTATAAACTATAACTTCTAGAATGTAGAAATACCTAGAAGAGTAAAATATTCTAAAACTAGAAAATACATGAATATCAGTTAATAGTGTATATGCGTCAAGTTTATATTTCCAACAAAAGCATTGTGCTCAAGCTGGTTAAGTGGAAAGGCTCATATCTTTCCATCATGGGCAGGGTTGAGCTGGTTAAATCCATTATACAAAGTATGTTGACTTTCAGCTTTCAAGTCTATTTATGGCCAAGTGCTATGCTGAAATTTATTGACAAAAGCATAAGGAACTTCATTTGGTCTGGTGATATTAATACCAGAAAGCTTGTCACTGTGGCTTGGCATAAGCTCTACACTCCTACTAATGAAGGAAGTCTTGGTCTGAGGTCAATTGCTGAAATGAATCAAGCTTCCCTGCTGAAACTTGCTTGGGGTATGAGGTCTTCCTCTTAGGAATTGGCCTTATTTTCCAGAGCCAGGTTCTGCAGAGTCAGTAGGAAGCAGGAAACCTATGTAAAGTCATCAATTTCGCCTGGTATCAAAAGAGTCTGGACTATGATCAATGACAACTCTAGATGGGTAGTTGGTAATGGAGCTAATATACACTATTGGTTAGACAACTGGCTTGGTAGTCCTTTAGCCACCACTCTGAACATTCCTCAACAGCTTTACTCCTCCTTGAATGCAAGAGTTGAAGATTTTATCCAGGACAATCACTGGTTAATCCCCTCATAGATAGCCTCTATGCACCCTGCAACCTTGCAGTCAATCATTAAAATTCGTATTACAAATCAGACTTAAAAGGATAAGCTAGTTTGGATTCACTCTAGTGATGGTGGCATGAGTATGAAAGATGCATACTATTTCTTCAAGCCAGGGCAGACTCAAATCAATTGGTGTAAGAAAATCTGGTCCAGCTTCATTCCCCCAACAAAATCATTCATAGTTTGGAGGCTGCACAATAACAAAATGCCTCTTGATGTCAACCTTCAGAAAAGGGGCATCCATCTGGTCTCTACCTACTCCATTTGTCATGCTGCAGAGGAGTCATTTAATCACCTTTTCTTTCAATGCAATTTTGCTCTTGACTTATGGCACTGGCTTGAAAACATTATTGATTTACCTTTGGACAGCTCCTTTATTCAGAGTCTTTTGAGGGTGTGCAAGTCTAACTAGAGTCCTCAACTTAACTCGGTAGTCACTGCCAGTATAGTCAACACCATCTCAACTATATGGTATTGTAGGAACCAGAGAAGATTTGAGGATACAAAAGTTGGTTTCATGCAAGCTTGTGACATGATAAAAAGGGACACTGCTCTCATTGGAAACCTATCTACTTTGACTGCTAATCCTACCCTTTTTGAATTTTCTACAATTCGCAAATTCAGTTGCTCTCCTCATTACACTCCTACTCCTGCCATCACTGAAGTCAGATGGCTTCCTCCTCCGCAGGGATGGATCAAAATCAGTTCTGATGGTGCTGCCCATGGTTACCCTGGTCATGCAGGAGGTGGTGGTATCTTTAGGGACAGCAACGAGGACATTTTGGGATGTTTTGCTACCTATCTTCATATACAAGACTCTATTTTTGCTGAGCTTTTTTCTGCAACCATGGCAATACAGATAGTTAGCTTGAAGGGTTGGAGGGAGGTTTGGTTGGAGTGTGACTCAAGTTTTGTGGTTGAAATTGTCAAGGGCAACAAAGATCCTCCTTGGAAGCTTAGCAACTACTGGGAGCATTGCAAGAGGATAATTCCTTCCTTGAGGCTCAAGGTTTCTCACATTTTCAGGGAAGGAAATTCATGTGCGGATAAACTAGCTTCCTACGGAGTGATCTCTAGAATTTCATAGGAATAGATACCTATTGCCTAATTATAGGTTCAAGAATATGTAATGGTTCCCTTTGTTTGTCCTCTTTCTTGGTAATATATCAGTGGGTGCCTTGACACCCTTGCTTTACAAAAAAAATTATATTTCCAACAAAACCTATGATTCAACTAATTTGTAAGACTATATAGTTTCATTTAATTTTTATGATGGCTCATGATGCTTTAACACATATTAAATGTTAATTTGAATACCCATTACAAGGATTTCTTAAGCAAGAAGCTTTTCTATGCTGCAATAATGCATATCATTTTCTTCAAATGAACATAATTTGATCTAACAACAATAATTGAGAACCTTGCCATTAAAGATCATTAAGAAGACATATTTTCAAATAAATAAATACAAAGTCCTCATTGATCCTTAAGCTTGTTGTATTTCATTTCATTGCATTTAATGGTAGAAGAAACACTACATAACCATTCAATGACAAGGAGTTAACAATGATCACATTCACCTTCTCCCATGATCACAAAACATTTCTTAGCCATACAAAAAAGTGACCTTAAATTTAGAAACGATAATTACTATTAATTATCCCATCCAAGATGGCCAAGCAATTTCCACCAAGCTGGTAAACAATCAATGAATCCTCAGCAAAGGGATTCAAAACTCCATTAGATTCAACAAAAGCATCCTCACAAGCAGATCTATATGCCAAAACAGATGCAAACTTGTAATAAGCATCAACCACATTTGATATATTCAACAACTCATCAGCTTCTTTGATAGTATCAACAATGTATTCATATTGTTTCTTGCATATGTCAAGTGCATCAATTGCCTCCTTAGGAACCTGTAATTGGGCAATGATATTAGCAACCTTCAAGCTTTGGTTGAGGGTAGCCTCAAACTCACTATGAAGTGCCACAATAGGGTTAAATTCGCCTTGAAAATATGGAACAATAGTCTCAGCACAAAGTATAGGGTTCTCAGTGTCTTTGCAAAACAAAATGACCTCAGGGATAACCCTTATGCCTATAAGTCTACCTGGCTCTGATGCTGCAGGAGTTAGGGCAGTGTATGAAGTTGTTGGCACTGCATTGATGGATAGAAGAAGAGAAGAGATTGACACAATGAGGATAAGGCTTTTGGTGAATTCCATGTTGTCTCTTCTCCTTAGAAACTGTTCTATAGAGAAGAGACAACATGAACCTTGATAATTGAAATGAGAACTAGATAAAGGAATTTTGTTTTAGAGTATGCACTAAAAATAGGATGTGGGTTCAATTTGAAGCCAAATTCTATTTTGGATTAAGGGTTCTCAATAGATGGTACATTTTAGCCATATGTTATATTAAGGTTGTGTTTCTAAAATTGGATGTCAAAACACATGCATAGCCATCCTATTTAGGAGAAAATCCATTTTTCTACACTAACCAAAGTGTTGTGATTGATAAAAATAAAATATTTAGAACAAAAATTAATAAATTATAAAAATTTATCCAATCATATTATACTTCAATATGTGGAGGTGCATAATGTGTGAGACAACACATTTTCTGACCTCCCATGCAAGGTTAGTGGTAGCTTATACAATTAGAAAAGGAGACTTGATTCGGTAAAAAGAAGGAAATGAGACTTAAAGGACAATATTCATAGTGTTTTTATTATTAGCTAAAAATATATATTGACAACATCAATATTATAAAAAAAACTATGGTTAAACTAATTTATAAAACTATATAGTTTTATCTAACTTTAAAATAAGTCTTGTAATTAATTTTTGAATAATGTCCTTATAGTCATAAAAAATTAATGGATCCTATTGAGAAAAGCCATTTAGACTTCATTAGCAAAATTACAGTTAGGAGAGAAAATGAGTTGAATGGAAATTATCTGTGTGTGACTCGTTAAGGATTAGTTTGAGTTAAGTTTAATACGAACTATTTTTTCAACTCAAGATCGACTCAAACAAACTTTCGAGCGGGTTAATAAGTTCAAACTTCTATCGTTCATGAATATATGCGTATATGTACACATGTAAAGAGAAATAAGACCTTTAAATCAATAATGCCTTATTATATATATATATATATATATATATATATATATATATATATATGTGATAGATTCATTTACACCAAATTAAGTTACATTAATTACATTCAATCTCAGTCATTCATTTTCTTAAATCCAACGGATCATAGAGATCAGTGAAAGAAGTGATGCGATAGAAAAAGATGAATATTAAATGACTTTTAAGTTTTACCTCTATGGTCCGTTGATTGAAGAAAATGAATTATGGATATTAAGTATAATTAGTGTAACTTAATTTGGGAGTAAACAAAACTCTCCTCGTGTATAAATATATATACATATATATGAGTGAATTACACTAACATTCTCTGTGTTTGCGTGAAATTATACAAACCATCCATCCATTTTTTACATTTGCATAAACCATATCTAATTATATACCTACATTACATTGACTATTCATGTAATAGTGATAAGTGTAATATCTGAAGAAAATCTTGGCACGAAATATAGAGAGAATAGGATAGAAATCATGGAAACGATTCTATTTCACATGATTCTTTGTATTTCTCATGATCAGAGTGTTGTAATGGCAAGGATGAGTGGCTAGTTCTTCGTTGTTGGGATTTGAAATGTAATCTTCTTACCTTGTACTCTTGGATTCAGTTCTAATGTAATTGTCATTTAATTTAAAAAAAATAAGTGTAATATCTAAATAAAAAAAAAGTAAAAAAATGTAATTAATAAGTTTAACAAAACATGATATTTTGTGGAGACAATTACAAACGGTATAAAAGTCAATACATATTTACTATTTTTGATTCATTATATTATAGTATAAGAGTGATTTAAACATCTCCTTAGAATTATTGATAAAGATTGTAACGAACAAAAAATGATGAATAAACATTGACTTTTATACTATTTTGAATTGTCTTTACAATATACTATATTTTGTTTAACTTAATTACATTTGTCACAATTTGATACTCAAAAGATCACATTTATCTGTCTTGCAGGAGTAGTCGGTGTAATTATTTACATATGTTAAAGGTGTTTGTGTAGGTACAAAAAATAGAGTGGTGATTTATGTAATTTCACTTAAACTCAGGAGATGCGAGAATTTCTTTTATATATATATATATATATATATATATATATTTAATTGGTATAAATTTAAAAAATTATACTTATATATGCATATATACGTATGTCTATATATATATATATGTATGTCTTGGTTCATGTTGGTATCCTCTATTTAATAAGTTCAATTTTTAATCCAATTTCAACTCACTTGATATATGAATCAAGTTTATCCATTTAAAATAAAGAAATGATTTTCGAATGAATGTTAAATTCGAGATTAATTAAGGTTCAATCCTAATTATAATTATCTATGTACCATTTTATGTTCATGTTCTAAGTTTCAAGAGTTTAACTATAAAAATTTATAATTAATTGTGATATAACGGAAAAATTAAAAAAGTATAGGGAATTGAGTAAAAAGTGAAGTATAGAAATTCCATTTAATATTTTTTTTTGTTATTAGATTCCATTTAATACATTTAAACCTTAAGGGTCTATATGATATATTGAAATTCTATTCTTTCCTAAGAATAAAAAGATATGAAGTAGAAGGATGGAAGTACCCTTGAATATGTCATGCTAGTTAAATAGAGTTTATCTATATAAAATAGTGAATGGCTATGGGGAATAACCTTTGGAAGAGTTATTTAAGAATATGAAATAAAAATATTTAATCATCAGATATTTAATTTAATTTGGGTCCCGCATAACCAATTGTATTTCTCACTATATGGGCAATGACTTAATCTGTTTTGGGATATGTGTATGCTCCTTCTAACAAGTATCGCTATGAGAAATTGAACATTTAACCTTTAAAATAGTATGATATATGGAGATTCAATGAGACTTTGCACTACTAAATCAATATCACATTGGTAAAAATGAAAATAGCTAAGAATAGTGAGTTGGGAATTTCCATAATTCAAAATAAATAATAAAATAACTTATATTTTTTAGTAGGAAAGTAATTCCCATAAACAAATATACCAAAGACACTTAATTTAAAATTAATTGACACACAACACCTATTACATCACAAACTATTCTATTAAACAAAACAAACTATTCTAATATTGGTGAATCGAACATTTGACTTTTGGAATAGTATGATACATGAAGATTTAATAAGACCTTACACTACTAGATCAACATCTTGTTAGTAAAAAAATGAAAATAACTAAGAATAATGAATTGGGAATTTCCATAATTCAAAATAGATAATAAAACAACTTACAATTTTTAGTAGGAAAGTAATTCCCATAAACAAATATACTAAAGATACTTAATTTAAAAATACAATTACACACAACACCTATTACACTACAAACTATTCTAGCATGGATTCTACTAGAATTTGTTTTAAGTCAATTCAATTAATTATGGAAGTTAATGCATAAATGCAAGTATTATTGGGTTAGCTCAGTACGCCTGAATAACAAATAAACGTCACTTAAAATAATAATTCAATAGGCTTTCGAAGACTATATATTTGAACATAGAAAAATGTATGCTAGATTCTACAACTCTTTTAAAACATTTTTGAATTGGAAAATAAATGATTTCAAGAAAGTGTTGTTGGATTTTCTATATACAAAAATAATTGCTTAAGAAAGTGATGTCATATATAGGAAATATGGAGCGCTTTCTTGAACGAGCACAGTTGATTCTTTAATATTATTGATTCTCTAACCGCTTTCGATCTACCCATTTTTTTTTATGCAATGGTGCAATCACCCAAATAGATTAGCAAAAGCAGAACATACAAAGAGTACTAGTCATTCTTGAACCTATAGTTAGGCAAAGAAAGAGCATTCCTATTACAATCATTAACAATGAAATTAGGAATTGTGGACCAAATAAGATTTGTTCTAGAATGTAAACCATGATTAGCCAAACGATCCGCACATTGATTCCCTTCCCTATATATATGTGATATACGAAAATTGAAGCAAAGTATATCCTTCTTGCACTTCAACCACAAAGGAAGCAGCTGCCAAGGGGGAAGAGTAGTTCCATTAAAAATGTCAATGACTAACGTTGAATCACACTCCAGCCAAAAATTGCACCACTCACGGTTGGCAGCAATTGCAACAGCATGCATGGCACCATGCAACTCAGCAAAGAGAGCTGATTGAATGTTAGTGTAGTTTGAAAAAGCCAGCATAAAAGAACCCTTGTGATCCCTAAATAAACCACCCGATCTAGCGAACAATAAAAACCTGCTTTAATTTAAATAATATACAGCGAACAATAAATAAATAAATATATATATATATATATATATATAAATATAAAGGTATATAAAGTCTTTGTCTGCTAAAATAGTTGTAATTGTATTAAGTATAATATCTATATATTTAAGTATAAAGATTTATATATATTTAATATATTATTAACTATTCGTTTGTATTTTTTTTGAAGAGTCAATAATGGTTAAATATGAAAGATAAACAATACAATGATAATATATAAAACTCATACACTGTCAATCCATAAATTTTTTCTCTTATATTATATACCAACAATATATATACTTTATTTTCTAGTTTCCTTTACAATGACAAAATGTCTTCAAATTTCCTAAATCTATACAACCCTAGAAGTGGACAAAATTGATGCTAGCCTATTTGTTTATGAAATATGAAGGACGTAGTTAGCCAAATCTTCTCTTATTGGTGTAATTATATCATCGATGAATATGAATTATTTGAAATCACACAATTCCCTTGATTGCCTTTTGTTTAATGATCTCCTTCATTTGAGTTCTTTTGGCATAGAAATTATAATTAAAAACAAAATATAAAGTTAATTTTGAATGCTTTAATTGTATATAATTGTTTGAAGTATGTGCACATATTTTTAAGTGAATCTAAAAGTAGTTTTGGAATGAATTTGTGTTTTGTAACTTTCTAGATCCCTAAAAAAGAGAAAATAGTGAAATGTTATAATTCAAATAATAATATATTTCCTTCCCATGCAAGAACATAAAATGCTATAATCTAAATTTACTATTTATCCAGTGAATATTTCCATGATGTTCAGGTAATTATTCACATTATCATTAACGAATCAATCTAAATAGTATATTTGTTCTTATATAGGATTAATGATGATCAACAATCAATGATGTTAGAAAAAATTATTGAGTTAGCAAATGTTAACAACACCTACACATTTATACACTATAAATTACGTTTACAAAAAATGATCACCCCAAAATATAAGGTGCAAGAAATAATTCTATTCTTTAATTTAAATTTACTTTCTTAAAGAATATATGTTATATACACTAATATTAAATGTATTTGTTAAAACACAATGGTGTTACAGTGGCTAAATGAGGAAAAAATGTTGTGTTATATACTTATATTGATTCAGTGTGGTCCCTCTTTGTCACCCATCACTATCTTATATTTAGAATTCTTATTCTTAGAAATGTAAAATTATACAATAAACGAGTTCAACTTGAGAAAACACTCTTCACTACCTTAAGTAAATACATGTTTTTTATCAATCATATAATACAATAGGTTACATCATATGTTAGAATCAAATCTCTTAAATTTTGTAATTCTTAGACGAAGTACAAATATAGTACAATACTTCGTATAGACATAATCAATTATATATTCTATTCCTATTTTAAATATAAACATTATCCACCATCTACAATATTTATATATTTATCTTAATGTAATGATGAATTGTAACTTATTTCCTAATATACGAAAATTATATATCATTTTTTATTTTCATTTATACATTAATTATGTAGATTTGTTTCATTTAATTTTTAAATTAATTAATTCTTTTCTATATTATTTACATATTTTATTGATTCCTTTTCCTTTAAGGAAAAGTTACTATATGTTTATTATTTCCAAATTATACTAAAATTTAATAATACTAACAATCCACATAATTAATTTAAATAAAATTTCTATCTATACATATGAAATAAAAGTACTCATTTTGAACATACACAATCTCTAAAAATAAACTCTTCTCGTCAATAACAATCAAGCCTTTATCCCACTAGGTGGGGTGAGGAATATGAGTCGAACAACATCACAATATTCTATCGTAAATCATGTTCATTGATAAAATATTGATATCTAAGTCTTTCTTAATCATTTCTTCTATGGATTTCCTTGGTCTCTCTCTTCCTCTAGGAATTGGACTAACTTCTATTTAATCTACTCTTCTTAAGGGCCTTCTACCAGTCTCTTCCACACATATCTAAACCACCTAACATGCAGTCTATCATATTTTCTATAGTAGGAGCTACTCCAACTTTCTCCTTAATGCATTCATTTAGAATCATATCTTGTCTAGTGTGCCCATTCATCCAATGTAACATTCTCATCTTTGCTACATGTTGTCTATTCCCTTGTTGATATTTTATCATACAACATTCAGTTACATATAACATTGTAGGTCTTATAGATGTCCGATAAAACTTACCCTAAGGCTTGAGTGATACCGTTTTTTCACAAAGGACACCTGAAGCACCCTCACCATTTCATCCAACCCGCTTAAATCATATGATTCACATCTCTATCAATTTCTCATCGTCTTGTATGATTGACCCAAGACACCTAAATTTTTTCACTTCCGATATGATATGATCTCAATATTTATCTCTACGGTAGAGTTTGTTCGCCTCTTGTTAAACTTGAACTCCATACACTTTGTGTTACTTCGACTTATATGGAAATTATATATTTCTAAAGCTTGTCTTCACATTTCTTACTTCTCATTTAATTTTTCTCTCTCGAGTCTCCCACTAAGATAATATCATTCACAAAGAGCATGCATTGTGGTACAAGTTCTTGGATATACTTAGTGAGCACATCCAAGACTAGGGGTGAAGAGGACCAAATTCTATCTACTCACTCTTTTTGACCCCATTATGATTGGACCCGAATATGGTCTGGTTTCATCGAGTATAGAATCGGGTTCAAGTTCATAAATTAGACACGCTCAATATTTACGGTCGGATAAGGGACAAACATGACTCGATACTACCCGACCTTGGTCACCATTCATCATGTTTGTATGTGGGTTTATTAATTTTGTATAGTAATGACACATATCTGATCTAAAATATCATTGATTCTCTAATTTTTTTTTATTATATATATATTATTAACAATATATACATATATCATTTCACATGTCAAATTACATATTCAAAATAATATGTATTATTGAGAAGACTTTATCTACAAGAGATATGCATTACATTTAATCGGACCTAAGGTCAAGTTTAAGTTCAAAGGTTTTATTGGTTGGCATTTGGAGTCAGGTTAGCTTCGATTTAGGGACCAGTTCAGGTTCAAAAAATAATCCTACCAACATTTAGGATCATGTAAGAGACAAACCTTACTCAACCGAACCCGACCTATGCTCACTCCTATCCAAGACCAATATAAACAATTAGGGGCTCAATGTTGACCCTTGATGAAGCCTTATGGTAATAAGGAAATCTTTTGAGACTCTGTCTTGTGTTCTTATGTTGGTCTTGATCCCATTGTATATATTCTTGATTGGTCAAATATAGACAATTTGAACATCTTTCTTCTCTAGAACATTTCATAAAATCTCTCTAGGTACCTTACCACATGCCTTCCTAAAACAATGAAGACCAAGTGCAAGTTGCTATGTGTGAAAATTACCTTAATTCATAAGGATAATGAAAACTTTTTTATTCTAAAATTTAAGAGAATGTCATTCATGCCTTGCACCTAGCCGATTTATTACACAAATTCTATCACTTGAGTTTCCGTGTCATTCTAGGTCTAAAATAGCAAAAAGGAGCACAAATTGGTGAAAAGTAGCTGAAAATAGCCAAAGTCTAGCCCAATGCACCTGCGACCAATGCATGAGTAATTCCCAACACAACTACACCAAGGGCGGATGCTGCACCCAATGCAATTTGACAAGTTGAAAGGTCGAGGCCATACAAATAATTGTGTTAAGCGCATGTACCTGTGCCCAACAAAACATGCAAAAATCAAAAAATCTTAAAAAGGGGTTGAAAAGGAGTTTTGGAGAAGATCTTGCACTTTTTCGATTTGAAACATAATGTATCCAATTTATCTTAGTTTCTAGGTTTGTTCTAGCTGAAAATGAGATGTAAAATGAAGGGGAAAGGTTAGACAAGCTTATCCCTTATTTAGATTGAATGTTACACCCACTTGATGTATAACATTTGGATTCAAATTTATGCTTATTCGTTATGTATTTTTTTTGTGCTGTCAATATTGCCTAATGCTTCCTTAGAGACTGACAACCTCTTTGGTATTAGACTTCATTGATGAACTCATGAAGAAATTTTGGTTCCAAAAGTCTAAAATTAGGGACTCACCTTATTGGTTCAATTTCTAGATGTAGATTTGTACTAATCTCTCACATGCATACATGTATTAATATGATTACTAGACACAAATTCATACAAATATTGAATAACTCACAAATTTATTAACATAATTGCTAGCAATATAGATATGTTAGTGGTTCATAAATCTTTATCTTGTTAGTGTAGTTACTAGACAAAGAGCTACATTAATAAACTACTAAAACTCAATTTCACAAGCATAGTTACTATACATAGAGATATATGTTATGTATCATAGTTCTTCATGAGCTACAAATTGACTAAGATATAGCTTTTATTACTATTAAGGTCCCATCATTGTGAAAAAATCATTGTTAAATGAATTTGTGTTGTTGAATCAAGTGTATACCGAGATTGAGTAGTAATGTTTGATCCCAACATCTTTACTCTATTATTTTTATCTAATAGTTTAATTCGTCATTAGCATAATCAAATAAACTAAACCTATTTTAAACCAATTTAGAGTAACAATATTAAGATCAAAGGCTAGTGTCAAACAAGTCTTTGAGGATTCGATAACCTTTTTATACTTGTTTATGACACCAATTTGGTATTTTATTGACCAATTTTCCAGTTAGCACAAGTCTCTTTAGTTCCTTCAATAATTTTCCATCAATCGTCACAACAAGTATATAGTATCGAGGTCGACCTCCTTCATATATAACCAAATTGATTTTATATGATATTCGTATCTTGTCTCAACCTTCGTTCCATTACCCTCCGCCATAGCTTCATATTATGACTTATGCACTTAATACCCTATAATTTGCACAATTCTATATGTCACCAGTGTTATTATAAATATGGGTTAAGGTGCTTCTTCTCATATCGTCTGGAATATTCTTAGACCTCATGATCTTATTAAACAACATTGTGAGTCATCGAATACCTTGTTCTCTCATAACCTTCTATGCTTCAATAAGTATATTATCTCGTCCAATTGCTTTGTCATTCTCCATCATTTTCAAAGCTTCTTTCACTTTCAACTCTCAAATTCTATGAATAAAAGAATAATTTGATCAACCTCTTTTGTGTGTAGTCTATCAGAAAACAAAAAAATCATGTCCCTCATTTAGGAATGTCAACGGAGCGAATTGAGGTCGAGTTTGTACTTACCCAACCCCAAACCCAAAATTCAAATCTCCAACCCGATTACTGTGGGATTAAAACTAACAATACCATCTCCGAACCCGTTGGGTTTCGGGTAACCTGAACCCAACATAGAATCCAAAAATACAATGAGGCATTTTACAATAGTACACTAAAATTCAATTATTCAGCAGTAAAATAAAATTGAAAACGCACAATACACAAAACCACACTTGGTTATGTTTAGCACAAATTCACACCTACTTGTGTTAAGCTCGAACCACAAAACTCAACTATATTATATTGGTTGTATTACTGGTTGTATTAGTCTTTCATTCTGCATAAAACCACACCTGCTACCATTATTCATTATGTAATTGTGGTACAAAATCTTTATTTTTTTTCATTCCTTAATATAGAGTGCAGAGTGGTTGTTGCATTCAATTTGCAACTCAATACTCCTTAATAAATTTACACATATTAATTGGGGTGGGTCTGGGACGGATTAGAGTAGGATATCACTTGTACCAATCTCGAACCCGAAAATTAAACTCAGGTAAAATTTAAACCTGTATCCGAACTCACTCACAACTGGTTTACCTTGTTAAATTTGGGTTGAGTTCAGACGAATGTTTACAAGTTCGGTTTTCATTGTCAATCATACCCTCATTGAAAACATGTGGAAAATAGTTATTTCATATTTCTTTTATATCTGTTTTTCAGTAAGACTTGTCCATATTGGTCTTTAATGCACTTTACTTGCTTCAATTAGTAAAAAATTTAGAGGTTAATAATTTATATCGTTATAGTAATTACAATAACATTTAACTCATGATAGGAAAGCCATGGATTTAAATATACAATAATTATAATAATTTCATTACCCAATATAAACAGAGTTTTATTAACTATTTCTTTTAAAGAAATGTTTAGTAACCCAAAAGGGTGAAGTTAATCTTAAAATAATATATTTATTAATTTAAGAAAGATTTTTTTTAGTTTTACAATTTGACTTTGTAAATCAGGGTCTCTAAATATTGATATAAGGGGGTGATTTACAAATTTCATATAAATATACTGAATAGTGTATTATCTTCTCATATGAATATTATTTATTTATTCAATGTATTTAAATATATTTCTAGCAATGAATTTTTTAGTATAGGCCAGCCTCTTTTCTTAAAAAACTATTGGGTTTTGTTTTACTTCCATACAACTCTTAGTTGTTTATTTTTACCACACATTATTTTCCTTCTACTAAAATAATTTATTAAAAAATTGTGGAATAACTAATATTACTTATTTAGCATAGTAATCAAATTATTTCCACATAATTGTTTTCTTTCCATTTATTATCCCATTTTAAAAACTAATTCAAATACTAATTATTATTTTTTATTACGATAAACATAAATTCACACTTCAAAAAACACACAAAATCAAATAAATTATATAAAGGAAAACACATATGTTTACTTACAAATTTTTTTAAACCAATGTGATCCTAATACAAGTATAATCAATAATATGTTATTTACTTACTTTCAAATAAATATTAGTTAGGAAAAATTCATTTTACCCCGGAATGTTTAAGTAATGTGTAATTCAACCCCTATCATTTTTAAAGTGTGCAAATCAATCCTTATGTTAGCTTTGCCATTAAATTTGGATGAAAATTGTCATGTTCAAAAACACCCCATTTGAAAACTCCTTATTACTGAATATACCTCATAGACTTTTCTCTTATTTCAATGATAGATCCCAACAAGGATATTTATACAAAGCAAGCGTGATACTTGTGTTACAAGAAAGCACACAAGAATCACCTCAAAGAACAAAAAGAAGGCATAAGTCTTTTCTAACTAACTTAACAAACTAAAAGATTATAACTAACACGTTGAACACGTGCAAGAAAAGTTAAACAGAAATAACTAAAGTAGATGTGCACCTTTGGCCAGAATGGTGAGTTAGATTGATGCATAAGTCTATATCTTGGTCATTGATGCATATGTCTTGGTCTGCTTCTATCTTGGACTGATTTGGTCTTGCTTTGGTTGAACTATGTGATAAGTTGCCTTGTCATTATGTTGGTCTGTTATTTGCTGGATAATTGGCCTAGTCATGGCCCATCTGTTTTGGCTCATGTTGATGTGCTGCTCTTTATTGTTTGATGGCTTTGTCTGCAATACCCCCCCCCCCCACACACACACAAGCTGGAGGATATATGTTTATGACTCCAAGCTTAGATAATAGGTAGTGAAAAGGAGATGGATCAAGGGCCTTAGTGAGAATGTCAGCTAGTTGTTGTGTGGTTGAGATTGGTAGAAGATGCAAGAGTTATGATTGAATTCTTTCTCGAATAACATGACAGTCAATATCTATGTGCTTTGTTCTCTCATGGAAGACCGAGTTTGCTGCTATATACCTTGCTGAGTTGTTGTCACGGTACAATAGAGCCGGCTGAATGAAAGGAACTTGAAAGTTGTTGAGCAAGTAGGTCAGCCATTGAATTTCACAAGATGTTAATGTAATAGCACGATATTCAGCTTCTGAAGATGATCTTGAGATTGTATTATGTTTCTTTGATTTCCGGGAAACAAGAGAGTTACCAAGAAAAATGCAATAACCACTTATAGATTTCCTAAAATCTAAACAAGCAACCCAATCTGAATCACTAAAGGCTTTAAGTTGGATTGTGGAATTGGTAGGATAGAATAGTCCCTGGCCAGGATTACTCTTAATATATCTAAGGACCCTACTTAATACTTTGTGGTGTAAGGTGGTAGGTTGTGCCATGAATTGGCTGAGTTGTTGGACAACAAAGCTTATATCAGGCCTACTGTTGGTGAGATAGAGCAGTCTGCCTACAAGTCTTCTATAGGAAGGGGGATCCTCATATAAAGTTGTATCATTGAGATGTAACTTGGTGGTTTTGATTATGGGTGTTGGGGCATGTTTGGAGCCTAGGTAACCTGTATCAGATAGTATGTCTAGAGCATACTGTCTTTGACAAAGGGTGAGTCTATCCTTAGTTCTAGCAACCTCTAGAGCCGAGAAATACTTTAAAACTCCTAAATCTTTGATTTTGAATTTGTTGTCCAGAAAATTTTTGACACTATATATTTCTGATTTGTTATTGCAAGCTAGTATGAGGTCATCCACATATACTAATAAGGCTGTAAATTTGGACTCATGACATTTGATGAAGAGGGAGTGATCATGGTGTGATTGGTTGTATCCTAAGGTTAAGAGAGAATCTGACAGTTTGGAGAACCATTGTCTTCCTGCTTATTTTAAACCATAGAGTGATTTGTTTACTCTGCTGTCCTGAAATCTCATTTTGTTTCTAGTGATCCAAATTTGGTTGATTGTTAGGATGATGCATGATAGAAGAGTGTCTTTGACTTGAGGACTCCAACCAAGATTGCAATTGCCAAGAAGAGCTTGCAATGATCAAGTATTAAAGTTGCAATGGAACATGTTACCTAACCAATTCCAAACATGAATATCCAACTTACATGAAAGGAAGATGTGGTTGGAGGATTCCAAATTACAATTACAAATACTGCACGTGGAGACTGTTTGACAGTCACGCTTATTGAGATTTTCATCAGTAGGCACTTTGTTATGAAACCATCTCCAAGTGATGAATGTTTTAGAAGGAGGGATGGCCCTTGACCATATACTCTTAAACCAATTTTGTTGAGGAGCGGTAGGAGTGCAATGTAAGTAAGCATATTTGAAGGAAAGGATACCATCCCTAGAGTTTTGCCAAATGACTCTGTCATTGTTGGTTGTAATTGTCGTTTTAGTAAGTTGGTTACAAACTAGAGGGAATAAGGACATAAAGCTGTTTGGAATGATCCATTTATTATCCTGAATGAAATCCACCACCTTAGCATTCAGAGATGAATGACAGGACTCAGGTATGTTAAGAATGTCAACAAAAGGATTCCCTAACCAATTATCTTTCCAGAAATTAGTGCTCTTGCCGTCACCAATTAGGCATAGGGAATTGTTCTAGACCATTGACCAATTTTGCTTAATTCCATGCCAAATAGAGGACTTGAAGTATCTAGGTGAAGGTTTGAAGTGTGAACCAAATCTATCTCTGTAAAAGCAGCTTATGTCAACCAAAGGTTTGATTGAATTTGTTTTTGCGAAGAAGAATAAAGTATGGATGATGAACATGAGTGTGATGATGACTTGTTTAAGAGCAATTACTTATTTTGCCCCTCATTTTTTTTTACTTTACCAAGTTAGTTCATAATAAATTTAAAATATCAATTTAGTCACCAACAATTTCAATGTGGAACCATGTTAGTCCTTATGTCTATATCCGCTAGTTAACATTATCAATTTGGTATATGGGCCATTAACTACTAACATGACTAGACGCCTTTTGTACATGTTGGCTTGTGTGACAAGTTACTGGATGACATGTATTTTTTTCAATTTTTTATGAAAATGACTTGTTTTTTTAAACGAAAATCCTTTTACAAAACAACATTGTTTTGGATTTCTTCTTCCAACTAATAGTAATCTTATAGTCTTCAATCCCTATAACCTGTAATAAGAATCTCTAAGCCCTTGAAGTTGAAAAGTTATGGCGACGTGAGCACTTATAACAAACGTGATATGAGCATACATTGTAGCTTCACTGTAGCTAATAGGTTGCAATGTAGAAGATTTTCTTCTCCAATCTTCCATTATAATAGGGTTGTTGTTGTTGTTGTGTTCACATAAAAAACTCTAAAGAACCTAAGGAAACAGTTTTATGGTGATCCATATTTCAAGGTTACCATTTCCCATATTTATAGGTTTCCTCTTTCTGCCCCTTCCTTTTTGTGACATTTTCATTATTTTGTAGGAGGAAAATTAATATTGTACAATTTTTTTATGTGGGTGGAAGACTGAGAAGGAATTGGAAAATTGAGTGGACATGAACGAGTTGCAAGCTAATGTGAATGAAATTCAAATTATGACAAAAAAATATGTCAAAATAATGGTCCAGAAAAGTTGTGTTTGTAACCAGTTTGTTTTGTGTTATATTTTCTGTTATTGTTATATGTATTTTTATTTTGAATTAGATAGTGTTTGAAGATGGTGTTATTTAAGTGATGTGTATGTATTGAACATTTAAGTGATGTGTATGTATTGAACATTGAACATTGACCAAATCATGTGTTATTTCTCATGTATTTGATATAATGTATATACACAAAATTGGAAGACATCATAATATCAAATTAGTTAAACAAGAGTTGTCAATATAATGTATATAGACGAAATTGCATCAATTATAAGATTTGACCAAAATAAAAGAGTTAAACAAAATAAAAAATGAATCATAAATAATCATTAAAGAAGGTCATTTTCATTTTCAGCTAATTCTTCAGCTTAGAGTCAGGTACTTCTTCATCAACTTCTTCAACTTTAAAGTCAACTACTTCTTCAGGTTCAAAGTCAAGTGCAAAGTCAAGGCCTTGTTCAAGTGCAAACTAAGCTACTTGAGTTGTAAGCTGAGGTAAATCTTCAACTACATGTTCTTCAGATACATGTTCTTCATCTACATGTTCTCCGAGTACATCTTCATCAAGCACACTAAGCATTTCATAATCACTATCATCTTCAACTTTAGTAATTGGAGGAGCTTTGTAAATGGAATCCTCAACAGATGAGAGATCACTGACAAATATAGTGTGTTCAACATGCAATACTTGATATTGAAAATATATGTGTATTTCGTAATCACCAAATTCATTCACTTTCTTAGGCTCCAAAATGCAGCAACCATGTCATTGATATATTTATCCTTTTTTATTGGCTTTAAATTAATTTTGAAATGAGAATCTTTGGGGTTTATCCCGTATATAACTTTGTAGTCATAATACATGCACTCAATGAACAATGTCTTCATATCGATGATGTTGACAAAGTCCATATCCATTCATACTTGTACTGAAAATCTCCTTCATCGTCTCTAATAAAACAACCATTATAGTGATAAACATGAACAATTTATTGAGACATTTCCATAGAATAAATGATATCTAATGTTCTGTGGCAAAAAAATGACTCAAAGAAGGACAATATTAAAACAGACCTAACATTATTGTAATCATCCAAATGTAAAGGCAAAAAAAAGTTAAAAACATTAAACAATAAATCTAAATGTCCGGGACCATAATAACCTTCTAAAAACAAAATCTATGCATACACACTAACAGCAAAATGGAAACAAACACATGCAATATAAAAAAAAAGCAATAAATATATCGGAAGCACATACCTTAAGAAACAGTAATAAAAGTGTTCTTGTTTTGTGATTCTGGGAACAAAGGCAAGCATAGATGAATACAAAGAGGGATGATCACAAGTAGGGTAGGATAAACAAAGATAATGAGGAATGAATATGGATAGGTGTGCAAAAGTTAGGGATGAAAAAGAAGTCACATTAAAATTGTTGGGGACTAAATTGATAATTTAAATTTATTGAGACTTACTTTATAAAAGTTGAAAAACGAAATGGAATAATTACTCTATAAAGTAGCTGTTAATGAGAAGAAGACAAACAAAGTAACAATCATCAAAGGTTTTATTTTTAATAAAAAGTGGTTTTTGCTTATAATTAATCTAAATTATGATTTTTATTTTATTTTAGCCCTTATAACCATGTGTTATTATACCAACAAAATGTTAATCTAGTAGTGTAAGATCCAGTTAGATTTCCAAAAAGACTAAAAGGCAATAGTTCAATTTTTATGAATAACACTTATTGGGAGGGACATACTTTAAAAGAGATTAATTCATTACTCATATGATGAGGGAATATCCTTAATAGTACCAAAAAAAACCATATATCATTATTGTGATAGTACCAGTTATTATTCAACAAATTTTAATATATTTAACTTTTGTATTTATAATATTGATGATAAAGAATTATCATGAGAGAGAATTATCATTATTGTGGTAGTACCAGTTATTATTTCATCTAAACCAAAAGAAACAAGTGTTATTTTGCCTTTTATTTTTTCATGCATCGACCTTACTCGATATTGATGATGTTAACTATTTTTAATTGATAATAAAAAGGTTATGAATATTGTGCTGTGTCATTAATTTTACCAAGTCAACTACTACTTTTCTAATTATGTAGTTAATTCCTAACCTTGCATGTGATGCCTATATATATATTGTGTGGTGACATTTAATTTTCAGAAATACACCAAACTTTAATATAATAAACTACGGCTACAATGTACTATCTAATATGAACCCTTAACCCATAATAGAATTTGTCCATAACATATCCTAATTTCACTATATACCCTAGATTCATTTCCCATGCTCTAGAATAAAACCCCATCTTCTCACATTTTCATTTTCAACCTACCCATTGTCTCTCCTCTCTATAGCACACTTTCCAAAGAGAAGAGACAACATGGATTACACCAAAACCCTTCTAATCATTGCATCAATCTCTTCTCTTCTTCTATCCATCAATGCAGTGCCCACAACTAGAAGTGTTATCCCTTCATATGGTGCCTCAAGTCCTACAGCATCAAGGGCAGGTAGCCTTATAGGCCTCTCAGCAATCTTCAAGAATGCACAAGCCAAAGCTAAACAACAAGTCATTAGGGTTAGCCCTAAGCTCATTTCTTTTTGCAAAAACACTGAGAACCCTGCCCTTTGTGCTGAGACCATTAACCCATATTTCCAAGGCCAATTTAACCCTATAGTGGCCCTTGAAACTGAGATTGAGGCTACCCTTAACCAAAGCTTGAAGGTTTCTAATATCATTGCACAATTACTTGTTCATCCATCTAAGGAAGCAGTTTCTGCACTTAAGATATGCAAGTCAAAATATAAAAATATTGTTTATACTATCAAGGAAGCTTTGGAATTGTTGAGTCAACAAAATGTGGTTGATGCTTATTACAAGTTTTCTTCTGTGCTGGTACATAGATCTTCTTGTGAGGATGCTATTTCTCAATCTCCTGGAGTTGAGAACCCTTTTGCTGAGGAATCTCTAATTGTTTATCAGCTTGGTGGAAATTGCATGGCAATTTTGGATGGGATAATTAATAGTACTCTTCGTTTCTAAAATGGAACTCAATTTTGTTTATGATTAAGAAATGTTTGGTGATCATGGGAGAAGGTAAATTAAATGTGATCATTGTTGAATCCTTATTGTTTAATTTTTATGTAGCATTTCCTCCCTGATTTTGTTATCTGTACTATTTTTTTAATTAAGCTACAATGTAATGAAATGTAGCAGCCTTAATGAGGAGGAATTCATATTTATTTGATGATTTATGTGTTCATTATGGATCTAAAAAATGTCGAGGTTGTTAAGTATTTGATGTTATATCAACTTCTCAGGATATTAAAATATTAAGGGTTCAATTCTTGAAAAAATTTAAATTATGTTCATTTAGAGAACATGATTTGCATTGCAGAATATTAACACTTCTTGCTCGCAAAACATATGGGTATTTCAATTGTATGAATAGGAATTAGGCTCCTCTCCTGAAGAGTCCAGTACTAAAAAGTAAAGAGATACATAATTTTGTTATTTTTTAATTTAAAAATAAGAAAAATCTAGACCATTAAATATTTATAAGTGTCATATATTAAAATATGGGATAACTTGAGTCTCCCATGAGATGCAAATAAATGGCCAATAAATTTACATGAATAAAAATAATAATAACTCAATCATCAATAATATAAAATCTCAACAAAAACGGAAATAGTTAATTATTCTTCACATACTATGAAGACATAACCAAATCGAGGATTAGTGACTCATAATTGAAACCAAAGCAATATACATGTATAGGAACAACATTAAGAGGGCATGACTTGAAAGAAGCAAGGCAAATGATTGGTTATACTCTCTTCGGTTTGCAGTTGGAAACTTTTGAATCTTATTTTAGATATACCAGGTTTAGGGTTTAATAAATTGTCCCAATTTATTTGTGCCAGTTTTTTTACCTTCATTTTTTTTGGAAGTTAGAATAAATCATCCATCAATTTTCCATTTTTATGGAGTAAATCCTCAACTTTGCCCTTAAGAAAACCGTGTCCCCCTATTTAGTTAGTAATAAATGAAAATTTTGATTTTGTCCCTTAAACACAATTCTTTCATTCTTGTAGGAGAATCGTGAATAGGTTCTCTTATACCAATTCATGGTTCTTTTGTGAATTGGTTTACTTTAGAGAACTAACTTGATTTATGAAAGCGACATTCGTTGGGAGGAACAGTCGCACACCCCGAAGAGATTATTTTCTTATGCATAAGGTGAGAGGATACTCTCAGTAGTACCAAACAAATATTAGTTTTAACCTTTGAAATTTTATCATTTTCTAATACATATTAGAACATTATTCATATAGGTAAGTACAATCATTAATTACCACTCATTTTTTTGTTATTTCTTTAAATTAAATTGTAGGTGAAAATTTGCCTTATAGGGAACTAATTCATGAAAAATCACAAATTAGTATGCAAGATCTAGTTAGTAATTCTCTACCAAAATGAGAGAATTATATTTGAATGTTATATGATATTATTAGTAATTCTCTATCAAAATGAGAGAAATTGTATTTGAATGTTGCATTATATTATTAGTCAGCTCTTTTAATATGTTGGTCATTTTTTTTGGGTCTTGAGGTTGAGTATTCAAATGCAGTTTAGTGTTATTTCAATTTTCAACTATTACTAATATGTTTTGTTATTAAGAGAATAATACTATGCAGTGGAGCAGTTTATGTTGATTGTTCAGCTTCTTTATCTTGATGCTATTGATCCAAACAAGGTTTGTTCTTTGTTAAGTAATCCTTTGAATTTCTAGAGTATGACATTCAATATTTAAATCTTTGTTTTTGCACATTTTGATACAATGATGCATATCCTACCTGATGTGTTCAGTGTTTGTGTTGGGTTAGCAGGTGGGTAATGTTTAGTTCTTTTTGACCAATCACAAATTCATGACACATAGAGTATAGAGTGACACAAACTGTGAGATGTATAGCTAAACCAAGTTCATGTTAGTGTTTTGTTGTCCTTTTAAATATTACTATTTTAACAAGTTATTAGTCTCAAATCATTAGTTTCAACCAATGGCATGTATACCCTTGTATCCAACAAATGTGTGGCAAAGAAAAGTGCAAAAAGAAAGCAACACTTCATGTGTACAAATATTACCTGTCCCAATTCCTGTTCCATTTTACTGTACTAGATCAATGAAAAAGTAACATTTCATTAAAAAAAGAAAAATTCTAAAAACATAAAATAACATATTTGCATTACTTGAAGAAATCTCATTGACTAGGGACATGAGAATATACTTATTTTAGAACAGGTGATCCTCATTCCACTTTCTATTCCATGAAGTGAAGCACCTAACAAAATAATGACCTTCTCCTAGTGAGTGCTGCAAAGACAGAAGAGCACTATCTTTACACCACAATATCCCACTTCCTTAATTCTTAGTGTGTCTTTCATGTTTCAACTTCAACCTAAGAACTTTAAATGGTTGAGAATCACATTTTTGTCCTCAATAACATCATCTTATAAAAATAAAAGAAAGATTCCAAATAAGAAAAACTAACTGAAGTGGACATATCATGATATGTCATAAATGAATACTTGTACATACATATATTCTTCAAAGGTTGCAAACCCTAGAAAAAAAAAACAAGAGTGTAATATCTTACACAATATGAATGTAAAAGATTTATACGCAATCAGTATATTATCTATCATTCATTTGTATTATATATATTTTTTTCAAGTCAGTGATAATTAAACATGAACAGTGTATAAAACTCATATACTATTGTTAGATACATTTTTTACTCAATAAAACAAAAAGAAAAGAAATACTTGCATCAAGGGGCAATGTGAATCATTTCATCTAAAAAATTGCTCCTTGTAAAGGGTAAGAAAGAAGAAAACATGGGTAGTTCCTCAAGCTCATAAAAAAAGTCAAGTTCTTCTGACTTGAGTGCTGAGAGATTCTTGAACTGTGCAGAACAAAGAGGCTCTTCCTCTATGAGAGGATCTATTCTATCATGGCTTTTCTCTATGTTTAGTTTGAAAGGATCTTCTTGGTCTATAATAACATCTTCCAAGTAGCCTATTGGAGATTGCAAGTAATGAAAGTTATCTTCATCAGTAGCTTGATCATTGATTATACTGATATCATGATTCATTTGTTCTTCTATATGTTCTTGATCTTCCTCTGTTGAGTTTATCATGAGATTTTCCTTAGTTTCAGTTTTGGATTCTTTTGGTTGTTGAGCTGAATGGTTATGGTTAGAGGTGTATGTGATGATTAGCATTGATGAATCAGTTCTGCATCTTTCTACTTGCTTTTTTGCTGAGCAACCCTTACATGTGCTGCACCTGTAATAGCCCCTGCACTATTGTACCAAGCATGAGCAAACAATGATAGTTTTTGGTACGGGATTCACTTACTTGAAGAGTAATGTTAAAAAACTTACTCTATATCTTAATCATTCATTCTAGGACAATCTAATAGTTGAAATATACTCACTAATTCAAATCATTGGATTGTTCTAAAATGAATGATTAAGATGTAAAGTAACTCTTTTTAACTTACTCTTAAAGTAAGTGGATCCCCTTATCAAAATAGAACAATATAGAAATATATTGATTCTGTTCTATGTTTGGTGGATTCTATAAACAAAATAGAAGCGATCGAAAAGCAGAACATTTTGTTTCCATCAAACACGATAGGACTAATACATGGGTTAAAACTTGATGTATAATTTAGGAAGATACTAAATTCATTGAGATTGTATATCAAGCTGAATAAATATACTGCATTACAACCAAAAAGTATTGTTCTTAGTGGTGTAAAACCTTGTTAGATCCCAGAAAGATCAATAGGTCAAGGGTTTGATTTATGTGACCAACACTTGTTGGGAGGGACAACTACAATACCCAAAATGATTAGTTCCTTACCCAAAAAGGTGAATCAGGGGATACCCTTGATATTACAATATACCGAAATAATTACGTGCTTGGAATCTGTAAGCAGTTTTAGAATTGTGAAAAAGGACGAAGATTAACTATGATGATCATATAGTAGAAAGAATGTAATTGTAAACCTTGGATATGGAGACCCTTTTAATTGGCTTTTGTCCATATTTTCTCCATGACCAAAAATCAGAAGGCAACCCTTCATTCTTCACCTTGCTAACATTCTCTCCTACTCTCACCCTCACAACTCTTTTCTCAACCATTTTCCTGCAAAGTGCACAACATATATAAAACTTGCCAACATTTTATCCAATATCTTTTATGTATATGTATCGTTCCAATTTTATCTGGACTAAACTTTGCAGAATATCTATAATATCACTTTACCAAAAATAGCATAAAAAACAAACTGCTATGATAATTGTATACCAACTAAAACTTTGTCGAATATCTACAATATTAGTTTACTAAAAATAGCATAAAAAGCTAATTACTATGTTAACTGTATACCTTTTCTTGGATGCATGGGTATCTGATTTGAGCTCTGAAAATGCTTCTGACTCAAGTTTAGGGGAAGCATTACTATCCATTGCTATAAATTCCACTTTTTCTGTCTCTTGTTGCAACCTTGAGATATGTGAAGTTTGATAGGTAAAGTGATCAAGATGAGTGTTATGATTGATTAGAGAGAATAGTAAATAGAATAATGGCAAAGGCTCTAAGTTGCTTTCTCTCTTTCTTTTCACTCATTATCTATTTAATACAAAGATATGAACAACTATCACTACCACTATGCAACCAACCCCACATTGTCATAAGTAATGTTGGAAGGAACCCACATTTAATAAAGATATAGTATTTTCATTATTGGCCGCCAATTGATGGATAGAGATCTTCTAATGTTACTCATAATGTTACTTTTTGTTTTTTAAAATATTTTCAAATGTTAATATGTGATTAATTTGGGACAGAGAATGAAACACCATTAAGGACAAGTGATCTTCATTTCCAATTGATGATGTGCACTAAGGAATCCGGTCTCTATCCCAAAAAGATAACGTCACTATATCTCTAATTAATCAGAATCAGATTTCATTAAGGAGTATAAAAATGTTAGTTTTTATTTTTAAGAATTTTCTTTTTATTTAAATTATATTTTTTAATTGTCGGTATAGGAAATGGGACAAATAATCTGTGTTGGTGCAGTAATGGAGTGTCCTTTTTTGTTGGATGAAAATGTCTCTCTTTTTAATGTTTTTTGGTTTCAATTTGGTTCTATATTACCATTCCCTCCTAGTAGTGTTAGATTTGCACAGCATATTTAAAACTATCGCTGGAGAACCATTCCTACGATTTTCACATAAATTTAGAGCTTCATAGTAGTGAATATAATAAAAATATATTAAATTTAAAGATGATGAAGAGGGAAATAAGAGAGGAAAGATGAGAGAATAATGAGAAGATATGCTAAAAAATTTCGGTACAAAAGGCATATTTCAGTCGATTGGAAAAGAATCATTAATGAGAATTTACTAATTTAGAATATTACAATAAAAATGAATATCTATTATTTGATAAGAATACAATTGAAAAACATTAAAAATAAGGGATTAAATTAAAAACAAGGGATTCAATTTTAGAGATATCTAATGATTTAAATCTACTCATTAAATAAACCATTATATTTCCCTATAAATGATGGATAAGATGAACTCATCTCTCCTTTTTAAGAGGAAGAGTTGGCATTTGAGATTTTATAACTCAATTATGAGCAAAGATCCAATAATGGATGGAATGCTTTTATGTTTGGGTTAGTATTAGTAGTTAGGAATCAGGATCTTCTGTCCCAAAATTTTCCTGTTCTTATGTCTCAAGCCAATTATATCTCACCAAATCACATAAAAATGTTATGTTATATTTTGTTTAATTTTCTTTTCTAATATATGTCAAATTTCTATTGGACTGAGACACAATGAAACACAGAAAAGTAAGACAGCTAATCCCCATTATAGTAGTTAGTGGATTTGGTAGGGTGCCCATGACTATACCATCAGCAAAATGGATTTTTTATTTGACAAATATGTTAGCATTGGAAAGTCACATTGCAATTTCAATGGAGAATCTAAGACCAAAACAAGAAGGAAAATTCAAACACGTGCTGATTTTGCACGTTATTTTTATAGCAAATATATAATCACCAATGTGTATTTTCACATTTTCGTAGCAGTTAATATAAGCCTAGTAGATATTATATTCGTAGACTTATTTATTGTGACTATCAAAAGTTAGAAATACCGATCACAGATATGAATATAGGACACAAATACAAAACATAACTCCTATGCGTAGATATAGGGTAAAATTAAGAGGACATGACACATGTATTACATCAGTTCATCCCACAAATGTCGTTCATATGAATTAATGATTTAACCTTTTGGTCTATTTAGATATCCAATGAGGCGTTATATCATTAGACCAACATTTTGTTAGTGGAGGTCAGGATGTTTTAATAAAAGAATCTCACTACAACCGAATGATGCTAAAAAGAAGTCCATAAGTAAATTGAGAAAGGTGAAGAAATATTTCACAAGTCCTATACACATTTACAGAAGAAAAAACATGGAAATGCAAAGAACAAGGTTGAACAAGTTACCCTAATCATACACTTTGTAAATGATAATATAAGAGCTCATTCCATGTATCTGGAACCCCTGGGAGGCACCAATGGCTACAATCTTGAATGCTAGATGATTGAGTTTTTCTTCCATACATAGATGGATGAGCATCTATTCTATATTGTGATAAACTAGTTATGTTCAACAATGTCACTGTTGTTTTCATCTTCTTTATTATCTCCTCTATCATTATATCCTTCTCAGGGTAACTAGTTGTTAAGGTTTCATTAAGAGGATTAATGGCTTCCCTGCAATGTCCTCCTGAATTCCAATTACCACCCCTATTGCATAGAATCAAAATCACTAATCAGAAACTTAAGTATTTTGAGAAGGACAAAACTTGAAGTGTTGTTCTCTAGTTGTTTGTCGTGCTATTTTTCAATAGAGTAAATATTCATTTCAGTCCCTCATGTTTTTCGAACCGACCAGTTTGGTCCATGAAATTGAAAAACCGAAAATGATCCCAAAAATTTCAAATGTGTCAAATTAGTCATTTTTAGAGTCAAATTAATAGTGTTGTAAAACATGCTAAAAATGACTAATTTAACCAGCATTTGAATTTTTTAGGCACCATTTTGGAGTTTTCAATTTTTGATGGACCAAACTAGGAAGGTCGAAAAGTCGAAAAACATGTGTAGCACTTGATCAATGAAAATATAACATGTGTAACATCTATTACACATATTACATTTTGATTGGAGAAAACCACTACAACCATCAAATTTTCTCCTTTTGGAAACTACTAAAACTAATACAAAGTGGATTTATGGGTATTAAGAGCAAACCTGAAATGAGATGGTGCCGAACTTCGAAAGAAAACTTGGGTTTTTCTAGGATTTATGTGTTTGTCCACCCAAGAAGACCAAGTCGTTAGAGATTTCCTCAAAGCTGTAGAAACATTTAGTCTGGGATGAACAAAATTTCCTTCTTGGTAGTAATTAATACTGTTACAGGACCACAAGTTTGTTAACAATAGTATTAACAGAAAAAAATTGCAAATATAAGACATTAGAAGATCTGGTAATTAAGCTATAATTGCTCATTTTTAAAAATTATGTTGCAGCATATGTGCATGTTTGCTAGTAACACCCGTTGATTCTAGTCGATGGCAAAGAAATAGATTCCCGTTAAGGAAAGTCTTTGGATCAAGTCTCGTAAAAAATAGGCCGCAGGAAAAATGGTTATAAAAGTATAAAATTCTAGCATCGAATGATGCACACATTAAGCAAATGGTTTCAAGGCATAACAAATGAGTAAGATAAAGAGAAGTGCTAACCCGGCTTTTGTTTTGTAATGTGACCACCAATGTGCAGTATTGAAAACCAAAATATCAGCTCCTCTCCATCTTGATGAACCGTGATCAATGGCATCGATCCGCAAGGTTGGTCTTCGTTTCTGCCCGATTCTCGCCTTACTTTCATGAACTAAGAAATGACTAACATAGTACTCAACTGTACATTGATAATCCTGCAACATTGGATGTACAAAATGTTTAAATTCTAGTACAGACCAGTTCGAGACATAGACATTAAAACAACAAAAAGTAAGGTTCTTCGGAATTACCAGAAATCTGAAACAATAATTTCCCTTCTCTTTAGTAATTCTCCTTCCATGTGTCTCATATACTCTCTTTGGATCTCGGATAGTGCCAAATAACATGCATAGCATTGATTCCCATTGATTCCTATTAATTGAATCCCCCACAAAAACTAGTCTTTTCCCTCTTATCAACTCCAGCAGTTTTGTTGCATTGAACCTTTTGACAAAAAAAGTGTTACTTTCTTTTTATCCCTAAGTAAGTACAAAAATGAAGTAAAATTCAACAGAAAAGGCTAGCAAAACATTCTTTTCATCACAGTCTTTGGTATATTTTATGTAAGACCCACTGAATTACATGATTTAACTCTCTATTAAGTGGGTCCCACATAAAATCTATCACATTCAAAAGAGTGTGTTGTTAACATTGTTCAAATTCAGTTACCAACGAGCATTAATCTAGTAGTGTAAAGTCTCACTAAAACCCCTAGATAGACCAAAAAGTTAAAGATTCAATTCAGGAGAATAACATTTGTTGGGACTCGGGAGAAGCATCTACATATCCCAAAAGCATCTACATATCCCAAAAGGGATTAGTTCGGATACCCTCAGTTATACCAAAAAAATTCAATTCCTAAGCTTAATCCAAGTATAACTAAACATTGTTCAGATTAAGTTAAAAAGAAGTTTCTAAAAAAATTGAATTTGAGAGTACCTTGGAATGTCACAACCTTTAGGCTTCCATCTCCACTTAGTGTAGTTTCTATCCAATCTTCCATTTCCTTCACAATCAAAACCTTCATCTATGAAAGGACATGAACCTTTGTCATAAAGAGGATAACTTTGATCAAAAACCCAATACCCTTTTGTCAAATCACACTCTTCTACTCTCTTCTTCTCCTCAATCTTCTTCAAAACAGCATTAGCAACTACCAACTTGTTCTTCTCATTTCTGACTCTACTCTCATATGAAGAAGTTCCATTCTCTTGTTCCATTGCTGTGAAATTCAAACCTGAACCATCATCAACATCAACATCAACAACAACAACATGGTGAGTTAAATCTTCAGATTTGGACCCAGTGAGGATATTGTGGAGCCCAGAAAGTTGGTTATCTATCAAAGTTGGGATTTTGACACCATTGACAGTGAAGTTTTTGGTGAATCTAGTCAAAGATTGAAACTTTAAAGGTTGAAGATTCAAACTAACATTGTCAGTGTCATTTATAGAAGAAGATGATGAAATTGAAGAAGTGTTTAAGTGAAGAGTAGTTTGGTTTTGAAGTGAAGGTGAGGATTTGATAAGCCATATAGTGAAGATAGAAAGGAAGAGGGTAGAGGAGAATATAGTGAAAGAGAATACCAAAAGTGTAGTGGGTTTCAAAGATAAACTTTTTTGTCTCTCCATTCATCAAACTACTATCATGCTTCAATGTAAGTCACATACTAATACTAGTACACTTAAATGATAAGCAAATGAGTCATCATGTTAGGTTTTATTTCAACCAATAAATTTTTTGATATTATTTATTTGGTATTCATTGAATTCTTATACTATTTGATCAAAGTTTTATTGATACTATTAATGTTGATATAGTTATGTAAGGTCTTGCTAGATTTTTAGAATGATCAAAAGATAATAGTTCGATTCCTGATAACAACATTTGTTAAGAGGGATACTCATCATGAACCCCAAAAGAATTAATTTCTTACACAAAGAGATGATAGAATACTCTTTGTAGTAGCAAAAAAAATAAACTTGGTGATAAATTTATATGAGATTTGTGAGGGAGGGAATCAATTATAAGAGTAACTTAGTAAATTTATTCCACATCTTAGTAATTCATTCTATAAAAATATAATTATTCACTTTTAGTAGATCTGAACCAATAGATGTTCATAGAATAAATAAATAACATGTGGAATAAGTTTTTTTTAATTTACTCACAAAATAAATGTTCTGAATTGTTAATAATGAATAAAGAAACTAGCAATGGAAAATTTAAATAAGTTCATTAATAATTTAATATCTTATCCCTATGATAATAGAGACATTAATTAATGTAGATATATTGTGGATCTTAAGAAGACATGCAACACAAAGTAGCAGTTTCTGATTTTTTGTGAGGAAAACTTGGACCGGGTGAATGACAATATTTTTCATATTCCCTGGTAGGGTTACAAAAGGAAATTTCATTTATGTTTTTTTTCTTCCATTTTGAGTTTTTACAAATAAATAGTTTCTGCACCAAAAAAGGGAAATCAAATAAATTTTGTGAAAGTAAAACTTGTTCTTTTCGCTAAATGTTAATACGTGTAAAAATATGTTACTCAACCATGCATTTTACTATAAATTTAATTTAATACTTAATTCGTGGATAGGATAAGTAATATAAAATAGGATAATTTATTATGTTCAAATGTAAAGTTTGGTGAGAATCTGATTGGATGAAAGTTGAGTTAGGACTTAGGAATCAACAAGAACATAATAAAACTTTATTCTACTTATATACTTATATTATTGTATTATTATATATCTGGAGCATATCTTCTCATTCTCATTATTCAAAAAATATAAAATTAATTATATTCTATGTGATTCTCATTAATCAAAAAATACAAAAATTGATTATACTTAATTCATATTATTTACCAAAATATTATGAGTGGTATATAAAATTAGATAGCACATGTGACACTCTGTCTATTATATCCTAATAGCCCTAAAAAATGACATGAGTAAACTTTACCCTCTTGTCGATATGCATTTTATAATTTTTTAATGTTAAAGTAAACCACACCCCACATTTTTAATTACAAATCATCAAATAGACATTTAAGTTAACAATGTAATGTATATGTCGGGTCAGTATAAAAATTTATATACAATCATTTTTCCTCTTAAATTAAAAGTATGCCAATAACCTTATTTGATTATGAAAGTTTTTGTTTTATTTTTATAGCAGCCCTTCAAAACTCACAATAGACTTATTTAACTAAAAACAAGTAAGTGATGTAATTTGGTTATGGAGGGTTTTTTATTTTATTTTTTATATAATGATTATATTATCCACTATTCATATTTAATTATCATCAATTTTTCAAAATAAATATTATAAATACATATGAATAATGTATCGACTTATTACACAAACAATGCATATATTACACTCTAAATTAAATGGAGCCACCCTTTTACATTATTTTTCACTCATTCGCTAGCTGTTAGAATAATTTTATTTCAGACTTCTAATATAATAAGCTAGCTTGTTTATTCATCATAAATTTTCAACTTCTACTTTTTTTTGTATATCACTTGTTTTTATCCATTTTTGCCAGATATACCTTATAAATGCAACAATCTAAGTGATTGCTGATTTAGAGAACAAAGTGAATTATCTAAAACAAAAAAGGAGTTCTCTTCAATCAACCTTTGAAGAGTGTGAACAGAAGGATCAATAACTAGAAGAAGAAGCATGCAAGAAATGGATGGGAAAATACCAAGAAAACCTAAGTTACCATGAATCCTTGAAAACTGGATTTGAATATGCCCAAATCACCAAGATAAAACCATTAATAAACTTATAGTGTTGATGAATCTTCTCATGGAAGCTAGGAAATGAATTTCTTTTTAGTCCAATCAATACACTTTCAAATCTTCAAAGTTCAAACTGGTTGCCTATGCATTTAACAAGCTATATTTATCTTCACATGACAAGGATCACCTGTCCCCGACAGTGTGTCATTCCCTGTCCCAGACTAATTAGATATTGCCACATGAAAAGAAAAAGAAAAAGTAACATTCTGATTAGCTCGAGAAAGAGAATGTGACAACATTCGGGATAGATAATCTCTATCCATCTTCACAATACTAAGCATGTTTTGTTATTTTCCTCAGGATCCTAATATATGCCTAATTCTTGTTTTTTGGGGTGAAATATTATGCCTAATTCTAAATGTAAGGAATTATATATACCAAAAAAAGTGGAAATTTATGGCTTGTATAGGTACTAAGAAGTGCTTAAGAGTTTCATCCATCACAGATACAATCATAATAACCATAACTCCACAACTATGAGCAAGATAGGAAAGAATGTCCAAACAACTGCATAGGAAGAACAAGTATGGTTTCGTAATTCCCCAAATATATATTTAAATTGCTTTGCGAAATTATTTGGCTAAGCCGCTACGAACCCTAACACGATTCACATATGAAACATTCTGGTAAAACCATGCAAGAATGATTTGGCAACTTGCCACCACACCAGCAATGCTATAGAAGCATTTCTAAAGGACTATATAACATGATGGAGTGCATTTAATATCTCATACTTGTAATGTAAATGATGATCCCTGTCAATTTGATCACGTCCCGTTCTCTTAGCTGGATGCTCTGTCTCCCACATGTGCTGGATGCTCTGTCTCCCACATGCATAATATGGATGCTTCAATTCTAGCCCTTCGCAGTCAAAGATCGACGAAATCTTCTGTAAGATTAAAAGATCGTTGTAAAAATTTCAGATACATGGAAAAATCAGCAGCAAGTATCATAATATCATTAACATGTTTTACTATTTTTGTCTAAGGTACATACTATTTTTTTGGGATGTTAAACTCAAGCACATTTAAATAAAATAACAACAGGCATGATCACATCCTAATTATCAGATAGTAAGAATATGTGCAATCCTATACATAGATTTAAAGTTCACAAATAAATCACTGTTGAAGAAATAATTATCAACTTCCAGTGTAAGGCACTTTATTTTTTTTGGATTTAAAACTTTGAAGGGTGAAGCGTATACCACAAGGATGATCTTGACAGAGAATGAAATTCATCATAGTCAAGATCAGACACCTCTTTGCTGCCACCTCCACCAGTAGCAACCACTTTACTTTCCGCATGTGTAGTTCCTTTGCTAGCATTTTCTTCGACCGAGCCAGAATCATGATCCTCACCGTCATCGGAACTGTTTGAAACGCAGTATTTATGCAGCCATCTATCTGTTTCCCAAAGGACATGCATGATGCTTTCTCTGGCAGAATAACCGTGGCTCTCGTGAGGCAGAATCACTAGTCGACTAAGAGCGCCATGACCCTTTAAAGCGTTGAAAAACCTGTCCGACTGCACAGAAGGACAAAGGATAGGAGCAGCAAATTATACAAATGGTTAAAGTATGGCTCCAGGAGATTGTTTCTTCCAAAATTCTGCAGTTGTTAATCAACTAAGATAGGTTTAATGAGAATAGAATGACTGAGGCGGAAATTTCTCTCTTGCCTGCATGGTTAATGTTCCTGAATTATTGTCTTCTTCCCCATGGATAAGTAAAATAGGCTTCTTAATTTTATTAGCCGACATGAAAGGGCTCATCTCTACATAAGTATTAGCAGCCTCCCAAAGAGTTCTGTCTTCATTCTACACAAGGAAATGCAGTACAGGACATAAGCATTTCTAAAAGAAGAATAGGACATCGAGGAAGTTTAAAACGAAATTGCAAGACGGAAGAAAAGACAACTTGTGGAAAATAGTTAGCCATTGGAAGAAAAAACCAATTCATTATAGGCAGTACCTGAAAACCAAAAGGAGTAAGTGTTCTGTTGTAAGCACCAGAACGAGCAATTCCACAAGAGAAAAGATGAGGCGCGTGCGCCAGAAGGTTGGCAGTCATGAAAGCACCATAGGAATGTCCTCCAACAGCTATTTTCTTTGGATGCGCTACCTAGATGTTACAATCCAAAACGGCTTCACTCCATATTTCTATTATACTTATAACTTCATTTAGTCCATAAAGTAAAAAAAAAAACTTACCCCACGCCGGATAACTTCCTCCACTGCAGCCTCTGCACTTGCAACTAATTGCTCTACATAACTGATTAATAGAAATTTGGTTAATAATCGGATAAACTCAAAAGCTTTATTAATTATGTGGCATGATTACTTCACAAAAAAGTTTGAACAAGCTGAAGAAGAAATCAACAAAAGAAACCAATCCCTGCAAATGAGTCAAAATATTTGAAATCCATTTTGAATAGAAACAAGAATGAAGATGAGTAAATAACTCGTGCTGCTCGAGAACAATTATCTAGTGACATGTAAACGGTAAGGATTCAACCACTATAATAATATCACAATGAATTTACCTATCATTTGCTTCCACATCACCCTCACCAATAATAGGAATAGTAGGTCCAGATAGAATTGCAAACCTGCAGAATTTGAAGTCATCAAAGAACAGTCCAGCTTATTTAACCTAAACAATATTGATTGGAGAACATAATAACTAAGTTAAATATTGCTAAATAAGAAATAGCCAAACAAGATAGGGAATGGGTAAAGACAAATCATACTTCCTGGCCAGCCAAAGAAGGGCTGATGTGGGACCTATCCCAGGAAATTCATTCGGAGAACCACGAACTTGACCAGCAGCATCTTTGCTCTTAAACTCTCCAGGGTAAGACCAAAACAGACATGGCAAAGGGCCATCTGTAGATGGATCGTAACCTGGTGGCAGGTATAATGTAGCGGTCAGTTGAACCCCATCTTTTCTCTGATACCTGATCATCTCTTTCTGCAAGGATGCAAGCCGAGGGTATGGATGAGGGAAATTTGTAATCTGGACTAATTTTTTTTCTGGCCAGCGGACAAGGTAGTATTGGGTGTTTTCAGTTTTTGACTCTCTTGAAATCAGTATTTTTAGCTGATCTAAATTCAGATCCCCTTCCTCCTGATCGGACATTAGAGCCACAACAGTCTCATAATACTTTTCCTTCTCGCTCTCCCAGATTCGCTCCTTATTACCTGTATTTCTGTAACAATTTGGTTTAATCCACAAAGCATAAATGAGAATCTATGAGAGCATACAGGGCAAAAGTGATTTAGATTTTAAGATACTTACATGTCAAACAGATCAAGGAATGGGATGTTCCCTTCTGGTGTAGCACCAATTCCATTCAGTATAATATATCTTCCTTCATCACTTTCCTTCTTTATGTTGGCAATAACATGGGTCCCAGCTTTAGTTCTCCGCAGCATGGGAGAGCCAGGATCAGAGTACACATCTTCTGAAGATCGATCAAATAGGACGCGTGGAGTCACATCTTCAGATCCAGGAGAGATAACCCAAGTTTTTATCCGGCGTGTTTTATACCAAGATTCATACACCAAAGCCAGTGAATCATCGCACCAAGAAATCCCTCTGTAGATATGAAGAAAAAAACAAGACATCAAGCAAGATTTTAGGTTTTCCTTTATAAAGGTTTAGGAAATATTAGTTGCACAAGATTATTGTTTCCAACTTGTCGCTCAATCCCCACCACCAAGAACATGGACGAAAAGAGAGAAGTTTACCACAAATACAGTAAGGAATTTTCTTAGCAACTGTTACAGAGATCCTCATGACATGTGATAGGCATAAATACATTACCACCTTAGACTATTCTTTGCAAAAATGATTATAATAGAAGTGCAGATTACAGCAGCGGCATGCAAACCATAGTTGGTCATGATGATGAATCATGTAAATAGAGATGAATAGCAAGTACAACATCAGGAAAGATGCTTCGGAAATGGTCAATATACTTGGCATTGAAACCTATATTAACTATAAAACTTGGCGAACATTTCAAATACTGAGAAGGAATAACTAAATTTAGAAAAGGATCCAATAATATCAAAATATGTCAATGTGAATCCACTGAGATGTAGATAAATATAAAGAGTAGGAACCAGTGTATATCAATAGCAGCATGTATCCGTACCTATAGCGGAGATCAAGCTTGTGAAATATCACTGGCTGTTCCCCTCCTAATGGTTCAGCCGGCTGTGTATAAATTATATCACGAGGAGAAACTTCCACCTTGGCATCACCACCATCTTGAGTTTCTACCCTAAAGACCTCAAATGAAGCAGTTTTCACAGATAAAAAATTGCAAAACAAATCCACCGATAACAAGTTTGACTATAAAACCAATAACGGAAATGCAGGGAAAAACATTTAGCATTTATTTTGAATAAAGGACATCTTAAGTTTGATTGAGAATAGAGGATGAGACATTTGATTAAGATAATTGCATATGATGAGAAGACCAAAAACAATTCATAAAATTTAATAAGTCAGTTGAAGAAAACAACCATGCACAATCTATCATTGAACTGCAACGTGAATTCATTACTAAAATAAAAGAAGTAAAGAACATAAACATCTATTTGAAATGTCTGAACATGATCTTCCATGAGCACAGTCCCTCAAATATTTATAATACAAGATCACCATCCCATGTTTTTTTGCAAGGGAGGTCTATTGATACAAAATCAACATAATCTTATGTAACATGATTTAAAATTTATAAACTCTGAATCAACAACAATAAATAATTTTACATTTATAGTTCATGCACCCAAGGTGTGTTTGTGCCCTTCAAGTGTATATTTTTTGAGTGTGTGGATGCATGCATACGGGCATACTTGGCTATAGCCTATAGACCTGAATGATAGCTCTTATAAACTGCACGCTTAGTACCATTTGCTTGTTGATGAACTTTACTTGATTAATGAAATACTTTGAGAGAAAGCATTAAAACAATTACGGATGCATATTTAAAATGTCTAAATAAAAAATACATGCATTATAAGGTTAATTAAGTTATAGTAAACTGCATTGTCCCCAATGCACATGCCCCAACAGAAAATATAAGATCTAAGATAAAAATTTAGATCTTACCAGTAAAGTGTTGATGGCTTATCTGCTCTCCAATTAATGGAACGCATACCATTTCGCACACTATTGAATGCAATTGGAATGTTCTCAGCAACAGGCAAGTCACAAAGCTCCCTGATAAATTTTCCATCAGCACTCCACAACTCTACCTTTTTCGGAAATCTTCCATGAGGTACAATAAAAGAGTATGGCCTGTGAATTGAACTAATCAAAAGGTACTTATGATCTGGGGAAGGGTCCATAGAGGTATAAACAGCTGGCAGACCAAAATCCTTTGTTGCACCATCCAAAGAAACTAAAACAAGCTGTGTGGTAGTATAGTAGTCAAATAAATCTTCATCGTATTCATCCTTCAGCAAATCCTGGAATGTTCGTACTTGAACAATAGTTTTCTGCTCATTAGATTGAATTTTGGGGCCACCAGGAACCAAAGGTTTCTTCGGTGGAGCACCACGAGATAATGGAATGGTGCAAACTAACAATGTAGAGTTATCTACCCAAACATAGTTGTCAAAAACTGCATTCAAATATACATTAGGTGACTGAAATAAAGGCCTGGATTCCCCAGTTTCCGCATCTGCAATCCATACTCCGAGTTTACTGCTATTATTATCCTCCTCATTTACACGAATGCTAAAGGCTAAATGCCGACCATCAGGAGACCACGAAACAAAATTTATCTTTGCGCCATCAGGGAAACCAGTAACCGCAATCTCTGGCCCTAATTTACTATCGGGAAGAATTTGGTGGATCCCTATACCGGTGTAGAATGACATACGACTCCTACTATTGCAATTTCTATCAATGCGCAAACCAGCGAGCTTTTCTTCTGGTTTTGCTAATTCTGCTAATGGAGGTAAAGCTCTTCGCTTGAGAAAAATAATTTTGTCTCTACATGGTGAAAATGACAATGCAGGCACAGGTGGAGCATCAACAATGTCCTTGATCTCCGGTGGAGGGACACGATACCCTGCTCCTAAACTTGCCTCATCTGACATCAACCAATCAAAATTAGTGCCAGCAGCCAGAAACAATATAGTAATCTCAACAAAGAAATAGTTGCGAATATGGATTTGAGAACTATTGTAATCTAAAGAAAAAATTACACTAACTTCTCCTAAGGTTTGATAATTTCACTCAAAACATCTCTTGTTTCAGAAATTAAACAAACCGACAGGACACTTTTTTTATCGGCCCGACAGGACACTTAATCTTTGATATTTAGGTCTGTTAGCGAATTGGATTTTGGAGGGGATGGAAAGAGAAGGCTCCAGAGCCATCTCAAACAGAATGGAACAGAGTATTATTCCATTCTCTTCAATCCCAACCTCATTATGTCCTCATTTTTAGTATAGAGTATATCAATAGAACACATATTCTAGCAATGTTTACCAAACACTATCAAATTCATTTGCAGGCCCAACCAAAGTTCGTGAATTTTCTTTTATAACATTTATTTATCTCTCTAAAAATATAGGTCAGTATAATTTCTGAAACAAGATCATGTAATTAATTCAAACATTATAAGATCAAAGAAAATAATGTTTAGATAAAACGTTTCACTAGCTGTAACAGATTTTAGCAATATGTTATTATTCTCTAAAAGTGTATTAAGCTAAACTAAGGTTTTAAATTCAGGTCCGCGACTATAAGTCGATATATTAAGGTTATGAGAAGCGCCGAAACAGTAATCACAACCGCAATTTAAAACACACTTGTAGTTTTTATATTACATAAGAAAAATAGAAAAGGTTGAGATAACCTTCGTAATAAGTGGAAGTGTATGAAGAAACGGTGTCGTTAGAGGGTCCGCCAGTGGTGTCTTCAGCAGAAGAAGCAGTGAGAGATTGTAAATTGCGGAAGCGTGACGTAGGCATGACGTAGGAGTGAGTGTTGAAGAGAAGGAGTTGAAGGAAACGATGATAAAGGGAAAGAGAAATGAAGGAATAGTTTGTGAAGTGGAATCATTGATAAGAAAGAATATTTAATTCTTCATATTTTTCAACTTCTCCTTTCAATGTGGATGTATCCTATGTGCTAAAGTAAGTACCATTAATAAATAAAATTAAAAAAGTATTAAATATTAATAATACTAATAAGTAATAATGATAGAGAAATCATTGTGTGTTTGATATGATATTATAGGAATTGTGAGCTACCTAACAAAAAGAAGCAACAAATAAGAGTTTCAAAAGTATAATATCACAAGTTAGTTTACAAAAAAAATTAGGGATGAGACTATTTTTTTAATCTATTTGACCCTATACTCGAAGTTAACTTGATACAAAATATTAAATGTGCCAACTTTTAAACCTATGTTCGATTAAATATAATGCATATCTCTTTTAGATAAAGTACTCTTAATATTATTTAATATATGAATATCTAATTTGACATATAAAATGATATTGTATATATTGTTGATCATGTGTACATGATAAAAAATCAGATAAGTGACAATACTTCCCACCAAAAAAATGTTATTACTCTATACGCAATTAAATATGCACATATACAAACATGATGAATAAATGATTATGACCCGGGTCTGAGCGGGTTGTGTTTGTCCCTTAGTCGTCCATTTGTCCCTTAATATTGACATGATCTAATTTTTGAATCCGAACCTAACCCTAGATCCGATGAAACCCAACCATATTCGGGATTAATCATGATTAGGCCAAATTATATAAGTGAGTAGGATCGAGTTCTGCTCACTTCTACAAAAAATTATTGCCCCAAGATGGTGGTGGAGGTGTAATTGTGGTAATGGTGTTGCTGATAGAGATACAATGATGATGAATATAGTGATAATAGCTAAAGGTGGTGATAGAGATTGTGGCAGTGATTAAGACATTACAACATAATGGTGTTGTGCTAATAATAGTGGTGATAATGGTAATGATAATGATGCCAATATTAATGATAATAATGATGCTTATAATAAGATTTTTTTCATAATAAAATCAGGTTTGTAAACCCTAATATAAGAAACCACTTAAAGTAAGTTATATCTTTCATAGCTCATAAATCTTTTTACATTATTTAACATTTATTAATTAGTTGCATAAATAGTTTTACCAATAATTTAATATATATGCATTATTGGAGTAAAACTTTTTATATTGTCAATATTATCATTAAATTACTTATATATTATTTTTAATTGAGAATAAATGATTAATACATGTACCATGCTTACTAGAATATATATTTTTTCTTTTAGTGAAGGTTCCATCGTTATAAATTAGTCAAGTGGTGCATCCTTCAACCAATGTTTCCCCAAATATATTTTTTTTTGCTGAAATCAAAAGTATTCTCGACCCTTTTTTAATTAATAAACTAATATCTTTTAAGGTGTATGAATGTTATTTTTAATAAGTATCGCTCACATAAATCAATCTTTTGACCTTTTGATTCTCCTGAAATCTAAAAAAATGTTACACCACTAAATCAAAACATGTGTAAATGGTTTCCCAAATGTGTCAAAACATATTCATAATCGTGTTAAAATCATATTAATAACAATGTTAATAAATGATGGAATGGATTATTTTTATGTTCAAATATTCAATAACAGAATACATCTCAAACTCAATTAGATTATAGGGCAATTTGATATTTAATAATTTATTTAAAATATGTCGTTTTCGTCCACCAACTTGTGTTATGTTTTATATGGGTCGTCTAAGCTTTTAAATTTGGATAAATTTATGGGGAACTCATCTATCTAATAAAAAATTTATGAATCCATTATTAATATTTAATTATAATTTAAGTAATATACATATATTAATTATACACAAATCTTTATAATACTTAATTTTTAATTTAAATATATCTTTTTAACTGATCATAAGTAAATTAGATATTGAGTGATAAATTGGATAATGAATTAAGTATATATAAATATATACGTAACTATGTATAATACAATCCACTTAATAAATGCATCTATTCGAAAATCCTAAGTGGTCTAACGGTGAAGAAAAAATGACTTAAAAAATAGAGTGTTAAGAAGTTGTGGGTTAGAGTCTCACTATCAACAAAAAAATGAGTCATAAGGTGGTTTGATAGTGATGATTATGGTGATGGTGAGGGCGAAAGAGATTGAGGTGGAGTCTCACCTACAAACAAAAATACTAACAAGCATAGATAAAAAAAATTAAACTCATCTATTTATTAGCCTAATGAGCAGCACTCACGGTGAATTTGCATCAGATAACTAAAACTGTTCCTAGTTTCATACAGTGTTGTAACTACAAAGAGCATTCATAGGCTTCAAAATAGGTTGACAAACAAAAACTAAGTCCCTCAAAGATTCACTTTCCATTCCACATTTATCAAAATCTCTCATTCATCTCAAACACACTCATTCATTCACCTTATATCAAAAGAAAAGACCCAAAAAAAAGGTAACAGAAGCAAAATATGGCAACACATGAAATGCCATTAGATGACAAAGCAAAGAGAATGAGAGAACTATTATCCAGTTTTTACTCTCCAGACCCTTCAAACTCTCCTAACTCTTCCAACACTTCCTCCAAATACACATCAATCGATGACATCAACTCCATCTCTTTTGATCCTGATCAGTATATGAATATCCTAGTATTTCTTCTATCCCTTTTGTTTTTTTGATACGAGGCAATCCTACTCAAGCCGAGTAGTAAAATAACTATAGGTGACAACATAATTATATGGTTCCGATGCATGGTATTCGGTCATGTTGTTAGTCACTTTTATATTATTATTATAAGAATTATAATAAAACTGATATATGTACATCTCATAGGAGTACGTAGACTAAACAAGGGAAACATGTAACCATGCGTTGCGAAGGTTTTCATCTCGGAATAATTTGTCATGCTTTATTATGAATTACACTAAATACATCAATAGTGTTTTTGTATGTTATAGATTGAATGAATATAATGCTATTTATGAATTATTATTTACGTTGAGAAATCACTTATGAAGGCACATAAGTCAAATTTGGAAGGGCTGCTCCAGAAGCATGTTCAAATGGCCGCAGAGATAAAGAATCTTGACACTGACCTGCAAATGCTTGTGTATGAGAATTATAACAAGTTCATATGCGCCACAGATACTATAAAGAGGTAAAGTTTTAATGAAAATAATGGGAAATTAACAATTTTGTTGTGCCACCTTGTCGATTGTAGCTAATGGTATTTTATTCTTTGTCTCAGACGAATCAAATATTGTCATATAAATAAAAAGATAATTTTTAAAAGAAAAAAAAAAAATCTGATTGGTTCGAGATAAAAACCTTAATAGTCCAAGACTGGACAGGGAACGAGACACCCTTGGGACAAGTAACTTAATCCTCTTTAGTGTAGTTTTAATTTTTGTTTCTCTAAGGTATCCCATCCTTTGAATGAGGTACTAATCCGAACATTGTGATTGTCTCTCCTAACAACTATTGCTACTTCTTGAGGATTAAACCTCGGCCCTTAGCTTTGTACGATACCTCGAGGCTTAGCTTTGTTTAACCACTAAACCAATTTCTTGTTGATGTAGTTATGTTTAGTGAAAAAATGACATTCTTTTTGCCAAACAGGATGAAAAGTAACATTTTGGGGATGGAGGGAAATATGGAAAATCTTCTTGAGAAGGTTAGTGTAGCATTAACTTATTCAGTATGTTTTTACTAAACTCTTAAAATTTTACTTAGCAAAAAGGATTAAGGTGTCAATTAAGTTTCTGGTTTACTAGAAAGAAAAATATCTTCAAATTTAGATGAATATGATATCATAAGCTAAATTATCTGCCTAATTAGAATCATGTGTTTTTCCTATCAAAAACCATAAAGAGGTGCATATATGTTAACTAGTTGAATGTAAAAAAGTAATTCTGAAGTCACATGTTTTTCCAATGCAGATCATGTCTGTGCAGTCACGGAGTGACAATGTTAATACTTCTTTATTTGACAAGAGGGAGCATATAGAGAAACTGCATCGGACTTGCAATCTTCTTCGTAAAATTCAGGTATCGAAGCGATGATACATGATTTTGTTAGATACCTCAGCATCTTAAAAGGACAGCTCAGTGTACGAGGCTCTCACTTTAAAGTATGTATAGTTGAATATAAATATGAGGGAGAGAGGAGTAGGATCTCTTGAATATCTTACAGGTTCTATCTTTGCATTTCTCTTATGTTATCACCCTAATACATTGCCCCTTATTTAAATAAAATCACTATAGTTTTACATATTCTTTCTCAATTCTTGGTTATAGTGTTTGAAATTGCGGTTGCACAGTTGAGAGTGTGGTCACAGTTATGGTTATTGCGATTGTGGTCATTGTGGTCGTGGACTACGATGTTGCAATGTGAATTATTTTGTAACTAAAAAATATATTTTTGAATTCGATGCGGTCCGATGCCGGTACATCATTGTGATTCGGTGTCACACCGCAATGCAGTTTTGACGATTACCGCAACCATAATATTGTGGCCACATCATGTGATGCAGTCCATAATTTAGATGAGTGCTTGATTCATATTCTCCACCATGTTTATGTTTTTGGATAACATGTCATTTGCTAAATGGAGGTAATTCATTTACATTTTTGACAATTTGACTTACACACTTTTTACCCTTGTGAAAGAACAGTTCATATATGATCTACCTGATAGACTTGTCAAGTGCATCAAATCTGAGGCCTATGCAGATGCAGTTAGGTTCTACACTGGTGCAATGCCAGTTTTTAAGGTTGTATTTAGCTCATATTATTATTATTGATTCAATCAATGGCTACTTTTACATTTACCACACATTCAAGCACAAGAAGTTTCATATAATGCAAGAAATCTAGGCCTCACATGAGATATATTTCTTACTTGTTCCTCTTTATCAGGCATATGGAGACTCATCATTTCAGGATTGTAAGCGTGCATCCGAAGAAGCAATAGCGGTCATAATTAAAAACTTACAGGTATGGTTCTTTCATGATTTCGTGTTTTTTTTATCATTGATGTCAGAATCTTGTTGATAGTTCCTGTTTCAGTGATAAGAAGATTGTCATCATAATTTAACGTTGTTTTCCTCTAACCAGGAGAAGGTATTTTCAGATTCTGAATCAATGCAAGTGAGAGCTGAATCTGCAGTCCAACTCAAGCAGTTGAACTTTCCGGTTTGTACTGATTTCATTTTTCTCTATAGTATAAAGTCTAAGGAAAAGATTCAAGTAAATAAAAAAGACTCTTTTTTGTTTTGTTCATTGATTCATTTTTCAATCGGCAATAATAATGAACACATTACTCCTAACAACATTTTGTTCTAATTGTTGATTGATGGAGTTTCTAGATATTAGAAATTGTTTGGCAACTAAAAATGTTGCTCTGATAGCCTGGTGGTAAGGTTGCATCCTTTCACTACATATTTCTGGCTTCAAATCCGAGTGATGTCTTTTCGGTCGACCCTATCTAGTAAGATAAAGGCTTGATTCTTGTTATTATTGGATTGACAAGACTAATTATCTCCGCCTCCCCCTTTCCATGGAAAGAAATAATATTATATCATCTTTGGTGTTATTAGTTATGGATATATGATAGAAGTTTTGTATTTATTGGCAGGTAGACAATCTGAAAGCAAAGCTACTGGAGAAGTTAGAACATTCTCTTAAAGATGTTCAGTTGATCCCTGAAGAAATAGGGAATGCCTCTCCCTCTAATCATGAGGTAAGTAATGTCAGGGTAGGATTTTTTTGTTTAATTTCCTCTTCCAAAAAGAGAGTATATGCTTTTTCTCTACCACCTTATCCTTGATGGCTAAGGAGTTTGTTCAATTACCACAACTCTTGTGTGTCTGACTTTGATATATACATACACAACTCTTGCTCCTAAGTTTTCTCTTCCCTAAAGTCTGATTTCTGTCAATAAAAAACCTACTGGTGACAAACAGAATCAGTGTTTTAAATTGCGGTTATGATCATTATAGTTATTGCAGTGATTCAATGTCACAGCGCTATTGCAATATGATGCGGTTGCAGCGACTACCACAATATTGCGGCCCCATTAGACGCGGTTAGCAATCTGAAACAATGAACAAAACTAAAATCATGAGTCTCTAAATATATAGATGGTTTTGTGAAGTAATGAATGACACTGATTATGACAAATGTGAGATAGCTATGTTGGGTGATTCATTCTTGTAGAAGATAATCTGTCATACTATTTGCGAAAATGGATTGATAGGGCACTAATATCCGTGATTAATTATGTCAAATAATTTGCAAGATATTAGGCTGTTGTGATGAATGAAATATCTATTATTATGAGATGGATAGTGGTATAATACTTGTTTGATGTTCTATTCCAATTCAACTCAATATTTCTTCTCTTTTTTTTATTTGTTTCATGCTATTATTTTGCTTTCAGTTTTTACATTACATATATCATATATTTTGATTGACCTTTATGGTTAAGAGGCTGATGAATTGAGCATATGTTTCTGTTTCCATTTCTTAACACAGGCAGCCATTTGTGAGTTTGTGGAGGCGATTCGTGCATTTCGAGTAATATTCCCTGATTCAGAAGAGCAATTAGTTAAACTTGCTAGAGACTTAGTTACCAAGTCAGTATCTTCATGCTACAACAAGAAGTACTGATAATTCATCCCAACACATGAAATTTTCATTATATGCGAACATTTTAACTGTTTTTAGGCACTTTGTAATTACTGAGGAGTATGTAAAGACACGGATTTCTGGAGCAGATTTACTTGGTGTTCTTCGTAAGTAGTATGGTTCTTCTAGTACTCCACTCATTTTATGGACATCGCGAAACTTTTATCTTTTGGTCTACTTCATATATGTGACCTTTGATCTTTGACTTCTATGCCTCTGGTGTGATATCAAATTAATTTTCATATGAACAATCATGGCATTTTTGCTAATTGAGTTTCTTAAATTAACTGAAAGAAATTAATTATTTTATATAGATGTTAGATGTTTTCGATAACCATCCGATGAACCTGTTTTGATTGTTATAGGCATGATTTTATGTATCAGTCTTTACTTTTATGAATGTATGCAGTGTCTTCCATCTCTTGTATATGATGATTGAATGCATGCCTTTGGTTTTGTTTTGTGTTTGTGGAATTATTTTGGATCTAGTTTTGGTTTCTTTAAACATGTAATCACACTTAATATGGGCACAGGAGTTATATGGAATGATGTTCTCCTGATGGATAAAGTCTCGGGTGAAGCTGCTCTCTACGATCATTCTCTTGAGGTCATACATTGAAGTTACTGCTCCAATTTGATTTTACCCTGTATATGTAGCTTTCCAAGTTCTTGTCTTCCTTTTTTCTTCGTCAGAATATAATCCTTATGAAGTTCATGTTTAAAAATTGATTATCGTCAAATAAACCGAAATATTTTCCAGGCTGCCAAGGTTGTTATCAAGCTGTATATTACAAGTACATTTTCTTATCTTCTACAAGATATCTCAGGTTAGTTAAATGACTTTCTATGCAGAAATGCTTCTGATTTTTAGTTTCATCTTAAAAGCTTGAATGATTACACTTTACACTGCGCGGAATATATATTCGCCGTATTTGAGTTTGGTACAGAAATTGTTAAATGAAGTTATCTTAACAATTGTGGTATGAGTTAGCTTCTATTTGGTAGATTCCCTCTTAAAAGTTGTGAAAAGGGATGGAGTGGAGAAGTACTCACTGGGAGTTTCTTTGGATGCCTGCACAAAAGCAATTCTCCAAGGTGGCAAGAACTTCTTGGTGGTATGAACATTTTAGTAACTAGACTATGGATATAAGATTATATATATGCATGTAAATCCATAAAATGTCATTGCTAAAGTTTTCTAATGTTTCTGGTTAATGTTGTATCATTTAGATTTAACATATCTCTCTCTTTTTATTTACCACTTTAGGATGTCCACAAAATTCTAGATGACAACTCAGGGATTCTAGACAAACTAAGAGAGTTGATTATTGATTGGGTTCAAGAAGGGTTTCAAGAATTTCTGAGACAACTTGAGGATCCGTTCCTTTTGCTTTCAGGAAGAAATAGTTCTTCATCTACTCAGAATCACGGTTTTCCGGAAGAAGCGCAAGATGACAAAGCTTTGGCTGGACTTGTCCTGGTGCTGGCACAACTGTCTAGTTTTATAGAGAAAATCGCCATCCCGAAAATCACTGAGGTAGTGATCCACTTGACAGAGTTAGATATGATTCATGGAACATATTAAAAACTTTAGTTACTTTTCCTTTTCATATCACCAAGTTGTTCCTTAAAAATTTGCTTGTAATGTGTTTAGGAATCCGCAATGTCGTTTTCTGGTGATAGTGTTATAGGCTATGAATATGGACCTGCCTTCATTCCTAGAGAGATCTCTTGGAAATTTAGATCAGCTGGTGAAAAATTCTTGCAGCAGGTAAGTTTTGAAGTTCATAATTTCTTTTCATTATAATTGCAAACTGTATGAGGCAGTGTGTGTAATTTACTCTTCATTCTTATTCTTATTCCTCTATTCCTGTAGTAAAGTATGTTATATAGAATCCCACTGTGTTTTGTACATTGGCTTTAACAATATTTCCCTGCATAATATTAATATCTATAAGGAAAAGAATCCCACTGTATAACACTCCAGCCCTGACACGCGACCCCCGACCCATGAATATACGGCTGGTTCATGGGAATAATGACTACTTGTCCCTGAGGTCATGCGTTCGAGTCGTAGGAGGCTCCCCTTTATGGGGAATAAACTACTACAGGGGTATTTAAGCTTATGGGTGTCACGCTCAATATATTCATGGGATGGGGATGTCGTATGTCAGGATTGGGCTATACACACTGTGTTTACTCTTTGTTTAAGAATGTTTCTTTTATGAAAAAATAATGTATAAGTGAAGCAGCATTTACATATTCTTTATTTGATTCTTTTCAGTACATAAGTATGAAAACTCAGCGAGTATCACTTCTCCTGAAGAAGAGATTTACCACACCTAATTGGGTTAAGGTAACTCTATTATGTGCCTTTGTTTCAAAAATAGAAATACTTCTTTGTTTATCTTTGAAAGAGCTCAAGTATGAAGTTGTTTATTTGCTTTGCACAGCATAAAGAGCCAAGAGAAGTTCATATGTTTGTTGACTTATTTCTTCAAGAGGTTGGTATCTGTATTTTGAATCAGTTTTCTTTATGCATATGAAACTGGATTAAATAGTTTCATGATTGTACTTGAATAGCTAGTTTTAGCTAACTTTTATTATTTGGTATATTATGACCATAAAGCATTATATATACATCAAGGATAAGTTCAAATCCTGGAAACAGTCTCTCCACTTGCGGATAAGGTTGTGTACATCTACCTTTCCCAGACTCCATTAAGTGGGAGTCTCGTGAACTGGATCGCCCTCTTTATAGGCATGTCACGTGTGTGACAGTGAGATAATGAGATGAATGAATATTGACGTAAAACCCCGTATATGGATAACCAAGATTAAAAGTTACTTAAATGTCATGTAACTACTTTAAATGTCTCTCTACTTGCGGGTAAGGCTATGTACATCTATCTTTTCTAGACCCCACTATGTGGGAGCCTTGTGAACTGGGCCACCCTTTCTATAGGCATGTGTCATGGCCTTCACCTAGCACTTCGGGTGATGTAATTTCTAACTATATAAACTACTGCTAACTGTGACTTGGACATCACGATACCTTTAGTTCTACTTAGAAAAACCATAGCGCAGTTAACAACTACACCGCACTGTTTCGCAGGGGCATGCCCCCGCACCCCCACACCCCCGGAATGGTTCCCCACCACCTCCTTCCACCCACGTGTGTGAGAGTGAGATACTGAGATGAATGAATAAATCTAAAACCATATATGGATAACTAAGATTAAAAGTTAATTAAATGTCATGTGACAACTTAAATACGTGCGTTATATGAATCGAAGCAAATATAGTAATCATTTTTTATGTTCTAGCTGGAAGTTATTGGTAATGAAGTGAGGCAGATTTTGCCACAAGGTATACAAAAGCACCGCAGGGCTGCTAGTACTGGAAGTACTGCTTCATCAATAAGCAACTCTTTAAGAGAAGAGAAAATGGGTAGATCCAATACTCAAAAAGCAAGGAGCCAACTCTTGGAAACACATCTAGCCAAATTGTTTAAGCAAAAAGTTGAAATTTTCACAAAAGTTGAACATACACAGGTATTTATAGTTAAATCATATTGCTTTGCTGATTTAAAAGTTATATAATTGGTTGCAAACAATGTTTATAAGTACTTGCTTGCAAATTGCAGGGATCAGTGGTTACAACCATAGTTAAATTGTGCCTTAAAAGTTTACAAGAATTTGTAAGACTTCAAACTTTCAATAGGAGTGGATTACAACAACTTCAGTTGGATATTCAGTTCTTGAGGACTCCATTGAGGGAAATAGTTGAAGATGAAGCTGCAATGGACTTCTTACTTGATGAGGTTGGAAAAATAGTCTTTGTGGTTCAAGGTTTTTATAAAGGGTAACCTACTATGTATAGGGTTCGCGTTGAACCCACTATGTGATCTATAGTAGGCAATCTTATCTGACATTTAAAAGAGCCCGATTTCACGACTCAAACTTGTGATCTCCATGTCACATGACAATAACGGCAAGAGTTGTGCCAAGGCTCCACAAACTAATTCATATTGTTATACTTTTATTGTTTTGTGGAAAAAATATTTCTAGATTTTCCCATCATAGACCATTATTATCTATGTACCATGCATCTTTAACTTTTTGTATTTTTTTGGCACAGGTGATTGTTGCTGTTGCAGAGAGGTGCCTAGATCCAATTCCATTGGAGCCTCCCATACTAGACAAACTTATTCAAGCAAAGCTGGCAAAAACTAGGGAACAAAATGCAATCTCTTCATAAACATTTTGTGGAAGTGGAGGCTATGATCATGTTGAACTTTCATATCTGATTTCAGTGACCATATTTTCCTATGTTTTTGAAAATAAATTTCTGTCCAGAAAGAGAAACATGCATTTGGTACATTTTTCTACTCTACTTGCATTCTTTTTTAGTATGTCATTTTGTACTTTTGGATTTGGCATACAAGTTACTTTTTTAACTTTGTAAATCCCTTGCAGCATATGTCAAATGGGTCATACATGCTAATTGTTTGTATATAGAAAACCACAAGGAGAATCAATCACATGCTCACAAGATTCTATCACTAATTGACCCTTTTATAAAAGATTACCAAATAACAATCTGGGACCATTGGCTTTGAGGATGATATAGGCTGAGAGAATTCTGCCCACAACAACTCTTAGCCAAACTTCTGTATTAAGCTTCAGTGCTGGACCGAGAGATAATATTCTATTTCTTAGACCACCACATAATAAGATTCAGGCTTAGGAAGAGACAAGTCCTTAAAAAATCAAGTATGATAACCAATCGGGTTTTAGAGAGATTAACAAGAGAGAGATTTAACTATATGTATTCAACTCATTAAAACAATAACCAAAGAGAGTTATTTATACACCTTACTATTTTTGTCTAACTAACTTTAACAACCTTCTAATTATAGTAAGTTCCAACTAACTTTTGAATTACTAGCTTTTCTAACATCCTTCCTTAATTCAAAAACATTCAAAAGTAATCTGCAAGTTGATTCGACAATACATCAATGGAAATCACGAAATATTGCATCCTTCCTTAAGCCAAAATGCTTCCAACTTTCACCACACCTAACATTGATCTCAACATTGCAAACCTTTCTCCCTTGAGTGGTTTTGTCATAGCATCTGCAATTTGCAATTCTGTTTTGCAATGAATTAACTCAACCTTCTTCTTGCTCACTTGATCCCTTAAGAAGTGGAATTTTGTTTCAATATGCTTGCTTCTTCCATGATTAACAGGATTTTTTGCTAAGTTTATAGCAGACTTGTTATCTACTCTTAGTTCAATCTTTAGATCTTCACCACACTTCAATTCGGCCATTAGTGATGTTAGCCATAGACCTTGACAGGTAGCATTGCAAGCTGCAATGTATTCAGCTTCACATGTTGATAAAGCTACCACTTCTTGCTTCTTTGAACTCCATGAGATTGGAGCACCATGAACAAAGAATGTGTACCCTGAAGTGCTCCTCCTATCTTCTTTATCTCCACACCAATCAGAGTCTGAAAAACCAACCAATTGAAGCTTACTCTCCTCCTCATTGGGAAACAGAATGCCATATTGGAGTGTCCCTTTCAGATACCTCATGACTCTCTTAGCTGCTGTCATGTGTGTTTGATTTGGATTAGCCATACTTCTGCTTATAACTCCTGCACCATAAGCTATATCAGGCCTGCTATGAGATACAAACCTGAGGCATCCTACCATTTGTCTGAAAACTGTTGCATCTGCTGGTTGCTTGGTGTGTAAAGGATTTGATGCAGTGTTGTCTTCGACTGGAGTCATTGCTGGATTACAATTCTGCATTTTGAACCTCTCTAGGACTTCTGTGATGTTTCTTCTTTGATGCATGATGATTCCTTTATCTGTCTTGAGGAATTCAATGCCCAGAAAGTATGCTAATTCACCCAAATCTGTCATATCGAATTCAGATTTGAGTTTGCCTTTTAGTTTGAGAATTTCATTCTCACAACTCCCTGTAATGACCAGGTCATCTACATAAAGGCAGAGCAAAATTACTGCATTTGTGGTGGTCACATGTACATAGACTCCATGTTCAGTAGTGCACTTGATGAAGCCAATTGATACTAGGAATGAATCAATTCTTTTGTTCCAGGCTCTTGGTGCCTGTTTCAACCCATACAATGCTCTTCTCAGCCTTAGTACTTTGTCTTCACTTCCTTGTATCTCAAATCCAGGAGGTTGTGTAATATACACTACCTCTTCTAAAGGACCATTTAGGAAGGCACTCTTAACATCAAGTTGCCATAACTTCCAATTGTTCCTGCTGGCTAAGGCAACAATTAATCTCACAGTTTCAAATCTGGCTACAGGAGCAAACACCTCTGAGTAATCCTGACCTTTTCTTTGCATATACCCTTTTGCTACCAATCTGGCTTTATGTTTGGATATGCTTCCATCAGGCCTATATTTGACCTTGTACACCCACCTCACTGCAATTGGTGTCTTATCTGATGGTAGGTCAGCTAATTCCCATGTTTCATTCTTCTCAATGGACTTGATCTCCTCCTCCATTGCCCTGATCCAGACACTTTCTGTGATTGCTTGATTGAAAGTGATTGGTTCAGCTTCAGCCATGAGTGCAAAATGGATTAAATCACCTTCTTCTGTAACTGCATCATCTGCAAGCAACTCAAATTCACTGAGTCTTGCTGGTCTGCTTCTTGTTCTTGTAGGTCTAGATTCACCACTTTCTGCACCTGAGGTTGTATTTGTTGCCTGTATGCTCTCATGTTCTTCTTCTATAGGCACTGTGATCACTGCTTCTTTATGTTCAATCTTCTTAAGAGTGTCATTCCAGGTGCTCATCTCATCAAACTTGACATCCCTGCTGAAAGCTATTTGCTTTGTCACAGGATTGAGTAGTTTGTAGGATCCAGTTGAGTTGTAACCAATAAAGATCATCAATTCACCTTTATCATCTAGTTTCCTTCTGATCTGATCTGGAATGTGTCTATAGCATATAGATCCAAACACTCTGAAGTGTTTCACTGAAGGTTTCTTCCCTGTCCATACCTCTTCTGGAACCATGTTGTTGAGCCTTTGTGTAGGACATCTGTTGAGGACATATGTTGCTGTTGTTACTGCTTCACCCCATAGGTTGTGAGGAAGTCCTTTACACTTGAGCATGCACCTTACCATATTCATCACAGTTCTGTTTCTTCTTTCAGCCAAGCCATTGTGTTGTGGAGTATATGGAGAGGTTACTTCATGAATTATCCCACTGTCTTCACAGAGTTGTTCAACCTCTCTAGAAGTGAATTCACCCCCCCCATCTGTCCTGAGAATCTTGATTTGTTTGCCAGACTGTCTTTCTGCCATGACTTTGTATTTGATCATGTGATGGAACACCTCACTTTTTGCCTTAAGTAGATAGATCCACATCTTCCTACTGAATTCATCTATGAAGGAGAGAAAGTACTTGTTTCCTCCCAAGGTAGGTACTTCCATAGGCCCACACACATCTGAGTACACCACATGAAGTATATCTAAGGCTCTTGCTTGTGAGTAATTGCTGAATGAGGTCCTAGTCAGTTTACTTGTGATGCAGTTTTCACAATCAGGTTGCTTAGCCTTGATTTCTGGCAAACCACTCACCATATCCCTTGACCTCAATAGTCCAAGATCTCTGAAGTTGAGGTGACCATATCTCAGATGCCACAACCAAGTTTCATCATCCTTGGTTGTTGCATTTAGGCATTGAGTGTTCCTTGCTCCTAGCTTGACCTGAAATGTTCTATTGTTAGATAATGGAGCATTCAGGATTTGCCTCTTATGGTTATCATAGATTGTCATGAAACCATTCAAGAGTTTCATTGTGAGGCCCTTTTCATGCAATTGACCAATACTTATCAGGTTGGTCTTCATATTAGGTACATATAGCACATCACTGATATATGCTTTCTTGCCATTAGCCATGATAAGAGGGATATCACCTGTTCCTTCAGCAGTGATGATTCTGTGATCAGCAAATTTCACCTTACTTTTTCTTGCTGCATCAAAGTTTACTAACCATTCTCTATTTCCAGTCATATGGTTGGAGCATCCAGAATCCAAATACCAAGTATCACTGCCTGCATTTAAATTGCTTGTTGTCATCATTAGCTGAACAGCAATTTCACCTGAATCCTCATCATCTTCCTTGACAAGGTTTGCTTCTGATTCTTGCCTTCCATAGTGATTATTCTTGTTAGGTGCTTGACACTCAGATGAGAAGTGTCCAAGCTTGTCACAGTTGAAGCACCTAACTCTTTTTCTGTCAAACTTTTTCTTCCAAGATTTGACCTGTTTTCCTCCATCTCTTCTGTTGAAAGACTCTCCATGTTCAGTGTTGGTGTCATTACCAGACTGTGTTCTCCTTGTGCCATTTCTCTGTTCAAAGCCTTTCCCTCGATTCTTGTTGAAATTCTTTGCAAACTGAGGTCCCTTCTTGAATGTGTGAGCCTGCAAGGCTTGGTGAGGAGATCTATCTGCTCCTCTTTCATTCATCCTCTGTTCATGAGCCTCAAGTGACCCTTGAACCTTCGACTGGAGTCATTGCTGGATTACAATTCTGCATTTTGAACCTCTCTAGGACTTCTGTGATGTATCTTCTTTGATGCATGATGATTCCTTTATCTGTCTTGAGGAATTCAATGCCCAGAAAGTATGTTAATTCACCCAAATCTGTCATATCGAATTCAGATTTGAGTTTGCCTTTTAGTTTGAGAATTTCATTCTCACAACTCCCTGTAATGACCAGGTCATCTACATAAAGGCAGAGCAAAATTACTGCATTTGTGGTGGTCACATGTACATAGACTCCATGTTCAGTAGTGCACTTGATGAAGCCAATTGATACTAGGAATGAATCAATTCTTTTGTTCCAGGCTCTTGGTGCCTGTTTCAACCCATACAATGCTCTTCTCAGCCTTAGTACTTTGTCTTCACTTCCTTGTATCTCAAATCCAGGAGGTTGTGTAATATACACTACCTCTTCTAAAGGACCATTTAGGAAGGCACTCTTAACATCAAGTTGCCATAACTTCCAATTGTTCCTGCTGGCTAAGGCAACAATTAATCTCACAGTTTCAAATCTGGCTACAGGAGCAAACACCTCTGAGTAATCCTGACCTTTTCTTTGCATATACCCTTTTGCTACCAATCTGGCTTTATGTTTGGATATGCTTCCATCAGGCCTATATTTGACCTTGTACACCCACCTCACTGCAATTGGTGTCTTATCTGATGGTAGGTCAGCTAATTCCCATGTTTCATTCTTCTCAATGGACTTGATCTCCTCCTCCATTGCCCTGATCCAGACACTTTCTGTGATTGCTTGATTGAAGGTGATTGGTTCAGCTTCAGCCATGAGTGCAAAATGGATTAAATCACCTTCTTCTGTAACTGCATCATCTGCAAGCAACTCAAATTCACTGAGTCTTGCTGGTCTGCTTCTTGTTCTTGTAGGTCTAGATTCACCACTTTCTGCACCTGAGGTTGTATTTGTTGCCTGTATGCTCTCATGTTCTTCTTCTATAGGCACTGTGATCACTGCTTCTTTATGTTCAATCTTCTTAAGAGTGTCATTCCAGGTGCTCATCTCATCAAACTTGACATCCCTGCTGAAAGCTATTTGCTTTGTCACAGGATTGAGTAGTTTGTAGGATCCAGTTGAGTTGTAACCAATAAAGATCATCAATTCACCTTTATCATCTAGTTTCCTTCTGATCTGATCTGGAATGTGTCTATAGCATATAGATCCAAACACTCTGAAGTGTTTCACTGAAGGTTTCTTCCCTGTCCATACCTCTTCTGGAACCATGTTGTTGAGCCTTTGTGTAGGACATCTGTTGAGGACATATGTTGCTGTTGTTACTGCTTCACCCCATAGGTTGTGAGGAAGTCCTTTACACTTGAGCATGCACCTTACCATATTCATCACAGTTCTGTTTCTTCTTTCAGCCAAGCCATTGTGTTGTGGAGTATATGGAGAGGTTACTTCATGAATTATCCCACTGTCTTCACAGAGTTGTTCAACCTCTCTAGAAGTGAATTCACCCCCCCCATCTGTCCTGAGAATCTTGATTTGTTTGCCAGACTGTCTTTCTGCCATGACTTTGTATTTGAACATGTGATGGAACACCTCACTTTTTGCCTTAAGTAGATAGATCCACATCTTCCTACTGAATTCATCTATGAAGGAGAGAAAGTACTTGTTTCCTCCCAAGGTAGGTACTTCCATAGGCCCACACACATCTGAGTACACCACATGAAGTATATCTAAGGCTCTTGCTTGTGAGTAATTGCTGAATGAGGTCCTAGTCAGTTTACTTGTGATGCAGTTTTCACAATCAGGTTGCTTAGCCTTGATTTCTGGCAAACCACTCACCATATCCCTTGACCTCAATAGTCCAAGATCTCTGAAGTTGAGGTGACCATATCTCAGATGCCACAACCAAGTTTCATCATCCTTGGTTGTTGCATTTAGGCATTGAGTGTTCCTTGCTCCTAGCTTGACCTGAAATGTTCTATTGTTAGATAATGGAGCATTCAGGATTTGCCTCTTATGGTTATCATAGATTGTCATGAAACCATTCAAGAGTTTCATTGTGAGGCCCTTTTCATGCAATTGACCAATACTTATCAGGTTGGTCTTCATATTAGGTACATATAGCACATCACTGATATATGCTTTCTTGCCATTAGCCATGATAAGAGGGATATCACCTGTTCCTTCAGCAGTGATGATTCTGTGATCAGCAAATTTCACCTTACTTTTTCTTGCTGCATCAAAGTTTACTAACCATTCTCTATTTCTAGTCATATGGTTGGAGCATCCAGAATCCAAATACCAAGTATCACTGCCTGCATTTAAATTGCTTGTTGTCATCATTAGCTGAACAGCAATTTCACCTGAATCCTCATCATCTTCCTTGACAAGGTTTGCTTCTGATTCTTGCCTTCCATAGTGATTATTCTTGTTAGGTGCTTGACACTCAGATGAGAAGTGTCCAAGCTTGTCACAGTTGAAGCACCTAACTCTTTTTCTGTCAAACTTTTTCTTCCAAGATTTGACCTGTTTTCCTCCATCTCTTCTGTTGAAAGACTCTCCATGTTCAGTGTTGGTGTCATTACCAGACTGTGTTCTCCTTGTGCCATTTCTCTGTTCAAAGCCTTTCCCTCGATTCTTGTTGAAATTCTTTGCAAACTGAGGTCCCTTCTTGAATGTGTGAGCCTGCAAGGCTTGGTGAGGAGATCTATCTGCTCCTCTTTCATTCATCCTCTGTTCATGAGCCTCAAGTGACCCTTGAAGCTCCTCAATCTTCATTCTTTCAACCTTCCCTGACTCCTCAATGGCCACCACAACATGATCAAACCTTGGTGTCACTGTTCTAAGAATCTTCTCCACTATTGTGGCATCATCCATCATTTCTCCACACGATTTCATGCTATTAGTGTGAGTAATCACTCTTGTGAAAAATTCAGAGATTTTCTCACTTTCCTCCATTTGCATAAGCTCATACCTTCTCCTCATTGTCTGTAACCTTATCTTCTTTAATTGAGCAGCACCTGCATAGTGCTTCTCAAGTGTTTCCCAGGCTTCTTTAGAAGTTGCAGAACCTGCAATTTTCTCAAAGTGTGCATTATCTACTGCTTGGTGAATAATGCATAATGCCTTACAATCTTTCCTCTTGTTCTGCTTGTATTCACTCTTCTGAATTTCAGTGGCTCCTTCCTCCAGAATTGGGAGACCATCTTCAACTATCTCAGCTACATCTTGGTAGCCAAAGATGGCTTTCATCTGGATACACCATCTTGACCAATTCGATCCATCAAGCACGGGCAAATTTGTTGAGAAATTGGCAATTGATTGTGCCATGTTTGCAGCGAAAGAATAGAGTGATGATTTGTCCTCCAAACCAAAGCTCTTGATACCAAATGTTAAAGCAGAGAAAGAAAACAGCAAGAAAATGGAAAAAGGAATGAAGAGGATTAAGAGAAGAAGTTTTAGAGAGATTAACAAGAGAGAGATTTAACTATATGTATTCAACTCATTAAAACAATAACCAAAGAGAGTTATTTATACACCTTACTATTTTTGTCTAACTAACTTTAACAACCTTCTAATTATAGTAAGTTCCAACTAACTTTTGAATTACTAGCTTTTCTAACATTAATAATCTCGTGAATTGGTGGTAGGTATGGGAGCTGCATATGGCACCGCAAAGAGTGGCGTGGGTGTGGCTTCCATGGGTGTGATGAGACCTGAACTGGTGATGAAGTCTATTGTTCCAGTTGTTATGGCTGGAGTTTTGGGTATTTATGGCCTTATTATTGCTGTTATTATCAGTACCGGAATCAACCCAAAGGCCAAATCTTATTACCTCTTTGATGGTTATGCACATCTCTCCTCTGGTCTTGCTTGTGGCTTGGCTGGCCTCTCTGCTGGCATGGCTATTGGTATTGTTGGTGATGCTGGTGTTAGGTATAAACCCTCTACCTTTGTAAATATATGACGAATTATTCATATGAACTAATATTTTTAAACTAACTTTTCATGAACTTAGTTTATAGTTTTTGTTGGTCCAATAGAAAAATTATTCTTCTTTTCTCTTATTCTATAGTCTATTGAATTGCATCATGACATTCTAACTTATAATGTCTTGTGCATGAAGACGGTGTACCTATAGTTATTCATTATTGGTGTTCAGTGGATTAATAAATATATTGGTTGTTGAGTAATGAGTACAACTTTACATTGCATAACTGTTCTAATTGGAAGCCTGCATTTGTTGTAGCTTTGATGTATGGATTTACTTGTTACAATAATATGTATTGAATGAATGTCCTTCTGCAGAGCCAACGCACAGCAGCCCAAACTTTTTGTCGGAATGATTCTCATTCTCATCTTTGCTGAAGCTCTTGCCCTTTATGGTCTCATTGTTGGTATTATCCTATCTTCTCGCGCTGGTCAATCTAGAGCTGACTAAGATAGGAATAGGAGTGGTGCTGCAAAAATATTCTTTGACCATCAATCTGTTTTAGTTGTTGCGAGGTTAGTGATGTTCGAACAGCATATGCAGAATTTAACAAACACAAACACATGTGTGATAGTTCCATCCGTCAATTTCTGGTGTTTGTTTGTATAAGTAGGTTTTTGTTTGCGAAATAAAGTTACTTAAGCTTCCTCTTTTTTCCTCATTTAATGTATCTTGCCATATCATCTGAGCTTATTTATTTATTTGGATGCTGAAACTGGTACATTTGGCTAGCAATGAAAACATGCAATCATGGGTTTTTTCCGTATTGGATATTGATAACAGATGCTTTTTTGTGCTGTGAGAGCTTTTTGCCACATCTATCTACCTTCTTACCTTGTAGCTTCTTAATTTGTTTCAGTTAGGGGTGGCAATAAAACCATTTAGGCACTTCATTTATAATTAAAACATATCCGGCCCACCAAGTTAAAAGAATGTAAATTTTTGAAGAATACCAGGTTAAAATAATATGTTTAATAGTTGTCTCTTTAATCTATTGAAACACCAATCTCTCTGTATTTCATAGAGTGACTACACAAACAATGTTGTAAATTCAACACACTAAACGTAAACACAATGTCAAGTTAGTTTATTTTCTCTGTTTTGCTTCATTCAATTGAGCCACCCTGTTTTGCAGAGCATACATTCCCGCATAATTGTAGGAAGGTATCATTTTTTTCTTTCCCAAAAAAACAATAGTCATATTCCAGCGATGAGTGAGAGTAGAATGGAGTTGAGTATGACATTAAGAAAGTAGGAAAAGAGAGGGGATATCTACATATTCCAGCGATGCACATATCAAATAAACCAATGACTCACCCATCAAACCATTTCAAACCCTTTTCAAGCTCTCTACAAACTTCATTGGCTCTTCCCAAACAGCCGTAGGAATTGTTTATCTCGTATTTTGTTATGGAAAACTAACACTACTAACAAAAAAATGGAAGAAAACAAACAAGTATTCACATATAAATTTAGGTAAAAATACCTCATGCTTCTCCAAACAATTTATGCTTTATTTGGTTAGAGACAAAAAAAAAACAAGAAGAGAGAAAGAAGTGAATAAGAGAGTGGAGAAAAAGAGGAGAAATAAAATACAACTTTATAATATTTGATATAAGAGATTATTATATTTTTCATATGTATGTATATTAAATGAATTAACTTCATTTTCTTAAAATTTATGCATAATGACACTAAATTGAGTGGATTTTTAAATTATACTTATATACTTTTCTAGATTTTTGTAAAAATCATTTTATTGACGTTTAATTTCTCGTAAGTTAAGTTAGTAACCAAACTAAGTGAACATGTTTGATTCAATTTATTTTTTGTGCCATGAAAGATCAATAGTGGTGGTGGAACCAACCAAATTATTTTATTTGGTTGAGCTAGCAATCTATCTCTAAAATTGAATCAAACTAAATTGAACCATTATATTCTTAACTATAAATTAAATAGAAAAAATCATATCCTCATGTGTCACCTTTTTTTCTTTCTATTATCTAAATTGTGAGAATTTACTATCATGATTGAAACAAAAAAAAAGCATTAGATATAATTTGAGGCATCCAACATAATGAAAGTATAATAAGAAATTAAATACCTTTATCAAAATACACTAAATTAATAAAAATAATTATAACAAATTAAAACATCTCTTGCTATGATAAATTTTTTATAAGCTTTGTTGATGAGTATTTTGGAGTAAATAATATTGTTTTTATTTTGATGGGTATATATAAAGTATAAAGTTGCAAGTTTAGTGGATGGAAAAAGTGAAGTTGGGTTAGGCCCAAAGAAATGGATTTGAATAAAGCGGGTCATTAAGAGAGAGAGAGAGAGAGAGAGAGTGTGTTGAGAAGAGAATCGAAGAGAATGGCGAGTGGTGGATTGATTCAGCGGTGTGGTGTAGCGGCTCGGTGGTTGGTGGCGGCGCCATCTGAAATAGGATCGGTACCAATATTGTGCGGACGTGGAGACAAGAAGACAAAGAAAGGGAAGAGATTCAAAGGATCATACGGAAACTCACGACCTAAGAGAGAGAAGATGATTGAACGCATCAAGGATAAGGTTGAAGTTCCTAGATCTACTCCTTGGCCTCTTCCTTTCAAACTCATTTGATTTTATATCTTCTTCTCTTTCAATTCCATTTCCTTCAACTTTATGCGCTTTTCATTTAGCTACTCGCATTCAATAATAATAGTAATACTTCATTGAAGAAAATATTAGATGTGAAATTTAAGTGTTTGAAGTTGGACTTATTTATGTCCTCATTCCTGAATGCTAGTTTATGTAAAATAGCATAGATATATTCAAATCAATGATTGCTTTCTCTGCTAGGATTAGTTGTTGATTCTGCTCTAAATGTATTTTGGGTAATCAGAACCAATTGAATAACGTAGCTGCAAATTAACAGGGGGACTTTTTGTATTAAACTCCGTTGAATTCACTCAAGACATTTTTTTAATTCACCTATTCGGTTCTTCTTCACTAAATCATGAACAATGATATCCCACTGATGCCATTTTTTGTGTTAAACTCCGTTATTTATACATTAAAATTTCAATATTATATATTGTATTATTTATTTTTATCTTTTTTATATACATATTTCCCCCTGAAAATACATATAAAAAATAAATGAGACGACAGGAGCCGAGCAATTAAAGCCTATGATTGACTTAGGAAAAGAATGACTACTCCAACTTTGATATTTTATTTAAACAAATCAAACTTGATGTTTTTTTTGACATGTTAAAAAAATCATAGGTATGAAATTATCACATAATTTGTTTAAAAGCTTCGACTTAAAGTTGATATTTAATATTTTAAAAGTGTGTTGATTTAAGATTTAACTTAACTGCTAATAATTCCATATTAAAAAGACCTTGCATTTGATCACTTAAATATAAGACCTTGCATTTGATCAATGAAATATAAGACCATGCATTTGATCAATGAAATATAAGACCTTGCATTTGATCAATGAAAGTACAGTCACCCATTCTTTCTTAAGAATTCAATCCCTAATCAAATTAGTCTTTTGATTGTTTGTGAACAATGAAGCATTGATACTTCAATATTTTCATGTATTTGTATTTATTATTGTTAATATCCGATATTTTATTGTTACATGTTTATAGAGTATCAAAGTTATTTAAAATAAATAAATTATAATTTTCATCCTTTCGAAATACACTTGAATACTTTTCTAGCACCTAGAAAGTGAGATAAAAATGTAATAATCAATGAAGTGTAAGAAGAAACATACATTCAATTTATAAGATGGAATTGTATAAAAACAAAAAAGACAGCATATGCATTACATAGAGAAAGAAGGAAAAAAATGCCCATATAATTATGACCAAGGATTAAACTAGTTTGAAATTATTCCTAGACAATAAACAATGATTTTTTATATGCATATGTTATAATGAATAATGCCACAGTCCGGTTGAACTCTGTAGTATAAAAAGGTATACAACTCTGTTTCATTAGGTGACGAGAACTGCCAACAAATTCAAGTCAAAATGAACAAACCACTCTACTTACATAATAACATTTTTTGGTGGTACAACAAAAATCATTCTTTAGTCCAACTACATGAGGTCGGAGTTTAGGTAGTCGATGACTAAAGTAAAACTTTATCAAATCTCAATAATATGGATAATGACGTGTTTAATGGGACAACAAAATCAGGAAAATCATTTCATGCTATAAATTAGTGCTAGCTCTGTACATAATAAATGTAGGGGCCTAATAGAGAGACGCTCTTCTACTTCTCCAAGAATATGATCTCCCTTGTGAACACTGAGGTGTGAAACTAAGCCCAAACATTCCCTTTAGAGCCTTACCCTGCTCTGAAAACTTTACTAACTTTGCCACGATTGCAGCACTCTCGGTGATGTGGTTCATATCTGTGTTACTCCATAGCCGGTAAGCCAGCTGCATCCTTCGACGCTTCGAATCCAATGGAATGTCCCACTTCTTGAACACACTTTTCCTCTCTTCACTAGATAGCCTTTTCTGCATAAGCTTAATAAGTGTCTCCCTCTCCCGGCGAAGAGCCTTCACACTGTTTCCCCCATAAAAATCGTATGTCAAAATCAGGTATACATGACCAAATAGCATATCTCAAAATAATGCACAAGCAATGAAATGACATGATTGTGACAACATTTAATCCATGTAGCTCACTACACCTAGTGAGAAAAGATTCGTTTGTTTTTGTTGTTATTGTAGTAAATACACAAGTAACAGAGAAAAGAGAGAACCTTGAAGTTAATGGGACTATCTGACCATCCTCCATTGAGTGATTTCCATTGAGAAAGGTTTCTTTGAGGAAAGATAGTCTTCTAAGCTCCACTTCCATGTAAATAGAGTCTGTTGGATCACCACTGAACAAAAGAAAGAAGTAGGTTCTGTGGACCAATGATACACTGCAGGTTTGCCATAGTTCAAATATCTCTTCCTGCAACTTTTTGAATTGCAAAGGCCATTCTATGGGAGGTGCCTCTAACTCTAACATCGGATTTACACCAACATCTCTTACATTCTTTCCAAACATATGCTGATCCTACAAGTTTGGCCAAAAGCATCACGTGTCAAGTTTTATAATGAAACATTACTTGAATAGTAAACACAAACTACAGGTTACACCTTATTCATGTAGCTACAAGTATCACTATGTCTTGATACAGTAGAAGTTCAACATTCTCCCACTATTGCTAATGACAAGGAAGAACTTCATGCAAGATATCGAGAAGGGGTAAAATAACAAAAATGACCACAATAAAACTACCTACTCTGAAGCCATAATTGTAAACAGTAGCCCAATATAACATAATCACATTTGTATAGACAAATGGTCAGTGTTGAATAATTAGCCCTTTTCAGAAAACAGTAAGCAGCATACGAATAATTTAAGACTTCAGATAAAATTAACAGACCTATCATTTTATTGCTTAAAATTTAAGATTCAAGAAGGCAGTTGAAATGATTCATTCATTCGCACCTGACCATCAACGAGCTGCTTCTCATACTCATGTTTGACCATTTCCTTCATCCCAGCAACAAAAGTTTGGATGCTAGTAATGTCTTCATTAGCAGATGTTCTAATACTGCTGGATTTTGAATCATCCACAGAAGATGCAGAACCATTCATTGACAATCTTGACGAAGCACCAACAGTTAATGGAAGGAACTTTCTCTGGAAACTGTCCTGTTTTCCAAGGAAGCCTTGTCCAAAACCATTGGGTGGAGTACTGAAACCAGTCATGTAATGTTCCCTACAGCTCCAGCTCCTTGTTAATTTAAGATTCCTAAAATTTGACATTGTTGATGATATGGCCTGTGGAGATTGCTCATCAGGGTAAGAACCTACAGAGGAATCAATACTCAATTGTACATCATTGAGTCTCTGCTCCAGCACACTGTATGTTGAATTGGCTTGGAATTGCCTGTCTTCCATTTCTTCATCCACAGGAGTCAATATTTCCTGACTTGTTACATTTTCTTCTCCAGATAATGGTAATACCAACACCCCATTGTCACTTGTTGATGGAACAGGATATTCTAACTCATCTCTACTAGATTCCTCCAATTCAACACATTGAACTTCTTTGCAGTATTCCTCTGGGTATTCTGCACAAGCAAAGGTTAACAGGTGAATAATGACTAGATCCAGTGCTGTTTTACTGTATAGTGGCATTATTTTTATCAGAGTATCATAATGTTTATGTTGGATCTGCAAACATAGGAGTGGGCACAAGTGACACCCAAAACAGATTGCTACATGATGCAAATAGGCCCAAGGTGTGGAAAGTCTATACTAGAAGGGGGGAAAGGGGGCATGTGCAAATGCTGAGGTCGGGGAGAGGAAAAGACAAAATGAGGGAGGATAATGTGATGCACACCTTTTCGGTTATGTAAAGGCAAGAGAGAGAAGGAGGGGGATATCTTTTGGTGAAATAGCTAATTCTGTTAAGAATGGATAGAGAGTATCTCTTTCTATTAGGAGCATTGCTCTGTGGCAATAGAACCTTCTATTGTAAATCTTTCTCAGTTTTCCTGCAATAATACATAATTCCCTGCCTTTCCTTCACAATTATGTTTCCCTATTTCTTTTCTACTTTGTTCTGTTGTTCAGATTCTTAACAGTTTAGTATTGGCAGAGGTGAAACGACTTACCCTCAGGAGTACTTTCACTATCTTCTTCTTCATTATAATGAGGATTGTTGAATTGTCTAATGCGGACATCAGAATGACCAGGATGATAAGTGCTTGATGATTCTGACACTGAATTATCATCTTCCCAGGTATCATCCTTTTCCTGCAAATTAACATGATTCTTAATGGCAGGCACAACAGTAATCGGAGAGGACGCAAAATTTAGGGGCAGAGTCTTATGTACATTATAGAATTTTCAGTAATTAGTAAAAATAAGCTACCTTTCCAGACTTCTGATAATTTCCAACCATGAGCAGTAAATCCTCAACCCGGGATTGAGCAAGATCGCGTTCCTTGATTAGCTCCCTGATCTCCTTCTCCATCTAAATAATCAAAACTTGTGTGATTATCTAAGGATTACAAAAAGGTGACATGCACAAGCTTGAAAGGCATACAACAATACAGCTATAACTAAGACATGAAATGAGAAATCTAATGCCAAATAAGACGCTACCGTTCTTAGCTATTTGGATGTATAAACTGGCTTGGGCATAAGTATTTTCATTAACAGAGTAACCAGGAAGAGAGTTTAATATATAAAAAATTCCTAAATATCTTTGAAGATCCAAATCTATCTAAACATGTCTACAACAATCAACACAAAGTGAATATCATATGAATTCAAACAGCAGATTTTGACCTTTTCTATTTGGTGATCTTTCTTTCTCAACATTGATGCATAATCACCATTGTTGGAAGGAGGGCCAGGAGTTCTCAGCTCACTCTCTAATCTTTCCACCTCCTTTTGCAGTTTATTGACCAAGGCCTTATCAGACATCACTACATTAACCTGTGCTTTAGTGGTCACTTCTTTCGCACAGCAAGCAAAAAGAAGTGTATTTCTAGTTTGCTCAACATGACTTTGTGCAGGGCTCAAAGTGCAAATGATAGCTGTTCTAGCATTGCCACCTAAGGACGGCTGCAGTATGCGTGTCAACTTAGAATCTCTGTAATTGATGTGTCCTTGTCTTCCCTTACTGCTTTCAAGAACATGATGTCAGTAAACAAAAACTGATTAGTTTTACACATGTACAGCTTAAGTCTAATCCCCATGTATTTTTACCTAAGCTTACGGATGACTGTGCTAAGAGTGAGTAAACTCCGGTTTATGTGACAACCTTCTTTCAATCTGGACCCAGCTGATAATGCCTGAGATGCACGCTCACTCCCAGCCAAATCAACAAAGTTCTGCAGAGAGATAATACAAAAATTGTTATAAAATCTACTAAAATTTTAATGTCCTGAACAAGAAGAAGAATTTTAACATGTAAACATACCACACTAGCTGCCAGGGTGGTTGAATTGCTTTTACCTAAGAATTCTCTGGCAGAACTTTCGATTGTCTGCAACCTTACAACTCCATTAACAAAGTCTACAAGTAAAATATATTAACAATGGTCTAAGCCAAAAAGGAGAAGACAAATACCAGTCTGATAATTTGGTGAGATCTAGAACTCCTGTCATTAAGGTATGTCTCTCCTACCTGTCTTTGTGCTGCAGGAATATCGTAGGCAATGTAAGCATACACACCAACCTATGTCAAGAAAATTACGCAAATTCCTTTACCTTCACAAAAAGATATGAGCTCTTTCAAATGCTCCCAGTCCCGTAGGGTCTCCTCCGTAAGTTTCTCCAAAATAGGTCCTTTCTGGCGGTGATGAGATATCATGAAACAATTCAATATACACACATATATATACACACACATATATGTATATATATAAGGCATTCACCTCAGGATCATCACGAAGCCTCAGTGGAGTGTTCTCAGAGCTGAGGAGGTCCCGAATAATTTCGTTGTAAATTTCAATTGCCGAGAACTTCAATACAAATGCTCTTTCTTCATGCTAAAAAAGTAACAGTAACCTTGTATTAGCAAGACTTGTAAAATTATAAACAAGAGTTCAATCAATAATTTCGTAGTCCAATTACCCTATTTATATAGTCAAAAATATCTGCTGCTGCATACTCAGTTATTCCATTCATTGTGTATGTCTTTCCACTACTTGTTTGCCCGTAAGCGAAAATACTTGCTGAAAGAATTTATACATGCTTATATCAGTAAAAGCCTTAAGGAGAATGAGTGAAACTGGAATGTGGATCATAAGAGATCGCCCACATTGAAATATGTACTTACAGTTAATTCCACCAACAACTGAAAGAGCAATTTCTTTGGGTCCTTCATCATATACCTGCTTTGTGCAACAGTCACCCCGGAATACTCTGTCTACAACCACAATTCAGAGCAATGATATCGTAATGATCTATCTTAAATCATGTTCATTGATAAAAGCATAATTCTACCATCTTTTCTACACTTGAAACTTGTTGATGTTAAGATCTGTATGATATGGATCAACTAAACCATAACCCATATTTGGAGATCCAAATTGTTGTGAATATAATTGATCAATTAAACATAAACATGTTCATACCAAAAGTGTAAGCACTTGGAAATGTGGAACCTTCACGAAGCGTGTTGCGGTACAAGATTGTAGTTTGATTGATGCATTCCCAAGCTGGAACTTCATTGACACTGATTTCTTTGTCATTCAAAGGTCTGAGCCTTAGCAACACTAAAATATTCTCTTCACGACCACTCACTCCTTGCATCTTCTCCCATTTCACTACCTCTTCCCCCGCAATAGCACCCATTTTTTCCAACTCAATATCCTATAACTTCAAAACAATGTTATTTAATGCTTTCCTAAGAATGGAATATATAGTTAAAGTAAAATACGTGGCAGTTAAGGAAATAAAATTACTAAGCCCTTAAAAAACAACAATCCATTAATGAATAGATATGCAATAAGAGAAAGAAGAAGGAATTAACCTTGAAAGAGAATAGATCTTACGGTTACTGTGTGTGTGTGTGTGAGAGAGAGAGAGAGAGAGAGAGAGAGAGAGAGAGAGCAAGGTGTGGAAAGTCTATACTAGAAGGGGGGAAAGGGGGCATGTGCAAATGCTGAGGTCGGGGAGAGGAAAAGACAAAATGAGGGAGGATAATGTGATGCACACCTTTTCGGTTATGTAAAGGCAAGAGAGAGAAGGAGGGGGATATCTTTTGGTGAAATAGCTAATTCTGTTAAGAATGGATAGAGAGTATCTCTTTCTATTAGGAGCATTGCTCTGTGGCAATAGAACCTTCTATTGTAAATCTTTCTCAGTTTTCCTGCAATAATACATAATTCCCTGCCTTTCCTTCACAATTATGTTTCCCTATTTCTTTTCTACTTTGTTCTGTTGTTCAGATTCTTAACAGTTTAGTATTGGCAGAGGTGAAACGACTTACCCTCAGGAGTACTTTCACTATCTTCTTCTTCATTATAATGAGGATTGTTGAATTGTCTAATGCGGACATCAGAATGACCAGGATGATAAGTGCTTGATGATTCTGACACTGAATTATCATCTTCCCAGGTATCATCCTTTTCCTGCAAATTAACATGATTCTTAATGGCAGGCACAACAGTAATCGGAGAGGACGCAAAATTTAGGGGCAGAGTCTTATGTACATTATAGAATTTTCAGTAATTAGTAAAAATAAGCTACCTTTCCAGACTTCTGATAATTTCCAACCATGAGCAGTAAATCCTCAACCCGGGATTGAGCAAGATCGCGTTCCTTGATTAGCTCCCTGATCTCCTTCTCCATCTAAATAATCAAAACTTGTGTGATTATCTAAGGATTACAAAAAGGTGACATGCACAAGCTTGAAAGGCATACAACAATACAGCTATAACTAAGACATGAAATGAGAAATCTAATGCCAAATAAGACGCTACCGTTCTTAGCTATTTGGATGTATAAACTGGCTTGGGCATAAGTATTTTCATTAACAGAGTAACCAGGAAGAGAGTTTAATATATAAAAAATTCCTAAATATCTTTGAAGATCCAAATCTATCTAAACATGTCTACAACAATCAACACAAAGTGAATATCATATGAATTCAAACAGCAGATTTTGACCTTTTCTATTTGGTGATCTTTCTTTCTCAACATTGATGCATAATCACCATTGTTGGAAGGAGGGCCAGGAGTTCTCAGCTCACTCTCTAATCTTTCCACCTCCTTTTGCAGTTTATTGACCAAGGCCTTATCAGACATCACTACATTAACCTGTGCTTTAGTGGTCACTTCTTTCGCACAGCAAGCAAAAAGAAGTGTATTTCTAGTTTGCTCAACATGACTTTGTGCAGGGCTCAAAGTGCAAATGATAGCTGTTCTAGCATTGCCACCTAAGGACGGCTGCAGTATGCGTGTCAACTTAGAATCTCTGTAATTGATGTGTCCTTGTCTTCCCTTACTGCTTTCAAGAACATGATGTCAGTAAACAAAAACTGATTAGTTTTACACATGTACAGCTTAAGTCTAATCCCCATGTATTTTTACCTAAGCTTACGGATGACTGTGCTAAGAGTGAGTAAACTCCGGTTTATGTGACAACCTTCTTTCAATCTGGACCCAGCTGATAATGCCTGAGATGCACGCTCACTCCCAGCCAAATCAACAAAGTTCTGCAGAGAGATAATACAAAAATTGTTATAAAATCTACTAAAATTTTAATGTCCTGAACAAGAAGAAGAATTTTAACATGTAAACATACCACACTAGCTGCCAGGGTGGTTGAATTGCTTTTACCTAAGAATTCTCTGGCAGAACTTTCGATTGTCTGCAACCTTACAACTCCATTAACAAAGTCTACAAGTAAAATATATTAACAATGGTCTAAGCCAAAAAGGAGAAGACAAATACCAGTCTGATAATTTGGTGAGATCTAGAACTCCTGTCATTAAGGTATGTCTCTCCTACCTGTCTTTGTGCTGCAGGAATATCGTAGGCAATGTAAGCATACACACCAACCTATGTCAAGAAAATTACGCAAATTCCTTTACCTTCACAAAAAGATATGAGCTCTTTCAAATGCTCCCAGTCCCGTAGGGTCTCCTCCGTAAGTTTCTCCAAAATAGGTCCTTTCTGGCGGTGATGAGATATCATGAAACAATTCAATATACACACATATATATACACACACATATATGTATATATATAAGGCATTCACCTCAGGATCATCACGAAGCCTCAGTGGAGTGTTCTCAGAGCTGAGGAGGTCCCGAATAATTTCGTTGTAAATTTCAATTGCCGAGAACTTCAATACAAATGCTCTTTCTTCATGCTAAAAAAGTAACAGTAACCTTGTATTAGCAAGACTTGTAAAATTATAAACAAGAGTTCAATCAATAATTTCGTAGTCCAATTACCCTATTTATATAGTCAAAAATATCTGCTGCTGCATACTCAGTTATTCCATTCATTGTGTATGTCTTTCCACTACTTGTTTGCCCGTAAGCGAAAATACTTGCTGAAAGAATTTATACATGCTTATATCAGTAAAAGCCTTAAGGAGAATGAGTGAAACTGGAATGTGGATCATAAGAGATCGCCCACATTGAAATATGTACTTACAGTTAATTCCACCAACAACTGAAAGAGCAATTTCTTTGGGTCCTTCATCATATACCTGCTTTGTGCAACAGTCACCCCGGAATACTCTGTCTACAACCACAATTCAGAGCAATGATATCGTAATGATCTATCTTAAATCATGTTCATTGATAAAAGCATAATTCTACCATCTTTTCTACACTTGAAACTTGTTGATGTTAAGATCTGTATGATATGGATCAACTAAACCATAACCCATATTTGGAGATCCAAATTGTTGTGAATATAATTGATCAATTAAACATAAACATGTTCATACCAAAAGTGTAAGCACTTGGAAATGTGGAACCTTCACGAAGCGTGTTGCGGTACAAGATTGTAGTTTGATTGATGCATTCCCAAGCTGGAACTTCATTGACACTGATTTCTTTGTCATTCAAAGGTCTGAGCCTTAGCAACACTAAAATATTCTCTTCACGACCACTCACTCCTTGCATCTTCTCCCATTTCACTACCTCTTCCCCCGCAATAGCACCCATTTTTTCCAACTCAATATCCTATAACTTCAAAACAATGTTATTTAATGCTTTCCTAAGAATGGAATATATAGTTAAAGTAAAATACGTGGCAGTTAAGGAAATAAAATTACTAAGCCCTTAAAAAACAACAATCCATTAATGAATAGATATGCAATAAGAGAAAGAAGAAGGAATTAACCTTGAAAGAGAATAGATCTTACGGTTACTGTGTGTGTGTGTGTGAGAGAGAGAGAGAGAGAGAGAGAGAGAGAGAGAGAGATTTGTGTTGTGTGTTGTGTGTTGTGAGATCCTTGAGTCTGGGCCTTGGGGTAGTTGCAACGGCTAGCCCCTCTTATGAGAGTCTCTGAAATTAACTTGCACTCTTTTTGAAGTCCATTAATAATACCTTTTTTTACTTTGAAAATAATCATTCAAAAACTTAGGTATGCGGTATGCCCCACATGCTCAACTTCCTATAACCATTTAACCCATTCTTATCTAATACAAATGAGACCTTAACATCTGTATTCATATTTGAACTCATAAGCATTAAGCCAATTCCTTATCAATTTTACATCAAAAAAGCTAATCATTTCTATGAATGTTAAAATAGGGAAAAGAAGAAAGGTGTGAATCACGTGATGGAAGATGGAAGATGGAAGATGGAAAGAAAGAAAGAAAGAAAGAAAGAAAGAAAGAAAGAAAGAAAGAGTATTTATCTGCTCCTCTTTTTGGTCTCTCACCTTATCTACCAACCTTTGGAATTAATCACAGTTCAATGTTGCCGTCCAAATTTACATAACTCTTTTACATATTATCTCACGCATCACAACTCGCTTGTTTTTGTATCATACTAAAACTATATATAATATAAAACCGAAACTTATTCTATTAACAACTTTCTTCCACTTCATCAAATGGACAAGAACAATATAATATCTCTTACCGCAAATATTAATTACGTCCACAAAATAAGATCATTAACAAATATACTCATCAAGCTAAGGAAACAATGCAGTCCCTTTCTAAAAAATGTCATTAATATGTCTTTTTCCTTTTACAAAAGACTTGTGCAGTACAGTTTACAGTGCAGCAATTAATTAATTAGATACTAATTACAAAAGCGCCTTTATTTATCGGGTACATATTTGCTATTTCACACATTGTGTTACTCCATATGCCATGAGTATATGATTATTCATGTTTGCCTTATGCATAGTAGTGTTATAGAGATGTAATCAGGGCATTGAATTAAGTCGTATATCACATCTTAATAACTTAGCAACAGTGTAACAAAACATAAATTAACTTAACTACTTTATTTATAAATAAAAATGTACTGCAGTTTTTGTGAAGAGCCTCGTCATCTGTCAACTCATTGGTTTTGTTGAATCAAGATTCAATGCTATATATACATTATACAGACACCTCTTTTATTATTGTTTTCACAATTAATATTTCTTATGAGTTGTCATTATGTTTAATTTTTTTTTCTTCACTCTTTGTCAATTACTGTCCAATTTAGACACAGTTTCGTATTCTCTATCTTATATCTTCCTAATTATCCTCTTACCATTTAATAAAGTGAAATTTAAATAAAAATATGGAAGGATAGGTTTGAAATTTAGCTTCTAGAAAAATATTTGAATTATAAGAATTGTCGATATATTTCATTTTTGTAACTAGTACATTCAATATATTATTTATCATTCATTTTTATACTATCAATATATAGAAAATAAAAGAAGGCATCCCTAATTGGTGGCATGATTTAAGTGATAGTAGCTGCCGACAAATGTAAAATATGAGAATGCAAAAGGTCAAACAGTTGATACGAGAATCCTTCAAATCAATTTTGGGGTTAGAATTCACTATACTCATAATTTCACTGCATATATAGCATCTCAATCATTATTTAAAATGCTATTTTAAGGATTAAACGTTGAAGAAAAAGTTTATTCATAAAATATTCAAATTATGTTGTACAAAAGATTAATAAAATATTCCAATTATGTTGCATTAGTTACTTTCAAATTTAATACTATCATAAATTTTGTAGCTGTTCTTGTTTCTAGTCGCTTTGCACGAATAGTTCATTCAGTTGGTGTAGTAATTTAAAGAATTGACCTTCTACCAGCAACCATATATTCCAACAACATGTTAATGCAAAGTTTAATTACCAATTAAGTTTGGGTCCATGATTGATGGGGTTCACCCCTCTAATATTAGATTATTGGATATAATAAATGGTTGAGATTATTAAACTCATTCAAATAAATCTCTGTTAGAATTAATTTGGATTAGATTCATCCATAGTAAATTCTAAAGTGGAAGCTGCTCATTAAAAAAAATTGAATGATTGAACACCCTTACAATAGCACATGCAAAAGTGTTGGGAGATGCTGAAGAAAAAGTAAAAGTTAGACATAGTGAGAGTAAAGAGACTTTGATAAAAGATGAGTTCCAAGTTTGTTTGGGTAAATTATGTTATATCTTGATGCTTTTTCTGAAATGCCATGTGAATTGGGTGTTGCAGTCTTTTTGGCCTACATGCTCCCTTATATCTTATTAGAGACATTGTAATAAGTTAATTTGTGTGGTTTAATTAATTACCCTTTTGGCCTTTATTTATACACTAACATAAGTAAGGATTGCTTTTCAATTAAACTATTATGTTTGATTCTCATAGTCACATTTGGAGACATCAACTAATTCCTCCAACAAACTCTGATTTTGGTTATTGTCCTTTTTTTCCTTTGCAAAACACATGTACTCTGCAAAATACAATTGTATTTTTCAATGATTCAAACTTGAGTCTTCTCGTAAAGAAAAGAAAAGGAGAGGAATAACAATTAAAGGTAGAAGAAAGGAATCTCTACTCTCTAGTGTCAATGGTGAAATGCACAAGAAGAGAAAAGACTTGCCTCCTATTTTACCAAAAAAAGAAAGAAGAAAATATTTAACTACTATGGGTTTGATCAAAAAAATTATAAAAACAAGTTGGGTCTTTGGTAGGTCTTAATTGGGCCTTTAAATTTCCATAAGCCCATTCCGTAGGAAACTGTTAACTGCTAATGTCCATATACCCTGGTCTTATGGATTTCTCTGTTCCTCAACTCAAAAGTATCATTATCTTATGTTAGACTTAGAGCAGCCCAGCCTTTATCTATTAATGATTGATTTACAAGTTACATGTGTCACTTTCTTGTATTCTTGTGGGTAGGAGGATATGACATTACTCTATGGTGGGGTTATGTTGCATCTCACAACAGAAGCTGGATCCTCACTTCACATGCGGTAATGGTAAATAGATGGATATGGAAAGAGGTTAGGCTCAAGCCTGGTACTCCTCTCACCTTGGAGGGGAAGGGGAACACATGTTTCTATTAATTCAACAACAATAACAAAGAATGCTTTATAAAGTGTCATAATTAATGACTACAGCATTCACCAACCAAGGGAAGCTAACAAATATTTCAGATCTCTATATATATATATTGTCAAAGTTCATGATACCAATTAATATGAGTTGGTAGAAAAATAAAGTTGGGCTTTTGGTGGTTGAAATACTAATCACTCTCCAACTGCTACACAAATTGTCTCATATAACTAGGAGGAGTAAATGCTATCTACTTTTTTACATAAATCCTTCCTACATTTTCCATTTACGCCAATATTAAATTAAATCACCTATAGCACATTATTATGCTACCTCAGTACCTCGTACATCTGATCTATTACAGTTTATAAGTTCAAGCAACACTGTACTTAGGTGTGTTTATCAACAAACCAGTGCATCAATTGAGATTTTGGTGTAACATAATGTATTATATATAATTGGTTCAATTTTTTAAGATAATAATAACAATTAAATCTTAATTCATTTAAGTGATGAGCAGAAAGGCACCCCAGTGTCTAATGGGGAATGTAGAGGATAGACTACATAACCTTACCCAATAAGAAAAGAGACGATTTTCAGAATTTAATCTCATAACCTCTCGGTCACCATGCATCAACCTTGCATTAGGCTCACCCACTTTGTCTGATTTTTAAGAAGGAAGACAACGTTTTCAATCATCTAGCTTTGCCCAAATCATGGTTCCTGAGTTCCAGACCTGAAACCAAACTCGCTGTATGTTTAATTTAATTGAACAAAAGGGTACAATTGTGTGGAAATGTCACTTGAGAACCACTCTGTATTTATCATAATATTTGTTGTATAATATGTGAACAATCTGTAAAATCATTTTTCCCTTCTAATTATTAGTTATATATTGTGGATAGTTAAATCAATTGACTGATAAGAAGGATAAGAAATATCTTGAATTAAGATCTTAACACACTTTAAGTAATCAAATATAGAAGTACTCTTACTCATTTTATACTTAAATTCACAAAGCTCCTCCACTCTTAGTCAGAATACATTACATGATGACACACAACGTGTTGAGAGATGTTTGAACAAATGTAGTATAATTGAAAACACACAACAAAATTAGATTTTATTACTAACTGTAAGATAGTTAACAAACATCACAACAAGACAATCTCACTCCTTTTCTTGACAAAATCGAGAAATAAACATACACCTTGTAGTTGTAGTGATAATGTAATTGAAGTCTCAGGAGCAGTGTTGGTGACTCCAGACTCTAATAGTATTCCTATATATTCAAACACAACCAAGCCTCTTCCCTCTTGTTTTTCTCAAGATGAGAGACTTAATTTCTCGTATATCCTTTTATTTACAAAGGAAAAGGGGAACACGGATATTTTCATACTTATGCATAGTATCTTGTTAAGGATTAGGATTAGCAACAAAGTATGCTAAAACCCCAACAAATGGTGCATTAATATATGTGGTAGGCTCAGACTTTCTAAAATCAGCTCTATCATCCTCATAAACATCATCTTCTCCGGGTCCTCCAACAATTGCTCCTACAAGAACATTAGGATTAGGATCGGTCGAATTGAAGTAAACTGAACCTTCTTTGCACGCAATAAACTGAGGATGATCTTTGATGGAAGGTAAAGAGGAGCCACGGTGATGAATACGTTGCGGATAATTGTTACCATAGCCAACCATGTAGGATAAATTCAATGGGTTATCCCCCAGAATATAATCAACTTGCTTCTTAGCACGTTGGCGAAGTGTTTGTGCGCTAACATAGACATTACCACAATTGATGGTTTGTGACGTGCGAGACAAGTAATTAGCATACACCAACTGAAGGAAAGTGATGACAGTTGCATGTTGTAAATTGCTTCCACCAGGCCTGTATATGAGTCCACCAGGAGTGTATTCTATGTGTGAACTTGATGTTTCGGGTATAAGTGTGCATAGGAAGCTCTCTGCTGAGGACTTGTACGATTCAAGAGAGTCTATATTTCCTTCTAAGACTTCCTAAAATCATTGGTAAATTTTGTTAGAAAAATAAAAATATGCACCATTCTGCTGATGATGTGTATATATATTGATGAACAAAATTAAATGGTGAGAGTGACCTTGGAGACAAGAACATTAAGGCCAGCATGCTTGTTGTCCCAACCAAATTCATTGATGTTGTCATCAGCACCCAACGTTTTACCATTGCTTTGAATGTAATCAAGAAAATCATCACCATGCGTCGCCCTCCTTAGCCATGCAGCTCCCCATAACAATTCATCCTATAATAATATGGCAACAATGGACATTATATTTCAAAATCTAATAAGACATTAATTGCATAACTATCCTTGATTCTATATATTACTATTACTATTACTATTGTATATATATTATATAGCAGCTTTGGTTGTTGACAAATAAATACCTGATAGCCATCAAAATCACAATAAAATGGGCAGACACCATCTCTAACATCAGCATTGTCGCTATAGGCACCTCTGTAGCTATCAGCAAATTGAAATGCTTTAACTGCATTTCGTAGCAATGTCTCTGAATAGCCAGGGTCTGATGACCGGAATGCCATGGATGAAGCTGCTAGAGCCGCCGCGGTTTCACCCGCGACATCAGAAGCTGGGTTTGGTGCATCAACAGCGTACACTTTCCTGCTTGTGTCCATGTCTTCTGGCCTCTCCCAACAGTTGTGGTCTGAGATTGGATCACCCACCTATATATATATATACAGTTATACACCCTCCATTGCATTTATTAGATATCACACAAATTCTCTCCAATACTAAAATGTTAAGTATTACAAAATAAAAACAAACAAAAATTATATTTTTCTCCTTTCATATATAAAGAAATAATAATAAATACCACTGAAAATAGAAGGGGTAAAAACAAGTACTAGATAAGAACAAAATGTTTTTTTGTGTGAATAAAATAGTACATTTTATTAAGTGGAAGGTGAATACACTGCCATCCTTGGAGCGTTTGTAACGTATATTCATTCGGATTAAGGACATATTATATGCTTATGAAAATCACGGACTGTCAGTGCATAATTAAATAACTAAATCATGAAATTGTTAAAAATATCAGTATCGATGGGACACGAGTTAACAAAAAGTATCACATGCTTCTGTTATATTCACTCCATGGTCACGAATTTTGACTATATTTTTTAGTTTACGGAAAAGAATAATAATAAATATAGATATACAAACTAATCAATGAACAATGATAGGTCTCATCAGATATAATACATGTATGTGTGGATAATGTCGTAGTGGTCCATTAATCTCAAAAATAAAAACAAGTTATCAGAAGGAGTAAAGGAATTTACTTAATTTCAAGCAAACTCATAAAAATGCGTTAGCATAAATTCAAGGAAAACCATTAAAATGCGTTTCATGTCTGGATCAGAATGATGATTATTATTTTGTAACGAAAATGTGAAATGACATCATGTTAATAATTAAAGTAGCAAGTAAAGAACGTGATGTAGCAAAATTACATTTTATTGATGGTATTGTATTTGAAGGCTAGTAATAAAAAAAGGGGGAACATTGAAGAGAGTCACGAAAGAGAGAGTGAGCATGTGACTTTGTTTACCAGTCAAAACACGAGTCCAAAGTTTAAGCATGCTATCCATTCCTCTCTTTTATTTTTCCATACAACCCATCATCATAACTATATTTATCCCAACCGATTTATGAATGTAATATTTATATATTACAAGGGCAAAGATTTATATACAATTATTATATTATTCACTTTCAATTAATACAAAAAAGATTGTAAATCGAATCAATTAATAGACATCACACTTTAAAAATATGCATATAAAAGGAAAACCAAGAGACCTGAAAATAAATTGGTATCAAAATGAGTAGGAGAATCACTCTCTCCCAAATGATGTCTCACTTCATCATATTGTTAATTAGAGTGTTCCATTAATAAAGAATAGGAGTGAATGAAAAAGAAGAGTAACCTGAACGTAAATGCGGTTAGGTTGAGAAATGGTTTTGAGCAAATAATCAGAACTCCAACGAATTGCAACCAACGTGTTCCTAAGTTCTTGAGAAGGCATCATATCTCCAAATTCAATCACACTCCACGCCAACATTGTGGTCGTGAATGCCATCGGAAAACCGAATTTGACGTTATCTCCGGCGTCATAGTAACCGCCGGTGAGGTCCATGTTATAGGTCCAACCATCACTAAGACCAGAATTTCGTCGCCATTTCTGCCTCTGTTCCTCTGGTAGAAAACCCGAACGTTGCCCCTCGAAGAATAGAATCGCCTTCGACAATGCCTCATTGTAATCATGTGCGGTTGCTGAAACCAGCAACATAGAAAGGAAGAAGAAGAAGAAAAAAAAGATTAAATTGAATTTGGGAAATGCCATTACTATTATTATTATTATTACCTGTGAGGAGTGGTTTGTATATTGAGGATTTATTTATAAAGAGAGTGTGTCACGGGCTAAGAGACTTGAAAGCCAAGTTTGAGAGATAAAACAAACACAGTACTAACATATGAGACAATAATATCAAATAATATCTAACTTTATTTTTCTAAAAGTTATTTCTTAACTCAGTTTCTTCATACAAGTATCAACGTGGAGTTTAATTTAATTATCCTCCTCATTAATTATTCTAATAAATTAAAGTTAGATTTTAATTATGAGTCTCTATACGTAGTTCACTGTTTAGATAATATGAAATCATTTATGTGAGTTGATGTTAAAAAAGGAAAAGGGAATAGATTTGGAGGGAAGCATGTAAGTATGTATGTATGTGTGAGTTTGTTCAAAGCGCCGACAGTTAAATTGAGTGAGTGTCAGTGAAGTCACATGTACGAAGGGGGAGAGTACACCATGCTTGTGTTTGCGTCACCCAACAAAGTTTTATAACCATTATTTCATTTTTTTTTTATTTTTTTTTGAACTAATCAAATTGTTATATTTTATTTTGTTTTATTTTTAAATTTTTTATTTATATGAAAATATGTGATTGACTCAAGATAAAGAATAAGATATCGTTGAAAACAAGTGATGTGTGATACAAGTTTTCTTTTATCTTCACCAAGTATTTTAGTGTTTATAATTAGTATCTTTATATAGAAAGAGATAATCCAACTGAGTTTGATTTTTTCTATTTGATAATATCATGCTTTCACATCATTATATAATATACTCTTCATTTCAAGGTTATGTACATTGTTTAACAAATCATTTGCGTAAAATTTGATTAAAATAATTTCATTAATTTATATCGAAAACTAAATTAAAAAGAAATCAAGAAATACATAACGAAAAGATAAGCAATAAATATTGGTATAAGTTTTCAAAAATATTAAAATATTGAGTAATATGAAAAAACTAAAACATTAAAAGATATGAAATGAGCCGAATGAAATAGCAAAAATGACTAAAAGTGAGGCAAGATTGAAATTTTAGCTACCAACTACAAAATTTAGATATTGAAAGATTAAGGTTAACTTCTATGCTAACCGATTAAATTAGAAGTTTATGACAATATGAACCAAAGGATAAGTAATAAATCATTACACTTTACTTATTTGTGGAACATTTAAAAAAAAGTTTGCATTACCAATGACACAATATAAAGGCAAATATGATTTACCTTGATGACCTGCATAATGACTGTGAAAGCCTGAGTTAATGTATCAACAATATGGTTGAGTAGTTTAAAGGCTTAAACAACTCAATTAAGGTAAACTTGTTGGTATTTTCTTTTGTCTTTGGTTTCTCAATAGTGTCTTTTCTACAAATTGATGGAAAGTATGCATGGAGTTTTTTATTCTTAAACAGAAATCTATTATTAGTTAATGAAGAGTTAGCACCACGAACAAACAAACCTGACTTCATGTAACCCACACGGAATTAATTCATTTTACACTTTACTCAAACTCTATTTGAATTAACTCAACAAATATATATATGTATATATATATTAAATGATGTAGCCAGAATGAAGTCTAGAACTTTAAAAGTAAGTTTGTGCAGTTGAAGATTTAACAATTGGACAAACCAACTTTTGGTGCCTCGGAGATTCTTGGGGTAGAGAGTGGGTTAGTTAAGTAAGTTACAAGAGAGAATATTGAAGTAGTTAATTGTAAGTTAAGAAGGTAGTGGAAGTGGAGTATTGGATTCCAAAAGGTACAACAGACAAAAGGGAAGAAAACAAAATACCTATCTCTCTAATGAAGGTAGCCCAAAGTGGCTGTGCTCATTCATTTATATTTTCTGAATTGGTTCTTGCCATTTAATACTGCATCTACTCAAACAATTATCTTATATTTAACACTCTTATTCCTTTGTAAGTGTGCTTCTTACGACGTTGAAAAGAGTTCAAAACTTATTCATTTGGTCTCATCTAGGGTCTCTTTGAGATATGGTAACCCACATGAAAAATGAAGGTGCAAGAGTTATCTACACTGCAATTTCTGCTTGCCTGTTATTGTAATCTGTCTCTGTAACGTTTGAGGTGTACCATTTTCATGTTCTGGAAAAACAAGCATGAAATTAAGAGGCATCAAATAATAATAGGTTCCCTAATACATTACAGAGCTTTAACTAATACAATTTAATTAGAGGACTAATTAGAACTACTGTAACAAAAATTATATTGTTTATATTAATATCAGGTAAATATATAATCGATTAAAAAATAATTAATAATTTTGAAAACGACATTTGCATAGCCGTACTAAGCTGAAACATACATTTAAAAGCAAAAACCAAAATGCAGTATTAACTTGGATAGTCTTGAGTGATTATTATTCTAAGAAAGCCACCTCGACTTGAGTAACTAAGTCAACTCAAAGTAACAGGATAATAGTACATGGCCAGAAAAATAAATGAGATGCTACCACGCAGGTGTTCTAAATACATGAAGCAAGCATGCTGAGATAGTACAATGTTAATGTGAAAATTACTAGTGTACACATATGCTTCTTCTCTAACACTAATTAGCCCTACATTTCTTAAGTGTGCATAAAATCACATGAATCCCCTTTCTTGCAACGTCCACTTTCATTGAACTTGCATGCAACTCTCTGTCCTCCGAAAGGAGGCCTGGATGAACCTCCTCCTCTGCTTCCTCCGCTGTTAAATGGTGTCTGCCTACTCCAAGGTTTACCTCCATAACCAGAATCTCTGCCACCATGGGTACCACGATCACGCTGGTTGCCAAGTCTATCTCCATTATGATTATGTTCACCTCCTCCCCATGTACCTTGTGTACCTTGATTCCCGACCGATGCAGGCCAACCGGGATTGGCATTTCCCGGTGCGTGCCCTTGACCCCAACCCATGTTGGAATTTACATGTGGCCGTCCTTGACCAGGTGCAACCCATCCAGCTGCATTTACGGGAGGTGGTGGCCCTTGACTAGGAGCAGCAGCCCATCCTGGATTAGCATTTCCAGGTGCTGGCATCCAGTTCATATTCACATTGGCGGGAACAGCCCCCCCACCCCGACTGGTATTCTGGTTTCCTGGCATGCCGCCCCAAGCAGTAGCATTTTGATTTTGTACAACACCCATGTTCCACGGCATATTATTAGGTGGAGCTGGAGCTGAAATGTTCGATTGGCCCGGATAGCTTTGTGCAGGGAAATTCCCAGTTGGATTTCCAGTTATAAATGAGGCAGAGTTCTGGACAGGCATGGTAGCATGATTATTAGGTTCTACCCTTTGAGATGGAGTAGCTCCCAAGGCCTGTGGTTCTACCTTTGAAACCAAACCAGAACCCCACCCTTGAGCTCCAGCATGTGAGTTATGGCTACTAACAACCTGGTTTTGCAGACCAGGTGCTAGCGTGGTTGCTTGAGGATGTACTTGAGTAGTAGAAGCTGACATCATAACAGTTCGTGAACTCAAACCATTTTCAGCATTTTGCAAACCTCCAGGGCCGCTTAGGTTTGGGTTTCCTAAGATGGGTGTCGGTGACCAATTATTTTCAAAACCCTGCACCATAGTCCCAACTGAAGGAGTTTGAGGAGTGGGCGAAGGAAGATTTGTTGATTCATTCCTAACACCGACATTAGAACCCCATCCATCTGAAGTAGTCTTGGGGACCTCGACCACCAATGGAGAAGGTCTACTTCCTCCTGTAGTTTGGCCAAGAGAACCCAGAGAACTATGTGAAGAATTCCAAGATCCACTGTTTTGATCAAATGTTGGTCTTGCTCCAACTTGACCTTCTATTATGCCTTGTTGTGCAGCCAAATGAGACTTCCCAAGGTACGAGGAAGAATTATGTAAATCATGCACCATTTGAGCCTTAGGAAGAGTTTTATCCACCACTGGTGATTCCTTAGAAAACTTTCCATCTAAGGCATCTTTTAAGGGCATGGACTCATCTTGCTTCTCAGTGGTTCTCCAAATCCTCAAATCAGCAGGAAAGTAACCAGTGTTATTCCATTTTCGAAGCTGAACCATGGAAAATGGTCCCTGAACTTTTCCAGACGGATCCTGATAGTGCCACATCTTTTCACTTTCATTAATTTTCACAGTGGGGGAAGCTATTCCGGCAGAAGATGGTGCTGCAGAAGGTTCTAACACAGCATTAGAGAAAGACTCGGATGCTACCAGTGGCTGGGCATTTTTCACACCAATTTCAGAGCTTGAAGATAGTCTTTGCCTCTCCCTGCTATTAGATAGTTGTGATTCCCTATCTCGCAATTGAGCATCATTTAATGCCTCACTAGAATTAAAAACATCATCACCTTTCATTGAAAACCCCTTATTAGACAAATTTCTATTGAGTTCCCTATTAGCATTAGAATAATTCCTTGTTCCACTCCAAGAATCACTTGAACCACTTCTAGGAGAAACAATTTCTCTGGCCTTCCTTCCAAATGCAGCAGATCCTCTAGGTCTCATATAGCTTTCTGCAAGCATAGAAATGAAAATACCACCAAATATTAGAAGAAGTAAGCAATACATGGTTTTATAAGTTTACACTGTATTATTACAACCTTGTCCTTTATCATTCATTTCATCTTCATCTTCTTCAGACTCATAACTTGGATCCATTTTGGGATCCACATGTATTTCTGGAACTTCCTCCAATCTTCGTTGACGTTCTTCAGGTGTTTTCAAAAGCTGCAATTTCTCTACACATTCTCTGAGCGTAAGAGGGAGTTAAGGATCAATACAAAATGGCTCTCGGAGTTGTTGGTCAATTTCAAATGGTTGCAACATCAAGTAACATTGTAGGACAACAAGCAGGACCAAACAAAACATTATCATGAAGTAAACATATTATGATGAGAATTACCCATCTCAACCGAAAAAGAATAGTGTTAGATAACATGAAAAGACAAATAAAAATCACTTCATATGAATGGCTATTGTTAAATATCACTAAACAAGACTCAAACATCAGCAACAATACCAAAGTGATTTTCTAGCTTTAGTGGTCAAGATTCACTGTCAGGTTTGAGTTCTCCAAAGTGAAGTTACAGATATACAATTAATTGATGCACTCCAATATTATTAGAAACAATGCATACACACAATAAAGAAGTAATTCCATGGCATACAAGGGACCGATTATTAGAAATTGACCCACAAAATACAACTGACTAAAACTAAGTATGGGTTTGGTAAGTGAGCATACATATCACAAAAGCTATCTTTATGATATATGAGTAAGAGATATACGAAAAATTCAACATCCCCTTGTTTGATATGTTAAAACTTAAAACCAACAAGGGGATCATAAATTTTTCATATATTTCAAGCTCAAATATATAATATATAGATTTCTAAAATTCCAGGTAATTAGAAAATAAGAATGTAAACTATAAATTGATGACAAGGATCAGCCAAAACAAAATAATACAAAAAATTCTATCTCCACAACCTAACAATTTCAGATGAATAGTGTTAACATGGTTGAATATTACATTGATGGAACACAGATGAAGTTATTCTGCAGGAAGTCATAACTTATCAAGGAAACAAAAAGCAATAAGCACCTAAGTTTTGCAATACATTGTATTTAAATTATTATGAAGATAAAAGGATATTCTTTTCTTCGCCCTTTCTCACTAGCTCTATCACGAAGATGACTTAGCCGCACTATCTCTGTTTCTAGCCACTGTAATAGAACAATAAACATTTCAATTCGACAACAGAGTAGATAGCTTCAAATTTCATCACTAGAAAATATTCTAAATAAATGTGGCCAATTATTAGGAAATAAAATGAGGCATCATTGAAGACATGGTAAGGATTCAATATTTAGTTCCGATGTGAAGTAATCCTTCTTTAGATTCCAAAACGGAAATGCCAGACTTTCCTGAAAGAGTTTATATCATAAATTTTCTGAAAACCATTACTAGGCCATGACAAATTTGAACATGACCGATGAGAAATCATGACAACAGAAATAAATATATCATATGTCCTCTCTCCCACCTCTGATCACACGCTAACTAACAGAAAGTAAGATAATTCTCAATAATCTGTTAAAGAAGTGAATTTATCAATCTCATTTCCATTAGCATTTCCACTGAACCCTTTACATTGATTAAACTTCATTTGTTGATTGCAGGAAATTTCCTCATAATTTGACATTAGTACATCAGCAAAATTATAGTACCAAGGACACAATATAAGAGACTAAGTTTTTGAAAGATGCATAAGCATACAACGAATGAGGAAGCGATAATATAGAAAACCAACTTACATCTTTTACTCTAACTGCCTGAAGTGCAAATGCCTTGTCCTGAATATTGCCCTACAAGCACCACATAGTGTCTTCAGTACAGACTACAACATCCGATGCAGAAAGTGTGATTTTATTATACATAAACTTACCACAGTCAGTCGATTTATAAGTCCACACTTTATGCTTTGGCGAAGACGTTTGCATTCATCCTAACAAAAAATTAGTCAATATCTAAGGAAAAAATATTAATCTACAGTATAAGCTGTACAAATCATCAATTCTGAGAAAATAAAAAATATGGAAGCAATATGTTCTCAACATCATATGATTATATAAGAAGTAAAGAATATGGAAGCAACATGTTCTAAACATCATATGTTTCCAGATTATACTTTTCAGCAAGTGAACTAACCAGTAAGAAGTAAATTTCATTAATAAAATGGAATATTATCCTTCATGCAATTTGGATGTACTGGATTATGATGGTTGACATGCTACAGTGATTGCTATCATGTCAAGTTTTAAAGGGGATGAGATACTGCATTCAAAAGATGTTACTGCAAAATTAAATGTCTCACTATCATAGTCAGGAGGGAGTGTTACCTCTGTGAACTCCTGATTTGAGATAATATCAATTGATACAATCTCTGTCTTGTTTAAATTTAAAATCTCTAGCAAGATATCCGTCATCCTTTTACCCACTTTATATGGCTCTGCTGCTTTGCACGTACCTGACCATGAAGATAATTAAAAATAGAACCAAAGTGCAAATTTTTTTCATATTGCAAATAATGACAGCATGAATGATGTTTTCTAGAAATATTTACCTGCAACCTGAACGAGCCTATACAAGTCTTGCTTCTGACCACTACCAGAAATTCTTATTCTGACAAAGGAACCAACAGCTTTATCAGGAAAATTCTCTGTATCTTCAAGTAGATCTTCAACCAAATTACGTCTTAGATAAATTAAATTGATATTGTGATTATCAATAGCTGCATAATCATCAACATTAGAATGGAGTCCTCTCTCATCACCCTTTTTACGAGTTTTACGTCTCTTATCTTTGCCAGCTTTGAGATATGAATCGGAGTTTCCATCACCGTCTAAATGAGTAACGTCAGTATCAACGACACTCCCCTGCAGATCTTCACCCTGGTAGTCCTCTTTTAAAAGGAAATGGGATTCAAGAAGCTTTAACATTTCAAAATGTCCCACTCTTGGTTTACCAAACAAATTTTGAAGCCTTGCATCACAAATGATTTGACTTTTTCGGCAAGGGTCCCGAAGCTTATTTCTTTTGATGTACTCTAGCAAAAGAGCTTGAACATCAAACTGAGACAAAATAGATGTGTCTCCATTTCTCATGTGCATAACAAACTCCAAAAGCTCTTTTGAAGACCATTCAGATCGGTCATCTGCAGATGTCACATCAGCAGCAAGCACTGTTGCTGCATATGAATTCCCTTCCTTGGAACGAGATTTTGCCCGTTTCTTGCCCTTTCTTCTTTTAGAACGACTCGAACCTACATTCTCGTAGGAGTTATCTGAATCAGATCCTTTATCATTGTTGGCATCGTAAAGTTCATCTGGTGATTCATCTTTAGATGCAGCCATATCAGATCCCTTCCAAGGGTTTTTAGCTTCAGTAAGTTCATCAAATGTTAGAGATAGCTTTTCTTTTAGATCTATGTAGTAGTCCTTGAAGAGATACTCCCAGCTATTTTTATCATCAAAATCCACTTGTCCCTGCACCAAGCATGAAAAATAATTATTTGCTGTCAAACGTGGGAGAACCTGATTAATGCCATTATAAATTCACATATGTGCATTCTATCTTTAAAGTAATTGCATTGCATTACAGGGTATTTAGTGATTGTTGGTGTGGAATAGTTTGATAGGTAAAGAATGTGATGCAGCTTATTTGGAAGTAAAACAACATAGTGGCATAGAAAGGTGTTCCAAAAATCACTATAAAAGAGCAACAAGGAAGGAACAACGGTTATAACTGCATATGGATTCTGGACTATTCCTTTACTGGAACAGGAAAGGAACAAACTGAATCACTAATGAAGGATGAACACTTCATCATTCCAAAACACACATATATTGCATAATCTGAGTAACAATTTTACAGGAAAGTATATGACAAGAATAGGGGATTGAGAGGAAGATATACCGTGTTTCCCTGCTCATTCTGTTCAATCAACATCACAGTTGTCATGCATGTTTCGCAAAAGCCCTTGTTTCCCCTAACACAAAAGATAATAGCGTCTTTGATGCACCCCTTGCACAAAGAGAATGTACATGTATAGCACATATAGTGAGCATTCTTCTCACAGTTGCTGCAAAGATGCCAACCTGAGATCATGAAGATCAAAGATATGAAAGTAAGACAGGGTAAAGCAGCATAGACATGATTAAGTTCTTCCAGATCTTTATTTTTAAAGGATCAAGTTTTCGCAGATTTGATATCTAGGGATTGAAAATAAATTAATGTATGTCAAGAATACAGGAAAAATAAAAAAAAACACTGCCAGTGACTGTACAAGAGGTTGATTTCGTGACTCGAATCAGTGACCACTTTGTCGAATAGCAACAATTTTAACCACTGTGCCAAGGCGCCAAAAACTTATAAATTTATTTTAATATAAAAAATGATAAGAGACATCACAGAATAAGGAGCATACCACAATTCCATTTTCCCTTGGTTCGAAAAAAGGCTTCATCACGATTAACGCATGAAGGATGGTAAGCCTTTGGACATCCCCTGATCAACAACACACACAAAAAACATCAAACTTACAAATGATCATAGAAAAGTAAGACACAATTACAAGGCATATTGACAATAGAAATATAAGAACCAAGCCTTTTTCAACCAGGAACTTGTTTGGCACAATTAACCGATAGGCTAGCTGAAAGCTTATAAGCTAGAAGCTGTATGTTAAAAGTTAGCTGGAAGCTTATATAAGGTGGAAGATGAAAGTTAAAAGCCAATAAGCTAATTGAATACGAATTATTTGGTAAGAATATTTGATAAGCAAGCTGATAAGTGTAAAATGACATAAGCCCCTGTATAATAAGCACATAAGCTACCTCAAATAGCTTAACAAATAGGAGATTATAAGCTCATAGCTTATTGACATGATCCCCTCTACCAAACACCAACAATGGCTTACTTTATGGTCAAATAAGGTAATCGGCTAGCTTATAAGCTACTTGATGGCGTTGTCAAATACACTCTAGATGGGGTCAGCTACATGGCATCAAAATGTTCTTGCATATATAATGAATATAGCCAAACCATATAAACCTCTAGATCAATTTTAATAGAAAAGGAAAATGTATGTGGACAAAAGAATTGAACTCACCTGCGGTTGCAAAGCACAAGGTCGCCCCCATCGAAGCAAATGAAACAAACGTCCTCTTCAGTCTTTTTCTTGGAAGCAACTCTCCTTGTTGTCTTAGAATTCTTTGCAGGCCCACGCTTTCTCTTCCCACCACTCACACTTTCACTCTGCTCCTCCCTCACCTCATCATCTTCTTCCATACCATCACCACCACCTCCTTGTTCTTCTTCTTCTTCTATATCTTGAGCCATACCATCACCATCACCATCGCCATCGCCATCACCATCACCATCACCATCACCATCACCATCGCCAGCTTCTTCTTCGCCTTCTCCTTCTTCCATCAAAGCAGCAGTGTCTGTATCTTGTGTCGTATCATCACCAACACCATCGTTATCACCTTCATGAACACTTAGCTCCTTCTCTTCTTCTTGTTCTTCATTCGGAACCTCCTTTTCATCTCTGATTACATCATCAGTTCCCTGACTATGACCGATTTCAACGTCTGCTTCATCGGCGCTATCATCATATCCCACATCAGCATCATCTTCTTCTTCTTCCGCCTTTCCACTCTCCACGTCACCAACCTCAGTTCCCTCCTCCACTCTCTGATTCTGAATCACATTCTCAGCTTCATCAATAGCTGAAGTTACTTTATCCTCCTCAAATATCTCATCACCCTCAATAGGTTCGACCTCAGTAACCGAATCGGAAACCTCTCTCTCCTCCGACACAACCACCGCAGCTTCCGTCTTCCCTGATGCCACGTAATCAATTCCAAGACCTATATCATCCACAGCTTTTTCTCCTTCTTGAGGTAACTCATCTGCGATCACGTTTTCTCCTTCATCTTGTGTGTTTGAAAGGTCATGAGAGAGTAGAGTTGGAGCTTCATCATCTTCCTTATTATCCATTGAAAGTGAAATTAGGGATTTGAATATCAATTTCGAATTGAAATATAGAATGAATGAAATCCCTAGAGTTCGCACAGAACCAGAGTTCGCAGTTTTGTAGAGAGAGAGAGAGAGAAAGAGAGAGAATGGTGATTTTGTTTCGGTGTGGTATGGTTTTGCTCTCTCTCTTCAAATGACAAAACTATCCTTTCTTCCAAATCACTATCACGATCTTGCCTCTCCTATACCCTAACCTTACCCTAAGCCCATTCCATTATTAACTTGGGCTCACACTACTGGCCCAATTATACCTTTGAGGACAAAAACAATATACAAATAAATAAGATTATAATATATATGTATTATCAGCGTAAAGATATATATATAGTCAGTATATTATCAATAATTTATTTGTACATCATCAAAAAATTAACTCATATGAACAATATGATAGTTTTTCCTTTTCTTTAGGTTGGGAAAAAGTACTAGGTTGGTGTTTTATAAGTTGAGAAAAAAATTTGTGCACTTTGTGTGTTATGTCGATCATTTATATGTATTATTCATCATATATTGTATTATCTATCATTTATATTTAATCATTGTTAACTCCTCAAAAAATAATCAAAATGATATATTTATTGTGTATAAATCTTGACAAATGTGTTATATGTAGTTTCAAGTTTTAAGGGTCTTGCTAAGTAATGCTTTAATGACATTCATTAATGAATATAGTGAAGGAAACTTGTGTAAAAAGTCTAAGTCTATTAGTCTATGATGTTTTAAATTCATTATTTTATGAGATAAAGCTATTTATTTTTACTAGTTAGGTTTCTTTTTGTCTAACAAAAATAAAATTTTCAAAACTTAATCAAAGTATGTTTTCTCTTTTATATGTTAAGGATCCGTTTTCAGTGTGGAATTATGTCTCACCTTAGTTTTAAGATATAGAATGGTGACAAAAGAAAAGAAAAATATATTTGTTCACCTAAAAGGCTAAAATAGAGATTTCTAGTCGGAAAGGAAGAAGAATATATATTTTAATGGGGTTCACAGATTTTTGAACAAATGATAACTTCTTTGAATATTTTTCACTTTACAAATTCTATTTGAAACAAAAACAAAATTGAGTATTTGAATTAAAAAATAATAATGACATTAACCCATTAGATTTGCCTTTTATTTTCACACTCACCCATGATCTTGAACAGGAGTATACCTAATGGATTAGTTTTTAGGTGAAAATTTATTTAATCTGAAGATATAAATGATGTGGTTTGGTTCAATTTGGATGTTGTACACTAAAACATTTGATTCAATCCGATCAAAAAATAAAATATGATTTCAATCCAATTTGGTTTAGTTTTTTTAATAAAGAAATTGATAAGTCTAGCACACTTCAAAGCATTAAAAACATATCTCTTTTAAAATAATAAATTTTGTACATTTTCAAAGTGTTAAATGTACATCTAAAATCAATAAGTATATTCTAAGGCTCTGAACACTAAAATATTTAATTCATAGTAAAAAAAATTATTTTTCATAGCCATCAATTCTAGGGAAATTCATAGCTTGAATTAGTGAATAGATCTAAATCATTAGATGTCTATAAAATTAATGATTAGGATAGAAATTAAGTCTAAGGAATCTGAGTAAATTTAAAAAAACTTACCGAGTAAATTGCAAGCTAATAACCTCACCTAGTTTCTTTGTCTAACCTATTTTCTCTTCCATTGCTATCCTTGTAGATGATTTATTTTTCTTATTAAAATGTTTGGGATGGGAAAGTGGAACTGGATTCCCTCACTAAATATTAAGCTCATCAAACCAAAAAATTACAAATATAATAGATCAATATATGACTCAAGAGATTAATTTTTTTAATTTTAATATTTTGTAATTCTAATTAAATTAGACCTAATAAAGTGTCATAGGACGTAAAAAGGTAAATTTAGACCTAAAAAACTGTCAAATAGCAAAAAATAATTTCCAATTTCAACTATCCTTAAAAAATAGCTTTAACATGACAGTAGAAAACTAATAGAACATCGTGTCAAGTGTAGCCAAAAAACAAGCTTACCCCAAAAGCTCGAAGTGGAGTAGTGGACCAATAACAACAAATAGCATAATCTGGAGATAGTGTTAATACAACGCACACAATAAAGTATCTCATATCATTCTTATTCCGACCAAGTAAAACATAGCAAGAGAAAACGTACACTATCAAGAATCCACAATCTGCTCATAGAGAAAATCAAAGAAAATAAACCCTGTCCACATAAGCAAAGATGATAACCTTACACATAAATTTACCATCCATCAGTACCTCCTTGGGTATCGATCCATCATCCGGCCTGAAGGGCACTCATAAGCCAGGTGGCCACGCCCCCCACAATTGTGACAAATCATCAAGGGCCCCATGCAATCCCTACTCATGTGACCCAACTGCTGGCAGTTCCTGCATACAACATCTCGGTCTCGGTAACCACCACCACCACCACCACGAATACCACCGCCACCGCCACCACCACGAAAGCGTTCTCCAAGATCATTGGCTTTTGGACACTGTCTAGCCACATGCCCAGAAACATTGCACAAGTTGCAAATGGGGTCATTTGGACAATCACGTGCCAGGTGGCCAGTCTTCCTACAGTTGTTGCATGCCTTCTCATTTGTACATTCAACTGCAATGTGGCCCTGCTTATAACAGTTGTTGCACAACCTTAAGTCTCCTGGAGGCATTGGAGGAGCAGAGCACTCCCTAGCTCGGTGTCCAACTTTACCACAGGTGTGGCAAATGCCTTCATTTGGACAGTTACTGGCCATGTGACCAGGTTCCTTGCAATTCCAACACAGCGATTTCGTGGAGCATTCAGAAGCAATGTGCCTGACCAAACATTCATAAGTAGAAATGTAGAATCATAAAAACTAACTACTTGAGCATAATGCGTATTGGCATATATCATATAATTTTACTATCCGAAACTATTATAATTAAAAGCAAGCAGAACATTGCAGAACAGCAAGCACAGTTCTTAACAAAAAAAGAATAAGTAGCCATACCCAGGTAGGCCACAATTGTGGCAAATTGCAACATTAGGGCATTCTCTTGCATAATGACCTGGCCTCTTGCAGTTCTTGCATAAATTGTCTCGGCTGGCAAAAAATAATAAAATTAGTGTTACTATTTTGAAAAATATTAGCATGCATTCCTAATGTCACATGGCTCGGTGCAGCCACTTTGATATTTTTGTAGCTAAAAAGCAAAACAAACCATCTCAGACAAAGGGAAAAAAAAATCGGTTCCAAAGTAATCATATAAGACATACCACAAATTCACAAAAACAAAAAATGAAAAGGCCATGCCTAAGGTTTAACAAATGGCACAATAAAAATTAAAAGCTTCTTCTAGCATAGCAGAATCTCAGTCCTCTTTACCCTCCCTAAGTGGCTTAAGCAGGCAGTAAGTAAATAGTCAAAATCCAACAAAAAAACCTGAAACCCCGATGTGAGTCTCTCCGGTAAGGTGCTTCACGATGGGAAAACCGATCAGAGCGGATCTTACGATCCATTGGGCTCCTGCTCCTGCTTCTGCTTCGACTCCTGCTGTCTGAACTCATTTTCAATACTTTTTCTTCCCTAACCTCTACAACACCTGATCAGCAAAACCACCAACACAACCAACACAACCAGCCACTGCCTCCTCCCTGTCCACATCACAACCACATCCAACATCATCTATAAGCCAAACCAAACAAAACCCCCCACCTTCCCTTCAAATTAGAAAAACCACAAACTCCAACAGTATAGTAAATGAAATTTCAACAAGCAATCCATCTCACATCAATCAAATATCATTGTACCAGAAGTCAACACCCCAAAATAGATAACAAGTCCCTGGACCACATTCTTCACAATATTCATGTACCTCTCACTTGTAGCATTCACACCACAAGATCAACTCTAGCTTTAAAAAACAATAGAAATAATATAATTCCACCCTCTCATCAGTAAATCTAACCAGGTGGAGATGAATGAATAAACTAAGTCAAATGGAGGCATAGGTTTATGACAAATATGTTTTCCTTTCAAGGGGATTGAAGGATAAAAAGTAGAAAACAACCACATGAAAGAGAAGGGATAAACAGATGGCAACAGGTTGCTATTGGGAATAATAGGTTCCTTCAAAATGCACACATAATCTTGAACAGACTTCTGCTCGTAGTTGTTAGGGATTTTTGTTGTGTTTTCATGACGATTGAAGCCTCTGCGACTGCAATACAACATTACATAACCTTTTGCACTCATGAACTAACACAACTTCAGTTGTAATAATAGTTCCGTTACCTACATCTAACTTCTATTTGCACACAATTATCTAACTCCTCTCTTTTGTTTAACTGAAATATACACCTTATACCCATGTTTTAAATGCATACAACGTTAAGTGAACATATAATGAAGAGCACAATTGTCTTCTCAAGTTAAAGGAAATCCTTAATCCTACATGTAGAACCGGGTCGGTAGCTATATTCATAAAAGTTAATTTTCCTAACATGTTAAAAAAAACTCTTTCACTCGCTGAATAAATATTGTTGGTCTAGCGATGTAAGGAGACAATGTACGAGTCCGAACTCCAAAGGTCAAGATTCGAACTTTTACATCAACAAATGTTCCACACAGACAATAAGGGATATCCTTGTTTAACACTAAAAAAATTGTGTTTCATTGGCCTCCTCTATTAACCATTATCAAAGAAATAATTCACATGAAACATATATAAAATGATGACAACCTAATCCTAGAGATATGTGAATAATAACAAAATTCGAAATGAAACCTGATGCAGATCCAATGCACGGGAAGAATTCAAAAAAGAAGTGTTAAAATCGGAACGATGAAAACCCTAACCCTAAACCTGGGAGAGAATCGCTTTGAAAAGAGCGAATAATCGATGATTAATAATAATGAAAAATGAATAACGAAGGTGAAGAAGTACCTGGTTTATGCGGAATTCATACTATCAATGAATCTATGGATTGAAGTAGCTGCGGGTTTGTTTAGTTAAAATATACTTTTATTTCCCTTTTCTCGTTTCGGATGGGCCTAGCCCACAAGCCCATAATGTTTTTTATTTTAATTTTGGGACCAATTTGTTTATTATTATTATTATTATAATTTTGAAAATAAAGATTATCCCAAAATGTAATGTATGATGAAGCACATTTTAATTAATGTCGTAAGTGTTGGGTGGAGAAGGTTGAAGGTGATGAAACTACTGTGTTGTGTAAACGTGTTCTTCACTTCTCCATTAGAAGCATACGGACTCCCTTTCAATCAAAATGGTAAGAGGATTAGAAGCACAGAGAAAATCTACTTTTATTGGGTGTTGGTTTCTCCAAACTGAAAATATCTACATGTATGTAAGATTAACTCTTTTAGCGGTTACTTTTTCCATTTATAAGACTCGAACATGATATTTTGCTTAAGGAGAAGAATCAAATAAGTACCATTGAATCAACAATAGTTAATGTATTAAATATTTGATTTGAGTTCAATTTGGGTACAGGTGATATTAGACTTAAATATGATCTAAAACTGATTTATACGAAAAGTGTCAAAACATTGAATTATTATATATATAATGTATGTATAATATTAAAGGACAAAAATGTATGTCTAAAATAATAAGGGATGGATTTGATATGGGTTCGAGTTACCAAAAATCCAATGGGCCTGAATGTTAAGGTACCATTGTATTGTATATGATTTCAATTCCAAGTATGAGATTTTGAATTTGAAGTTAGTTAAGCACTTGATTTGCCCCTTTATTATCCCTAGTTACAAAGTGATAAATGAATTAATTTGTATTGATTATAAAGGTGTGAGTTCACTTGAGGTGAGTATTCTATTGATGAGAAATATATAAACATTTTTTTTAGTTGAGAGGCCCATAACTTTATATAGCTACACTATTTAATATGAAGACCACTTCGCCCACTTTTCATTAAAAAGCTGAAAGCTTATTGTTAAAGAAGAAAAACAAAGCTTATGATAATTCTTTTTATGATAATTTCTTGTGTTAATCATGTTGCTATTATTTAAGAAAAAGAATGAAAATCTTGTCTTGAAAAAAATGATACTTTCACATTTCAAAAAGTGTTAGACTTTGTTTTCAAATACTGATTTTAATCTTTTATAATTTTGAAATAATATCATTATAATACTTATTAACACAACTCTTATTAAATAGGGTTATGGTCTAAATGGGGCATGAAAATTGAAAAGGATTATTGCATTATACATAAGGGGTTATTAATACTTGAAATATAAGTAACCAGAGAGCTTTTCAAAATTTGACCAGCCAGATGCATGATTAATCTGTGGGTCTTATATCCATAATAGGGAAATGTAAAACATCAATGTAGAGTATGGGACTTATCAATAACATTGCTGAAAACAGACCAATATTTGTGGCTTTTCATTTATACATAATAATAACATTAAAGAAATTGTTAGAGAAAGTGAAAGGATACTAATTTATTTACAAATATTAAATAGAAGAAAGCTTGACAGATCATTAACGTTCTTAGCAAGCATTGTTTGGGAGGAAAGGCTGTCTCTAATAATCATCATAAAGACATTACGTGCCATAATAACATATGCAAACTTATGAAACCCAGGATCACCATTCTTCACACTTGATAAAGAAACATGGAACAACTTTCTTTTAAATTTTTTTAAAAAATGAATAAATTGACACAAATGCGCTTAGGTTCTACACTTGTAGTGGAGTTAGTAAAATAAAGTCTCGTTTTTTGTCTTAACATTTTGGTGCAAATTCCTAAAAAGGGTGAGACTAAATTAGCAATTAATAATGAATGTCATATCAATCTATAGTCCATGTAAAGATTAAGAGAATAAAGTATATAAGAAGATAACTTATCTTTTTAGATTCACTTATTGACATGTGTCTTATTTTTTATTTTTGTAAAGTATTTTAAAAAAAACTTCTAGAGAGAATGAAAATAAGACACATGTTAGATAGTAAGTGGATTCAATGAGATAAACTATCTTCTAATATGATGAGATACTTTATTCTCAAATATTAATACATAAGCAATATAATATTTATCATTTATTTGTATTACTTTTTAAGGAGTGAATAATAATTAGATATAAATAATAAATGATACAATAATATTATATAAAAGTTATATGTTGCGGTTCATACATTTTTTCATTAATAATTTTGTATGACATTGTTCCATCCCACTCTAAGAGGACATGTCATCGCCCGACAAGAGTAACAATTCTCACTCAAAAATGATTACATCCTAAACCCTCTGACGACTTGCTAGACAACCACACAATCTAGAAAGATACGCTAGTAATCGGACAAAGACAATCATACAAAAGACCACCTCTCACACCAACACTACATCCATGCGCAAGACAACCACATCATCTAAACAACATAGACATTTGTTACAAGTCGCATGCTACTACATGTTACTGCATTTTTGCTCAGACGACAACATGGGCCTACAATACGACTACTTAACCTATCGCATACCGTAGGTCAACTATTTACAGAGTACAAAATTGTCAAAGTCGTCTGACATGGAAAAAACAATATTTGCTTGTCCGGAGCAAGTCTGACAAGGCATCTTGGCCAGGCAGACCCATGAATCTACAAGGCAATATTTTAAGCATCTCTTCACTATAAATGCGAGACTCCTCCCTCGTAAGGAAGTGACATTCTATACTTATTCACTTTATATATATTATTCTCTCATTCTTACATTATATCTCTCTCCTATATTGAATGGATTGTCACATAACATTTTCAAGTACTTCTGTAACACTCTGAGACGACTTTAGATGGTTCCACATCGACTATCGTACTTTCAGATTCCACTTTCTCAAGACAAAAGAATACATTAAATTAAAATTAGGAAAATATATATTAAAAGTATAAGAATTTTATACATTATCATTGTATCGGTTGTAATATATCTTTACACTCTAGAATGATTTATCGTGTAATATAAATTATAACATACAGATATTTACAAACTTAACAATTATTAACGTTGAAAAATATTTATAAACATATGTTCACTTTTTTATAATTATGATGAGACAGCTTGTAATACGACATTTGAAATAAAAAAATAAAATAGAAAGAAAGAAGTAGAAGTGTGTTAGATTCTAGAAGAAGGAAGAATTTTGAAAAACCATCTCAGTTGTGTTGAATTACTCTGAATCTGAAAGCATAGAGAGATATAATATACTGTGTAAGTGAATGGAAGCTATTAGAAAACAAGCTTCGAAGCTTCGAGAACAAGTCGCTCGTCAGCAACAGGTTTTACCTCTTTCTTCCTTCAATTTCATTATTCACAATTTCATTATATATACTTTGGATTTTAATTATAATTTTGTTATTGGATCTAGCGATTCTAAGTAGCGTTGAAATCATTTCTTGTTATCAATAATTTGAATTTAAGCTGGTGCCTTAGTTTGCGTCTACTTTGAAATCAATGAAATATGTTTAAACCAACGGTTGCTTATGAAATCATCGTCACCTTAAGGACTTGTTTGGTGGACAGGATAAGAAAATCAAGATAGGATAGTTCCTATCCCGTCCAAATCTCGATTAACTATGTTGAAACCCTTGATGATGAAGCATAGACACTTCAAAATGCTACAATAATAACTAGATGTGTATTACTATTTTATTATGTTTAGAATGACTCAAACTAATTTTTCAAACACTTTTCCTTTTTATTAATTTATGATTTCTGTTTTTATGTTAACATTATATTCAAATTTTACTGTCAACTATCATGTTGTGTCGTGCTTTCTAGACTGTTGCTACATAGATTGGAATTTGATTGATGAATTGGCAAATCGTTCATTGCTTGCTTAATGTCGAATATGCTAGTTCCATGCTTTGTCGGTTAAGGTTTTAATCGTTGTTATTGCTGTTTAGGCTGTGCTGAAACAGTTTGGGGCTGGGGGATATGGAGGTTCAGATAATATGGTTACTGATGAGGCAGAGCTTCACCAGCATCAGAAACTCGAGAAACTTTACATATCAACACGCGCAGGAAAGGTAATTGTGTTCTTGTGTATTAATCCTTTTTTTTTGTTTATGTTTTAGTTCAACTTATCTTCTACTTCCTTGGCTAATAATGTCATGTGTTTTTGTTTCAGCATTATCAAAGGGATATTGTCCGTGGTGTAGAAGGTTATATTGTTACGGGATCCAAGCAAATTGAAATTGGTATGTAATGTTGGTTAGTGAAGCTTTTGTAAAATTTTCTTAGATTTAGTTTAAAGAACTCAGTGCAGTTGTTGAATTGCTATACATGTTATTTTACAGGAACAAAGTTGTCAGAAGATAGCAGGAAATATGGTGCAGAAAATACATGTACCAGTGGTAGTACATTATCAAGAGCAGCGCTAAGTTATTCACGTGCACGTGCACAAATGGAAAAGGAGCGTGGGAACTTACTAAAAGCTCTTGGCACACAGGTATTCACATGTGTGTTTCCAAGTTTTTAGTTTCATGCTAATACTTGTTTTATGCCAAAATAATGTAGCTAAAAGCATTTTAAAATAGCCGTTGGGAGCTGTAACAGTGAATTGCTACTGCTTGGATGGGTACTACTTATTTAGTTATTTTCCCTTTAATCTTGTTTCCTTTTTTCTATCCAAGGTCCACCATGCCTGGCTAAACATGTGTGGATGCTTCTTTGTTTCCAGTGGTGTTCTGCATGAATTCATCGGTCAAACAATTATGATTATCGATAATAGGGATGTAGGGTTGAAATCTGGCTTCACATATGTAATGCTTTGATATCCTCTTAACATTACAGATTTTTAAATCTAGCTTCATAGATGTAATTCTCAGATTTCCTCAATTGGACATTTTAAAAAACCATGATATGATATTTAGATATTTATATCTATTTAATCTAATGAAAAAAGATTATGTAGGCCAGGTCAAAGTCCAACCTTGGATCGAAATTAATAGCCACATACATCATCAAGTTAATATTTCTCATTGTATTTGTATACTGAATCATTTTAAATTTATACAGTGTGCGCTTTGAATCTTCATTTGACCTAATAATTTTGAGTAAACATTTAAGTCTTGTTTAATGCTTAGATTGCAGAGCCCTTAAGAGCAATGGTGATGGGTGCTCCATTAGAGGATGCGCGGCATCTTGCTCAACGTTATGACCGAATGCGACAAGAAACTGAAGCCCAGGTATCTTGAATTTTATTTTTCATTTCATCTTTCAAATTTGTAGGTATATTTTCATTTGACACTGGCTTTTTTTTCATGTGCATATCTAAATAAGTAAATACGAAAGAGTTCATTGATGATTTTATTATCTTCTATAAATTTTGTAATTACACTGTCCATTGAACCTAGACAGGCTATCGAAGTTTCCAAACGCCAGGCAAGAGTAAGAGAAACACCAGGCAATGCTGAGAATTCTATGAAACTGGAAGCAGCCGAAGCAAAGCTGCAAGACCTGACGACAAACATGGTCATATTGGGAAAGGAAGCGGCTGCAGCAATGACTGCTGTTGAAGCACAGCAACAGAGGTTAACCCTCCAGCGTCTTATAGCTATGGTATTACAGCTTTTACCATATGCGGTTACAACTTGAGTTTTAGGATATCTTGAAGCTTAATTAGAAGAAATTATTACCCCTACCTAAATCCAACATTTTATTTCTGATATTTAAGGTTGAAGCAGAGCGTGCCTATCATCAAAGCGTACTCCAAGTACTTGATCAGCTTGAGGGAGAGGTGAGCAACCATATCAGTTGGCCATTTTTTCCATTTGATTCTCCATTTAGAAATTAAATGTCATCTGACTTTCAGGACATTTTCTTTTGGTATCAATGTATAATTATGTACTATATGCATTTAATGATAGATGTTATCAGAACGGCAACGAATTGAAGCCCCTCCTACACCTACTGTGGAGAACAGCATGCCGCCACCCCCATCATATGAAGAATTGAATGGAATCTATGCTTCTCAAACACATAATGGCTCAACAGATAGTATGGGTTACTTCTTAGGAGAGGTAAGCCTATTTATTTTACAAGGGCTAAAAGTCATTACTTATTGAAATTAAGTGACGGTTTACTTCACTTTCTGTTCTACATTTTACTAATGCAGGTTTTATTTCCATACCATGCCGAGTCTGAAGTTGAACTGAATCTATCAGTGGGGGATTATATCGTCGTTCGAAAGGTTTGTATCTTGATGACTCTTTAGTATCATTCTAACCTTTTTCTTTAGCCTAAGGTTGCATTTTATTTTGGTCTATTTAAATGACTCTCTCTCCTTTCGGGCTGGGAAGACCGGAAGAGTGCTTCATATTTGGATCTGACTTATATTTTCCAAGTAGCAAATTGAAATATTAGTAACTGATACATGAAAATAAATTAAAATGCAAATCTATGTAAAACTCAACTTCTTCCTATCTGCTGAAGTTTCACAGAATTGGTAATATGATATAATGTCAGAACATGGTTGATTTTAACTTGTCATTTGTCACTAGTTCAGCACTAAGAACACGTTAGTTTAAGCTTAAAAGTAAGGTTGTTTAGATTGTGTGAATATTTGATTTTCTTTTTATCCATTTTGGTGTAAAGCATAATTTATTTGTGTCTGGTTAAAATTAAAAGCAAATCCATTATTAGTTGAAAAGTATATTTTTATCTAAAGCCACTTCAAAATAATGACTAGTCTGTTTATTATCATATTCTATTTATTGAAAGAATCTTACCTAAACATGCACCAAATCTTATAAGTAATTATTTTAAATAAAAAATGATTCGTTTGAGAATTCTAAATGATTATTTGGTCATCTGCTTGTGCTGTGGCTTTCATGTCTCTGCCGCATTGCTTTCCAAATTTCTCTCATGCATACTGAAACGGAGAAGGGCTTGATAAGTTCTTATCCGGTCCAATGTTTGGTGCCCATAAGATAATGATGATACCGATATGGTGGTCGCAGTAGTGTAGTAGTGGTGGTAGTAGTGTTTAAGTGTGAGGGTATGAGGGTGCAAACTATAGTGTCCTATCGTGCTCATTTCTAACCCTGCTCCATGGGTAAAAAATACACTGGGTGAACAGAAAATGATAAACAAACAAGATAGCCTGAACATGATAGCATTATTCTATCCTCTTGATTCAATTAACTTCGGATTGCAGCAAGATAAAACAAACCAATTTATCATGCCTCGCTTATCATTTCCACCAAACGAGGCCTAAAATCGATATATATTTCAAATTGTTCCTAATATGACTCATTTTAACAGGTGACAAACAATGGATGGGCTGAGGGTGAATGCAAAGGGAAAGCAGGTTGGTTTCCATTTGGTTATATTGAAAGAAGGGAAAGAGTTCTTGCAAGCAAGGTAGCTGAAGTGCTTTGAATTTCCCTCTTTTGTTGGTTTCTTGCCCAAGGATTTTGTATGTGTATTTTTCTTTTGGCTTTGTGCTTATTGGTGGATAACTTGTTCTGAGCATGCAACAAATAGATTTGGTATATGATTTTCTTTTAACTTTTCATTATTTTATTGCATTGGAGCATGCAGGCCCAATGTAGTATATGTAGTGCACTTCAGTGCATGTCTGGAACAAATTGTCGTGATTAAGACCCTTTGGATGAGTTTATTTTAAACTTATTTCAGTTTCTTTGTTACAATAAGCAACGTTTTTCTAGTTAGATGAAAATATTAACAGTGTTTTTTATGCCAATATAACCTGTTTTGAACCCTGTCTTTGTGAAAGTAAGATATCGTAGGTAATATTTTTGTTATCGTTGATGCCTGATAAAGTTAACTAATAAATTAACGAAATTTTAAATGCGTAAAATAAAATCATAAGGTAGTTTTTTTTGTTATGTGAACTACTAAAAGTTTGAATCTTCTAAACATGTAATTATGGAACAAATATCATTTTGAGAAATCCAAGTATAATATAATACTTGTTTGTGTCATGTGTTTTGCAAGATTGAGGGTTTAATCAAGTTCCCCTAGCTATATATATATATATATATATATATATAATGTAATACCTTTTAGGTAGCAATAACTAAATATGGGTGTAATTTTTAAAAGCTCCTTGTGATTTTTATTTTACAGTAAGGGATTCTTGAACCTGTTCTATAGTTCAGTTTCTTCAGTGAACTTCTGTAAGTCAATTTAAATAGGTATTTTGATTCCAATAAACTCATAACTTTAATTGTCTACGTTATCTTTTGCAGATGAGCAACACTAAAGAAGGTAAATAATCGCTAACTATAAACTTATATTTTTTAAGACTAAATTTATAAATAAAATAAAACAATTATATCTTAGACAAGTACAAAGAAGGTAAATAATAAATGTACGTCACTACTAAACATAAATTATCAAAGATAAATAAAAAATAAAATTAGAGTAATTTTCATTTTTCACCATTTAATTTATGTTTAATTGACTTAAATTATAAATAGAATTAAACATAATGACATCAATTAAATAAATTGTTTGCATCAAACCTCTAAAATTGAGAGACAAGCCATTTGCATTATAAGGAGTTCACCATTCATTCATTCATTACTAGGCTCTCCAATTTAATCCTTGTTTATACTCTTTGATAACACATACAATACACCTTAAAAAAAATACAACACAATACTGATAATTAAGTCTAATGCAACAAAGGATGCTATATCAAACTATTCCTTTCAGAATATACACTCGACGCCAATACATTGCTATCCATGCTCCAAAAGCCACAAAAGCTAGAATACTACAAAAATGAAAGGGGTGGAAAACTTTGTCAAAAGGGATAATTCATAACTATAAACTATTGCTGGTTCCTTATCAATTGAAAAAACTTATGTTTTTCCTTGCATGAAATTTTAGCAAGTTTTGATTAAAATTCATGCTAATGATCAGCCATGTTATCATTAGGAACTAAAACCAAACTTTTTGGAATATATAATGATCACATCTAAAGAAATTTTGTAAGGGACTAACATCAAATTCGCTATCACAAACTAAAAAAACATATTTAAGCCTAATTAAAAGAGTTAATATAACTTACACTAGATACTTTGGCGATTAGCAGAGAGATAAGCAAAAATGATGGGCAACAAGATGATAAGTATGAGAATCTGCAATGAGACTTTCAATCAGTCACGTTTAAGAAAAATCAACCAAGCTAAAGAATAAAACAGAAATAACTTACCAAGGTCAAGCTATATGTGCGCCCATTATTCAGTATGTATGATTTCCTGCTTAAATAAATCGATCAACAGTTTGTCATTGTATGAGACATGTTTAGGTAAACAGCTTCATTAAGCTAAAGCATTAGAGAATATACAACAACGACCAAGCCTTAGCCCCAAGTCGGCAAAGCCTTGGAACATATCAAAAGCTATTTTCACATGTAATCCAATACCCAAACAAAAGCTATTTTCACATGTCATCCAATACTCAAACAAAAGCTATTTTCACAAGTTGTTATCCAATACCCAAAAAAGAACTCTGAATTTTTTTCCCCAAACGCCTCGAAAAGGGTGAGAAGATACTTTTGAATCTAAGCAATATAAAAAGGATATTTCTGAATATACATGGATATATGCATACCTTTTGCTTAGGAGACCAGATTCACTGCAAGTTTTCTGAATAGCTTCTAGCCTGCTTAATGTTTTTGTTGCATTGGGATCATTTTTGTCAACCTACAATGGAAAATAATAAATTGTTTTAATCGGAAAAGGACAGTTCAAAAAGATGTAATTAAACTGACAAATAAATTATATGCCATGGTTTGTGCAAGTAACAAAGACAGGCTGCGGCAACAGTACCTGCATTTAAAAATTTGGAAACAACATTCTTCCTTTCATTCGGGACTATGGAACGAACTTGTGGATTTTAGTTATTTACTGATCTTTTGGGGAAATGAGTAAAACACACCTAAGCTCAGAAAAATTGTGGTTATGACCCAAACTTCAAAAGACTGAGCAATTATTCTTTTCTAATTGCAATGGAATGAGAAAACTGTGATTCATTAACAGGCTATTGAAAGTAGATATTAAAGAAATTAGAAGGCCGGACTTTGTACACAAGGGAATCTATGAATTATTCTTATTGCACCTCCAATGTACTTTTCCAAAAAATAATATATTGGGCACTTGTAATGTATATGACGTTTATAGGAACATACAATGAATGTTCAATGATCAGGTGTCAAATAAAGGTCAAGAATATCATCCACAATCTTACTATGAAGTTATGTGCTGTTTATAGGAACATATAATGAATATTGGAACCTGCGTACCTTGGACTTTAACATACAAGAAAAGTCAAAGAAAGCACCATAGACATCTGCAATTGTCTTCGTACGGTCAATGACTTTCGCAGTTAGACCTATAAAACAGAACCAAAATGAAGAGAAAATAACAACAATTATACAATACTCCGAGAGCTAAGTTTTACAATGACAGATAAAATAACAGAGTGATACTTGCAGAAATTCAGTATTTATAGTACTCCCATATCCTTATTTTTCTTTATTCCATAACAATTTAGCTATATGCCTAACAAGCATTCAAACTAATTTATCAGGAAATTAGTCGACCCCTTACCTCGCCTCATTTTAACTACACCTCTGAAGACTTCAATGTTATTGTAGCATAATGCCAATGTTCCAATCGCCATGACCTGTCACAGAAAATGACAAATTAACATCCAAGTTACCTGGGTCTGAAAATAGTTATTGCGGTACACATGATGGTTAAACATAGACACGTGTTGAAGTCTAACTAACCAAGAAATGAGATGTCTAAAGTGTATGAAAAAAATGAGAGTAAGAAAGATATATCATCCACTGCATATAGTAACACTAGATAAAACCAAGCAAAACCTCTGTAAAAGAACCATAACTTCTTTTAAATTGAATGGGAGACCAACACCTAAGACTAAGTAGCTTCTGCTTCTCAAATATCTGCAGGGTTATATAGCTAAGCATAACAACACTCTATCGGGCATAGGAATAAAAATTAATCACATAAGTTTCATACGAAATTATGATTAAGTCAAGTATTCTGCTTCAAGGTTCATTATTACTATATTTTTGTTACCCAAAGCATATAGAGATTTGTATGATAGTTCTTAAGTCTTAGGGTATACATTTTGATTTTTGGGTAGTGTTACAACTTGAGAGAAAAATAATAGAACACTAGAACTTTTGTTGTTACTGTTTGGTCTTGGGTAGGAAACTATTTATTGGTATCTACTAAACATGGGGTGGCATGTATGCAAAAAATGGTCACAGCATAAAACTTGCTGACATATCATTAGAAAAGGTGAAATTTAACAGTTATATCAGAAATAAGTGAGGAAAAGAGAAGCACCTGTGGAATAGCACAAAAACGAAATATAGATGGGTCTCGTAAATCAGACATGTATTTTAAGCAATCTTCGGCATGCAACAAAGCATTAGTGACCATGTCATTTAAGCACTGCACTGCTTTGATGGAGTTCTCCTCATATTTTAAATCCTGTATCAAAATTCAGATTGAAATAAAAAAGGAATAAATCATACACATGCAAACTCAGACACAGAAGAAAGGTATCGATGGTGAATATGAACGGAAGTAGTTTTCATCATCAAATCATAAGAAGTCCATTGATGTGAGTGGATTATTTACATTAAAATAAATATGAATTCTTATAGAGCCAAACCTCAAGTTTGTTAACATATTTACTCCAGATCTGCCGAGGCCAAAACATGCGAGACTTGGGGATCTCATTGATGTCTTCGAGGTAATCTCGAATAATGTTTGTTTTCTGCAATTTCAAAATGTTCTCAACTGAAAATGCAAAATTTGTGTACATGCTGCTTGTCTACATATAGTTATCAAGCTACCTGAAGAAACAGACCCATTGAATTGGAAAGGTAATCTGAAGCCAAATCTTCTGAACCAGAGGCATGGAAAAGCTTAGATAAACCTAGCCCAACAAGTCCTGCCACATAGTGACAATATTCGTCATAGTCATCAACTGTTTCCACCTGCAAAATGAGGGAATATTGTCATGTAAAGGGTAAACCCACAATGGTCATGAAAGTCTCACAGAGAAGTACCACTTGACTGTATGTATTTAGACCTTGACTATATTTTGTTTTAAATCTGATAAGATAGTTCAAAGCGCAAAAAGTCCTTTAAAATCAGCACTGAAAGATCAGAAACAACCAGATAGCCACATGTTCATTAACAACAGTACAGTGCAAAAGAAAAGTAATAAAAATGATGCAAAAGACTTAATTCGAACACAAAGGTCTGTTCATAGATACATGAGATTTTTAACATTGAAATAATATCTTGCTTTCAAGCCAGGTTCATCTTGGTTTAATGTCTCATCAGTCATACACTCACAGAGGTTACAACAACAACCAAGCATTTATCTCACTATGTGATATGGATCAACTCGCAGAGGTTAATCATATAAAATGATAATTAAGTTAGTGCAGTTATATGAATGTCAAGAATACTGAATACAACAGGATTTAAGACATGCATAACAAACCTCCTTGCAAATAAATTTGGCCATTCCTGCACCCATCCTTTTGGTAATATCCTCGATTGCTTCCTGATAGCTGCAGAAGTAATTGGACACTGTTTAATTTTTCACCAAAAGAATGCACAACAATAAATCTAATCATATACAGTTATACACATAAGAGAAGCTATTAGAAATAGAGCACATCCCAAATTCAAGCTCAGTAGTTAAACACTTCAGTTTAAAATATGTCAATAATTACAGAGGCAAATGAGAGAAAGAGGCCCTCTTTGAATCTTAAATAATATTTAGCATATCCTACTGAATACTGAGTAACTTAAAGGAACGGACAGGTAACCAGAAATTTTCTTTAACAAGCTGAACATTTCAGAGAGTGGCTCTGTGGAAACAGTAAATAAGAGGGAAAACACCGATGCGACAAATATGTATGATATAACATGGAAATAAAAGATAATTCTTATTAATCATTGCCACAGAAGACCTAATCATCCGTCATTGCCAAGTCAATGATCAATATAATGACTAACTATTCTAAAAGAAGCATAAAACTGTATCTACAACAGAAGATGAAAGTTCAATATATAGGGAAAAGTGTAATAATGAGAACTGACTTCTTTTCAAGCTCCAAAAAAGCAGTTGAAACATGATGAAACTGGTCCATGAGAACTTTGTACTCCTTTGTACCACCTTGTTAAATAATAAAGAGACAGAATTAGCACATGAATCATCAACAAAATCTGAGGCATGAGTTTCATAGAATCATTTTTCCTAATGATTGGTGAAGGTTGCCTTAAATATCACTAATATTAGTTGATAGTTACCTTGTTATGGAAAGTCATGAAATATGTCGTTCAAAATTCTTGAACAAATTTCAGATAGGAAAAGTCATATATAACGTACGAGGAAAATATCCGACAAAAAGGGTTTGAAAAGGTTATGTTATTGTGTATTATTTGGCAAGACGACAAAAAATAAAGGGAAAGGGGACAGGGAAAGAATGAAAGATACACTTACAAGAAAAGTGCCAATCACGATCATATATGTGACGATGAAAAGCTATTAGTATTGGCACCTTCACATCAGTATCTATGGCAGTATCATCCTCTGTGAAAAGGAAAATATTATGCCAGTATAGATAGAATAAACATTAGACTGTAGACACAATCCCAGATACTGAAGGATAGAAGGTTGAGATTTAAAAAGGAGGAAAGGGATTAGCAACAAGAACTCTTGGTTACATTTTTTAGCTTTAAATTCATTGTTATCTAGCACAAAAATTCAAGCTTAAACTTATTTATATAACTTCTTGTTCTATATTTTTTTTGGTCCACAAAAACCGCAGTTTCATTCTTTCACTCTTCCCAAGACTATGAAATAGAAAAGCAGTTATGTTAATGCTACCCGGAAAATTGTATGCCTCCTCCTCTACACATGTCAATGACACATAAATTACCAGTTAACATTTAACGACATAGATCAGTTGGTTATCAAAATAGTAACCTATTCCTAAATCATTGGTAACCGATTCAGAGTTCAATAACCAATCAATACACAAAAACCAATAATCTACACAATATCAACAGGAGTATGGGAGTTGAACTATCACAGGTATAGAAGAACCATATCCTATATAAAACTTTGAGGTTCCAATAAATGGCATTCATAGAAGGTGGTCGGCTCTTAGTGTTTAAACAAATATGGCTTGAAGAACTGAATCTGGTTCAAAGGTAATACAAATTTACACATTGATTTACCTAAGAAAAATAAGCCTGTTTACAACAACAACTTATATAATTCACAGATTTAACCGTTGCTTCCAATTTATGTAACATCAATTCTCCAAAATGATTGCAATACCAGCATTCTACATGTATCATATCTAATATCAACACTTCTAAGATACACTTCAATGCTCATCTACATGTTTTTTAATTATATTACGAGATCTTTTCCATAACGGCGTATCCATATATCTATTGCGTCTGGTATCGCAACAGTTTTCATCAATTCTCGCTGTATCAGCCGCATTCATCTATTTCAACTAAGCTAAATTCATCTATTACATGAAACTCAAATTCTGAGGTTAATAAGAACAAATAATAACAACTAACCAACGGTATCTAAGGCTCGAAGAACCAAATAAAATATGCAAACCTGCAAAAAACGAAATGAATCAGAGATAAAAGAATAAAAAAAGGAGAAATAGATTATAAGAAAAATGAAGAAGAATTAATGACTAACGGCGTTACGAAGTTCAGTGCCGAGTTGCTGAATAACGAGAGCGAAACTTCTAGAAACCTTGAGAAGCATAAGGTAACAGAATCCCCAATGTGGCTCCGTCGGGATCTGCTTCTCCGCTTGTCTCGCCGCCATCTTCAACTTCAGCAACGGATATATATCATCTGGATGCTTCACAATCGCTCCCAAACTCCCCATTTCAATTATAATCTCACAATCTCACAATCTCACAATCTCTAAACTCAAAATCTCTAATCTCACAATCTCTTCTAATCTCACAATCTCTTCTAATCTCACAATCTCTTCTAATCTCAACTTCTGCTTCTGTTTTTTTGAAACAAACAAATTAAGATGGGGCTCGTTCGTTCGTTACTCACGAGACTAGTGGTGTATTCGTATTTATAGAATCAAATATTATTTTTAGCTTATGTAATTATAGGTAGCTTTCAAATTTTGCTACTTCCATTGATTTCGAGAGGAAGTGATATTTAATACGTATGTATTGATAGTGCAAATTGTATACTATTAATTTAATTATTATTAGCTCTCTAATAAAAATAGTACAAATTAATACTGAAATATCAAAAAAGTTTCAATTATTTTTTCTTGTGGTTTTGGTTTTTTTGTATATCTTTATAATTACTAAGGTTGACTTCATCAATCAATTATTATAACATGTTAATATTAGTAGTATCATGTTTTATTACTAAATTTAAAATATAAAAGGATTGAAATAGAAAGTAAATAAATAAATTATATAGACTAAAATCAAAATTTAATATTATTTTTGTGAAAAAATTTAGGTCATATTTATATTTTATGTTTGTGTGTCGTGGGAGGATGGCTACATATACTTGAATTGATTGGGAGGATGACTACTTATGCTTGAAGATGATTGGGAGGATGGGTACATATGCCTGAAGATGACGAGAGTATATCTATTGTCTTATAATAGTAATAGTGTATCAATTCATGAGTTATTGTTTGTGATTGGTCGAAAAACTATATTTAAATTAAAATTTTAATAATTAATTTTTTTTTTATCAATTACAAACAATGATACATTTTTTGACATAAAAGATGTTCATTCGAAGATGATCGAATATATCTTCACCATTTTTTGGGCAATGAACTAACCACCTTTGGAATGTTTAGTTGCTTCTATTAATAAGTAACACTCTTGAGAATCGAACCATTAATTTTTTGTTATCCTAAAGACATAATGGGACCTTTAGGTCACTAGACAAAAAAAAACATTTGATTAATGAGTGTGAAAATGTTATTTTGATTTATATTGTATGTATTAACTGATAATTATTAACTTACATTTTTATTTGACCTCTTTTTTGTTTTTTTAGGGCAAGGAGTTCATTTGATTATTGTTTATGGAGGCAGCGCGAGACGCGAGTGCCATGCTGAAAACGTGCACTTGCAATCATTATTTAGTAAATCATTCTTGTGGCTTCAATGCTTCACCTTACTACTCTAGTTTTCATGTATGCTAATGTTATTGGTGATGTAGCTATTGTTAAGAAAAGTAGTTGCTTTAAGAGAAAAAAAAATTATGGGTTCTCAATTTGAGGCATCTAATCATAAAACCAATAAATTATATATTTTTATCTATCAAGTGAAATAATATTTTAGAAAATGAAATAAAGAGTAACAAAATTAAGTCTAGGTGGCCTATACTTTTTATTATAAAAACAGTATACTCGTATATTTACATGAGTTGCTCCGGAATTGTTCTATTAAAGTCAAATTAGTATAGTATAAATATATCAAATAATTCAGATCCTACAAGTGTGGGTGTCAAGCGTTTATCACAGTCCATACATGATAAATTCATATTTGAGGCCCATTTCAATATCCAAGCCCGTATACCATTAGAGAGGAAAACATAGTTTCTTATTTGTTTGAGGTGTGTGTAGAATTATTCTCATTATTTCATTTAGAAAAAAATAGAATTATATGAAACCCTAACACATGTTTAGGTTCCAAAGCTCATGCATGAGTGGAGCAATAAAAAACGATCAATGTTATAAGCTTATTTAAACAAATTAGATCGAGCTTCGAATTAAACTTATAGTTTGCATGTATATTTATATAATGTTATATATTAGGCTTGGCATTAAGAGCTCGTGGTATATAACAATAATGATGTTCACCAATCATTTTTATAAAAAACAAAAAAAATTGCTATAACGTTTTCCACTACAGTGTCCTTATTAAGGAGAAGTTGCAGTAATAATTATATGTGTGCATATAATTTTAAATGAGTCAAACTAGTTGTGAAATATTCAACCTCGACCATTGAATACTTGATTAAATTTGTTTGTTTAATTAAAAAAATAATCTTGCTTCGCTCAATTATTTAAATAAGTTAGGTTTGAGTTATGTAAGGTGACATCAAGAGTTCCTTAATAATTCATGCTTATATTTTAAAAACTTTATATTAAACTCGACGTTCAGAACTCGTATAAATGAACTTAGATTATTGCTCTATTCAAAACTATAAAGATAGTAAAATTTTGTATTATTTTTTAGTAACGTTACCGATAGTTGAATTATTGTTTTATTTTGTCTACATCGTATTTAAAATTCTTGAATTTTATCAAGTGCAAAAACTTATTTTTGAAACCTTTTCATGATGGCGTGGACAAGGCCTATGCATGGAATATTTTATGATTTAGGGGAATTATATATTTTTTAGTTATATATTGGTATTTCCGTCTCCTCTATTATTGCAATGTTAAATTTTAAAAAACATACCAATAGTTTATTATGAAGAAATGAGGATGATAAATATGTAGAAATGGTGATTGGTGAAGATAACGAAAGTAAGAGAAAATATTTAATTTTCAGTATAAAACCCCATGATTTTACTATGTTTAAAAAGGAGTCATCGCGAGAATTTAGTATATTTAGACAAATTTTAAACATTGTGATAATAAAAGGATGAAATTGGAAAATATTATAAAATAAAGGATATATATATGTATACTTTGTTGTTAGAGAACCAAAATGAAATAAAAAAAAGATAAATCATAAAAATATAATTTTAACTAAGAAAAAAAACAACACTTCAAGCATAAAAATATATATTTCAAAAGCCTATAACATTTTAATTTTCTAAACAAGTTTTATTTTGTATCGTTTTTTCTCATACACTTAAAAAACTTTTTTCTTTCTATTTCCTTTTAAAATTTCTAAAAGAATCTGAACAAACTAGATTTTTCTTATTGCAAAGGAATCAATGAGTAAAGAAGAAGCTTCAACACCCTCGAGAGCTATGCATAGTGGAGAGCAAGTGACCCAGAAGAAAGGAAAAATGAGGGACCTATGATCTTTATAAGCCACACCAATAATTATATATATTTTTCTCTAAAAGAAATCCCCTTACTTAAAAGTGACGTATAACTTGTAAACTAATAACGAACACTTATAAAAAAAATCAATAAATAAAGTATGAGATAGTAACATATGTTATCTTTACGTCTGTGTATATATATAGGAGAATTTGTGAGTAAATTTTAATTGATAATAACATATGTGTTGTGAGCCATTGGCCTTTGGAACCTACACAAATGCCCCAGCTCTGATAAATGTCAGCATATTCACGTGAGTCATTAAGCTAGTATGGTTCAAAGTGGAGCTAACTTATGGACACAATCGCAACAACATACAATGATAACTTGTCTCAAACGTGTCACATTTTATGCACCAAACCTATCATATTTTGTCATATGAATAAAATAAAAAATTTAAAGGCAAAAAATAATAAAAAGTCATATTTTGATTAGTTTGGGACATGAAATGGGACAACGTTCGAAATAGGTAATCCCAATCTCACAACAACCATGACAAAGCAACCAGAAGAAAATAAAAATGTTGCCTCGTGCATGTGCCATAAAGCTACTAACCCCACAACATGGAGTCCTAGTCAAAATTAATTGATTCTGTTGCTTTCTATTCTTTGCTTCTACTCTATCATACATATAAGACACGTACAATATTCCAACCATGGGTGCCAACAATTTCTAATGCTTATGTTTTTGTCTAAACTACATGTATATTCCATGAAGCATATGTAATGTTGATCTACTTGCTTGTTTATGACAACACCTAATGTTTTTTGATTAGTTGTGGTTTGTTGAGACAAACCCATCTTTTAGGTTTGTTTCCCCTAAGACAACCCCACAATTAAATCTCACACTTTTTTTTTTATCTCATTTTGAAGTTTCTGATTCTCTATCATTGGATGGTGGATTTGGATTATGATTGATAGTCTTCTAAACTGGAAGCAAAAATCTATATCATCTTCTGCATATTTCCTTTTTCTTTTTCTCTCATCAATCATTTTTTTTTTGTTACTACGAAAAGTATTTTTCACCATTTTGAGTAAGAAACTAATCCATTTCAGGATTTATAGCTACCATTCCCAACAAGTATCGCTTTCAACAACCAAATATTGATTTTTTGGTCATCCTAAAGATCTAGTGAACCTTACACCCATAAATCATATACGATATACTTTCCATATGATATAAGTGTTGTTTGGGCGAAACAAATTTGTCTTTTTTTTAGGACAATAAGGACATGGGAGTGCAGAATCTTAGCACATTTAGTTCTTTTTAATTAATCTTAATTTCAGAACATTAGAACAACAAAAAAATGTTTTTTTTTTCATGCTTTAAAAATGATACCTCGTTTATTTATTCATACACAACATATTTATATTAACACTCGATGCCTCACATTTATGTAAATAAAAATCAACGTCAAACCATACATGCGGAAAAAAAATCTGCTTCGGATAACAATAATGCTACTTAAATTGTAAATCTTTTTTTGGTATGATTATTAAATTGTAAAGCTAAGTCATAAATTTAAACTCTTGCTCAAAGAAAAAAATTATGACATTTAAGTTGTTCAGAGGTTGTTAAGATAAAATGGTATTTCCTAATCCCGAGTCACTCATCACAACATTTCCCACACGCACTTAATTGGCTGGAACTGGAAACCATGAATCTACCAAAAAATTACGAAATTGATTTTAAAAACATGCTTTTTCAAGCCAAAGTCTTCGCCTTTTAAGTATGCTTTTTAATGCTACACTTAATTTAAAGTTGAAAAGTATAACTATTTTTGTTGTTGGGTTTACCAAATGTACGTTGGTTCAAGTAGTATATGCTTGATTCTCTTTAAGCGAGCTTGAGTTCGAGTCATGTGGATGGAGAAAATGTCCGCGAGGAGAATTAACTTCCTGACTAGGACATGATTGCTTATAGTACGAGAATACATGTGAAAAACAAAAAAAACATAACTTTACTCTATAAATATAATTTTGATAACAAATAATATAAATTAAATTGTACTTATTGGTAAAATTTGTTGAGGAAGATGAATGCTATGGTGGATTTCTGTTTAATCATTTGCTTCTTTTTTGCAATTTAGTAAATAAAGGTCTAAGCCATTAAAGCCATAAATTGTTTTATTTTTTCTATTTTTGTTCTCTAAAAAAGGACAACATAACCTTCTCTTGTGAGGACCCCTTTTAGTCGTTGGCCTCACGTCACGCTTATTAGTTATTACTACAATTCTGTTAGTTTTTTATTTTTTACGAAAGGAATATTATATTCTTTTACTAAATCTTTTTATCCACATAAATAATGTAATATATGTAACTTAAAAATTAATCATCAATAAATAAAGTATCACTTTTTGATATATATCATTTTATACGAGTAGGAAAATTTATTTGAATGATATATCATTTTCTTTTTTTTTGTTAGAAGTTTGGAATGCTCTACTCTCATTGAACATTTAGTCGTTTTGCTAACGAACGTAACATCAATAGCAAAAAAATAATATTAAGAAGCCAACGGGCCATCTTTTTTGCCCTTTCACCATCAATTTCATTTCAAGAAAAACCAAAATCTAATACTTTTTCTCGGATAAAGTTAAATTTTAAGAAAGAAAAAAAGTAAGTAGAATGTTATATTCAATCGTGAGGAAAATAAAATAGGTCAAAAATAACAGATTTGTATTGGAAAATTTTGAAATTTTTACTTCTAAAAGCAGTAGACTTTGGATTTTTCATTTTCGATCAAAACAGGAAAAATTATCGAAAATGTTGCCTAAAAATATTTCTTGAGATAAGTGAAATTTTGAAAATGTATTGTTCCATTGGTTTCAGCGTTTTCATTGAAAATTTGAAATTACTGATACAGTAAATGCTATTGGAAAACGCAGTGGCACAAGCTTAGATAATAACGACAACAATTTCTTTTTTTACCAAATATGTGCCGAGAGAACATGTCATATGTGAAGATATTTTTGTTGCTATTATTATTTATGATTAATTCTAATTTGAGAGTAAAATTTTAATGTATTATTAATATTTTATTATTATAATAAAGTACTCATTGCCTCTTATCTATGCTGATGTTTCACTTTCTACTTTTACTCTTTTTTTCTTCTTCTAATTAATACTATATCAATTATTATGTCACCAAGAAGTAATATACTACTTTAACTAATAATTCAATAATTTAATTGCTTACCATTTAAATTATATATTTTATAATAAATATATAGATATAACTATTATTAGTTGCAAATATATAATACAATTATTGAAATGATTAAGTTATTGACCATATTAAAGATAACTATCACTGTCAATGTTCAAATTTTTAATTTTGAAAAATATGTTTTTCATGGGCAAATAGAAGCATTAGACCAACGGTTGGTTCAAGTGATACATGTTTTATTCTTTTTAAATAAGGTTTCAGGTTCTAGTCCTGTAAATGAAAAAATACATATGAGGAGAGTTATTCTTATATACCTATAGATGTTTCTGACTCAGACAAAATTGGCTTTAGTATAAAAATATATGTGAGAAACCAAAAAATAGAAGCATTAGTATTCAATACAATGTGATTCGTATTTTATAGTTTTGACGTTTTAATTATATGTCTAGTATGATTATTATATAACTCTTACAAATATGCTTTAGTTTGGTATAAATGAAGGTTTATAAATTTTGCTTATTTAAAATAATAAGCTTAAAGTTTGAAGCTTAAATATGTTGGGTAATCCACCTAGATTATACATTCGGCGTTTATTTATGAAAAAAAGGAAAAAAAATCTTTTGTATGGTTTGTTGTTTTTTGAATTGTTTATTTTTCCAAACAAATTCACTTCTCATCTTACTTCCCACATGTCAAATTACTTATCTATAAAAATAATAAACAATATTAATAAAATTTTATCTAAAATAAATATATATTATATTTAATATGATATAAGGTCGAGTTCAAGTTAAAATATTGACTCCAATTAATAATTGTGGCTGTGTTAACTTCAATTATAAGACTAAATCTAAATTAAAAAAATGATTCAACTAACATTTATAGTTATAAATGAACGACTCATGCTCACCCCAAATGAGGATGTTATCTTAAGATATGGTTTATCTACGTTAAACGGAATGGAATATTGAGTTTGGTATATGGTCATCTTCCACAAGTTGTATACTTAGAAACTAGGATCACATTCTTTTAGTTGAAATCTTTCATCCACAACTTGATAACATCCTTTCATGATTTCTCACTTATATTGGAAATTATAGAATTTAATTCCATGTCAATGAACACCTCTGATATAGAGCCAATATGCACTTGTCTGACACAAAGATTCTATTTTTTATATATTAGTAATTAGTAATATTAGTGGTTTTCATTCTAGAGAACCTTTGTTGTAGGGTATATGAGATGAGAGAAATAGGTTCAGAGTTATTTTCTCAAGGGATTTTCTCTTTCCAAAACTAATTCAATAAAAAAAGCAATCACTCATTCGTCCATTTGTATTTTGTACCACATTTATATGGAGTATATTTATTGATTTAAGCAGAAAATTTAATGAAACATAAGAGTAATAAATACGACTTATTATTGAACATGTTAAAAATACAATTAATTATCAACTATTTAAAATGATTATGATTAATGCTACTACTAAAATTAGGTTGGAAGTAAAAAATTAATTCCCAAAAATGAGTAAGACTAAGAAAATGATGATGACCATTGATCATTTTGTCTTTTTCGTAGCTTCAAGTTATTCAGGATAGGCGGCTGCAGTTATTCCCGCTCAATTTCTCATTTTATTTTGAAAACCCTTTCTACCAATTTAAATGGACATGCAAGAGTTCGTTCAAGCAAGTTGTACATGCTTGATTCCCCTTAAATAATGTATCAGGTTTTAATCTTTTTGATAAAATGTCTGCTTAGCTTAGAGAGTTAATTTCATATCCTTGTAGATATTATCAGCTCGAACAATATTACCTCAAATGTGAGAACAAGAACCAAAAAGAAAACGACACGCACCCATAAAATCAAACCCAACTAATTTTCAATAAATATTAATTTAAATCCCTTCATTAAAAAAGAAAAGAAAAAAAGAAAGTAAATTTAAACTCAAACCTTCTTCTCCTCTCTCGCTTTCACCTTCTTCCTCACTGCAACACCTTTTCCCGTGTCTTAAACAAGACGAAACAATTTCTCTCTATTACCGTATGAGAATATTATTATCATAAATAAAAAAAAAAAAAGCGAAGAAGAAAACCAAATGTTGCTCTCACCTTTTCTTCTTCTATAGTATGTGAGAGTTCAGTTCTGAAACATTTTCCTCCTTCTTCATCATCATCATCTTCTTCTTCTTCATCGCTACTTCAATTTTGTCTATTACGTCGTCGTTTTGTTTGTTTCCGAGTCACCAACTCGGTGTGAGTGAACTCATTATAGAAATAAATGGCATCTTCTTCTAGAGCAAGGAGTAGTTCACCGTTTTCACATCGAAAACCGTCAACACCTTACTCATCAACTTCTTCATCTTCTTCCTTCGTTAGTGGAAGGAATTTAATGCCTCGTTCAACTTCTTCCACCTCCTCGTTTTTCAACTCCGGTGGCCGATCCATGACTCCGAGTCGCGGTCGCACTGAGTCCACTTATCACGCGCCTCCTCCTCCGCCGCGAGGTTATGGTAGCACATCTCCGGTGGTGTTCGCGGCGGAGGATCTGCTTGCGGAGACTGTGGATTCATCGAGGTCAGGTGATAGCATTTCCGTGACAATTCGGTTTAGACCGTTGAGGTAATGATTTAGATCTGAGGTTTATGGTTTCAGATCCATTCGCTGTGAGATTGAATCGACCAATTTTGGCATTTCCGTTGTTCTAATTGAAAATGTTTATGATTGTTTACTTACTTCATTTCTAAATTGTATTTGTTTTGCTTTTTTACCGGAAATTATAATTGCTGCAATATTTTAATTCAATTTAATTCATAACAAATATTAGAATGCAATTTTATCGTTAGACTGAATGATTTGGTTGCAGTGAAAGGGAGTATCAGAGAGGGGATGAGATTGTGTGGTATGCTGATGGTGACAAAATGGTCAGAAATGAGTATAATCCAGCTACTGCTTATGGATTCGGTATTGTATTGTCTTCTCCCCTTGCTATGTTGTTGTTTGTTTTGGTTGATTGATTTCTAGGAAGTGATTTTTGAGGTGAATTTGTTAACAGAGTGCGATTAGGTTTCTATTGTGGGAATTGACTGCAATTTGCTTTTTAGTGTAGAAATTATGGATGTTGATATTGGAGTCCTGATTTAATGTGGCAGATAAAGTTTTTGGACCACATACAAATTCGGATGAGGTGTATGAAGTAGCAGCCAAACCTGTGGTGAAGGCTGCCATGGAGGGCATCAATGGTATGAAATGTTCATCTCTGGAGTCAAGGCTAAATAATAATGTGATGTTTGGTCCTCAAAAGTCAGTCTAGTTGGTAGAGCTAAGGGACATAAATTGTGAGCACCTCGGCTCAAACCCCGGAGGCTGCATAATTCCCCCCCTCCCATCAGAAAACTGTCTATGAAAAAATGTGATGTTCAATCAATGCTGTTATAATTTGGTTTGGACTGATTAGCTATACACTGGTTTAGTATTAGGGTGGCTAACAGACTCAGTTGATTTTTTTTCTTTGGTGGGTGGAAGATAATTATTCTAAATATTGCAGGAACTGTGTTTGCTTATGGTGTGACAAGTAGTGGTAAGACGCATACTATGCATGTGAGTGTCTTTCTTGAACTCAACACTTGTCTTTGCATATTTTGTTTTATTTTTTGCACTGAAGTCTGAAACCCACAATGTCTTCATGTATCATATTTTCATTAAATTAGCAAGTGAAAATTTGTCATTTTGATCAATCAAGGTTTTTGTTATATAATGCTCTCTTCAGTTGTGTTTTTAATTTTGTTTTGAATAATAATGTTCACAGGGGGACCAAAATGCTCCTGGTATCATACCACTGGCCATAAAGGATGTTTTCAGCATGATCCAAGATGTAAGCTATTTTGCATCCTTGCTAACTTGATAAATTTTGGTAATGTATTTGTTGTGTTGATTATTGAAATAAATGTGTCATTGTTGCTCATTATTTTATTGCGGCTCTGACTCTCTACCCACCTGTTGATATTGTTCTTTCTTTCTCTCTGCGTGTGATGTTCTTGCTTGCTCTTATACCCATAGCCATGTCCTTGCCTTGAATAATTGAATATCATTATTATGCTTCCCCTTTTAGAATTAGTCCTTAACTCCTCATGCTCGATTTAGTTATAGACAAGGATACTTGAGCTCTATGCATCAATTTGTAAGAATTATTGATAGTTGCTACTGCTACTTGGCATGATTATGGAACTATCCATCTTATATTTATATTACAGCAACTTGCTTGCAATGTCTAATTGTATTTCTGCTGCAGACTCCAGGAAGAGAATTCTTACTCCGAGTGTCATATCTAGAAATATACAATGAGGTAAAGAACAAAACATTTTCATTTCATCATCAACGTGCAGCCTGGTCATGCACTTTAATTCTTACTTTTATGGCAACTCTTTCTCTGTTCTTAATTTTTTTTTATCTGCCTCTGTCACTATATGGCATTGGTTGTTACATTGTTGCTTGTAATATTGTCTGCGTTTTCTAATAAATATCTTTGTTTTGATAGAGATATTTGGTTGTTTCTGCTTGCTATCAGGTGATAAATGATTTGCTTGATCCAACTGGCCAGAATTTGCGTGTTAGAGAAGATGCACAGGTTTTTTCAATTTACTCTAATCTTACTCGACATCTTATTTAAGGGGGTGAATTTGGCTCAACCGTAAGGTTGTTGCTTAGTAACCATGAGGTCACAGGTTCAAATCCTGGAAACAACCTCTATGCTTACAGGGTAAGGTTACATACATCTACAGATCTACTCTCCTCAGACCCCACTAAGTGGGAGTCTCATGTACTCTGCTGCCCGCCCTTAATTGACATCTGATTCATAGTTGTCAATTCATTCTTTCTTAATCTATCTGTATTTTATGAATCTTTTTCTCGTTTTTCAGTTGTTTTTCAATACAAGAAAACTGATATTTCTAAGCATCTTGGAATGTGGAGTGTGTGTAACTATGTATTATGAATGAAATTTAATCTAAAATTGCTTTCTGGTGACCATTGGTGATAGATTGGTTGCTTTTCAATTCCGATGCAGTGACATTATTATTTTCTTGACCCACCTCTCTTTACCCTTAGCCCCTTTTCCTTACAGTATAGTAGTGTAACTGTGATGGTGTTCACCTTAGAAGATTTAAGTTCTTAATCTTGTAAGCTGCACTTATTTTCTATGCTTGTAAATAAAAAAATATTCATGTTAAAAATTAAAATCACATGTTAGAATTTCCATTAACTAAATGTGAATGAATGCATTTGTGTTTGGAAGAAAGTATAGGAATTATTATCAATTTTGAACTTCAGACGATTCTTGTTTTCTTGAGTCTAAATTGGGGATATAATTTGTGTATACACTGTCTTGTATTTCAGGGAACATACGTGGAAGGTATAAAGGAGGAAGTTGTCTTGTCTCCTGGACATGCACTTTCTTTTATTGCTGCTGGAGAAGGTACCAGACAATGATATTCACATATTTCCCCTCATTTTTTTATTTAAAATTTATAAAATACTACATTACTCATGATTAATGGTCTTTAATAAGCTTATGTTTATGACAGAGCATCGTCATGTTGGATCTAACAATTTTAATCTCTTTAGCAGCCGGAGTCACACAATATTCACACTGGTAAGCATGTTTGGCATGGTAATATTACAATTGCTGCAAAACAACCCCTCTGTAGACTAGCTTCAAATTTGAAAAGAAATAGTAATATTTAAATAAATCACTGTCCAAGACAATTATTTTAGTGGTCAAGTTGCAATTTGAATGCACATATGTGGTTGCGCAGATTGTATACTTGCCTTTTCCTTTTGTGCATGCCCGTGGAAGCTGATTCATGATTTCTTGACCAAAATTTTAATGATTGTTCAGTTCACTTGTTTTCGATTTATCTCACGGACCTCATTGGGCCAATATTTCCCCCGCATCTGAGCTTTTTGTTATCTAATACATTTGCAGATGATTGAAAGCAGTGCCCATGGTGATGATTATGATGGAGTGATCTTCTCTCAGCTTGTATGTGAAAATTGTGTAATATTTTATTGAAGTTTCCATATATGTACTTGTTGGACAACTTCTAATTTTTTCCTACTGTTTCCTTCTTTCAGAACTTGATTGATTTGGCTGGATCAGAGAGCTCAAAAACTGAAACAACAGGATTAAGAAGAAAAGAAGGATCTTACATCAACAAAAGTCTTCTGACTCTTGGAACTGTAGGTGTCTTATGGTTTCTATATTTTTAGCTAAGGATAAGTTTTGTTATGAAATTTATGTTTGCACATGAGAGTACTAGTATATATAACATGCATGAAATTAATGCATTTTGCTACCTTATTTTTTTGGGTATGGAAGCAACATGAAATAATTGTATTGTTGGAGCTAATTCTGTTAAAATGTTTTAAGCAATTACCATTCACACTGAGCCAGAAGAACATTCTTGCTTAGTGGCAAAAGCTTCACTTTGTTTTCGGGAGAAACTTGAATGGATGAAACTGAATCTGAGTTAATGTCTTGATTTTATGGTTAAACATGAAGGTCATTGGAAAATTGAGCGAGGGGAAGGCATCTCATGTTCCATATCGAGATTCAAAGCTAACCCGTCTCCTGCAATCTTCTCTTAGTGGGCATGGCCATGTTTCTGTGAGTTTTTGGATTCTACAGCCTATTTAATGTTTAGACAGTATTTTGCTTCCTTTTTATTCTGTACAGTTTTTGAGTTATTATTCCTTTTCAGTATGCTACTTAAGTAGGACTATTGCTACTCTAGTTTTGTTTCCTTTACTCTGCACATGCATCGATGTCTGGAACAGAATGTGTGTCAAGTGTCTATACATGAGTACCATATTAACACCTGTCTTAACATGAAACTTCCAGCTAATATGCACAGTAACTCCAGCATCCAGTAATATGGAGGAAACTCATAATACATTGAAGTTTGCCAGCAGGGCAAAACGAGTAGAAATATATGCCTCACGTAATAAGGTCTGTAGAAACTAACTTAGCTATAAATTTGCTTATCTAAAAGCGTATAGTTGAGGTTCCTTATTCTCAGTGGAATTATTTGTTAACAGATTATTGATGAAAAATCTCTGATAAAGAAATACCAGAAAGAAATTTCAGTACTCAAACTAGAACTTGATCAACTAAAGAAGGGGATGCTAGTTACTGTCGATCATGAGGAGATTTTGACCTTAAAGCAGAAGGTTTGCTATGTAGCTTAATCTGATATTTATTTCAGTTGTGATTGTTACATGGGCGTGGCTACGTTGTGTGATTCTGTAATCATACCTGTTTCTCTATTGATTGTACTATTATATTACTAGTTGGAAGAAGGTCAAGTGAAAATGCAATCAAGATTGGAAGAAGAGGAAGATGCCAAGGCTGCTCTATTAAGTAGGATCCAGAGGCTCACCAAGCTCATTCTGGTTTCCTCAAAGAATGCAATTCCTGGATATCTAACTGATGTTCCCAGCCACCAGCAAAGTCACAATGTTAGTGAGGATGATGTGAGCAACTCCTTTAATTAATTATTATAGATTGTGTTCAACTGTCTTTTTCAGTTTTCGTTCTGAAAGTGCCCCTTCTCCATCATCCAACTTCTAAACATGGGGAAGGCTTTCCAAAGCCGTCGCTTCCCTTCCCCTCCAAAACCACACTCCCAAACAAAGCTTAAAGGGATTTAATGACATTGTTATTGGGTGTCCCTTTAACAAGTATAATCTTTTAGGTTGATCTGGCTTTTGGCAAAGACATTCATTTTCAGTTATGTTTTCATCACTAGTTAAAAAATACACAACCTTGTTTTTAATTTATTTGGTTTTCAATTTCTTATAATGGAAATGGTGAGAACAAGATTATACAAAAGCTTAAAAACAAGGTGGTGTTTTTGTAATTGGTAGTGAAAACATAACAACTGAAAATAAAGGCAGAAATCATTGCAAATGTCACCTTAACTATCTGTTTTCAAATGTATTATTTTTTTTCAGAAAGATATATTTCTCCCAAATGAACCTTTCATTCCATGGCTTTTTTTACAATGTGTTAATGGTATAATAAACACTTGTTTTCTTCCAGAAATGTGATGCCCAAAGTGATGGTATGTTGATTGAAATCGATAGTAAAAAAGATGCTTCTGCAGTTTCATCAAACCTGTTTCATGATGTTAAACATAAACGATCAAATAAATGGAACGAAGAATTCTCCCCAACTACCAGTACTGTTACCGATCAGATGGATCTTCTTGCCGAGCAAGTGAAAATGCTTGCTGGAGATATAGCTTTCAGTACCAGCACTCTGAAACGGTTGATGGAGCAGTCTGTAAGTGACCCTGGAAGCTCCAAAACCCAGGTATTCTGCATTGTTTCCCAACAATGTTGCACTGAAATGTCTTGTCATAAAAGCAACAAGTCATTATCAATCAATAACTTTCTCTCTAATCTTTTATATCCAGTTCTGAATTCTACAAATACTTGTTCCTGCAGTGTTGGTAGGATAGAAGGGTATGTAGTTAGTTGGTTAGAGGGGATTATCGAGTTAGTTAGAATGGATATAAATATGGGGAGATAAGGGTACTAGAGACATTCATTTGCAGAATTAGAGTTTGTACGCACGGTGAAACTATTTGTGAAGGGAAAACTCTTGTAGGAGAATTCTTTCTCCTATTCTCAGCCGTTCAATAAAATTGTTTCTACAAATTTGCCAGTTTTCTTCTTGGGTTCCTAACAAGTGTCAATCTAGTTTGTTTGATCTTTGATTGTTTACTGCTGCCATCCAGTTTGTCCACATGTTTATGGGGCATGGATGCACCATGTTAGTCTGGAACCAGAAGTCCTTTACTCTGTTTGCCTTTGCTTTTTGCCCTGTTTGCAATTTTGAAATGAATTAAATTATCTCTTTTTTTAATATTATCTGTTATGCATAAAAGATCAGTATTTAATATTCCTGCCCATTTGCTTGCATCCCTTGCTTTGATGTTTAATTCTGGGTATTGGAATGACTTTCCACCAGATAATGTTTGTAATGCCATAGAGGCATACATTGCTGATGATTTATGAAAATTGACAATATTTCCATTAAAAATAGATGTCCATTGGAAATAGATGTATCGCTCCATGTTCATCTGTATTCTTCTTAGAAGATGCATTCTTGATTTCAGATTGAGAACATGGAACATGAGATCCAAGAAAAAAAGAAGCAAATGAGGTTGTTAGAACAGAGAATAAATGAGAGTGGTGAATCTTCGATGGCTAGCTCATCGCTAGTTGAAATGCAGCAGGTAGTGATGTTAGTACTGAAGTTCTTATTTTATAACTGAAGGCTGCATATTTATGTAGATGCTATGACAAAGCTCATTTATACTTGTCTTTATCTTTTTGTGGATTTGTTGTGACAGACTGTCACAAGATTAATGACTCAGTATAATGAGAAAGCCTTTGAGTTGGAGGTAAGTGAAATTTTCTTGAGTAACTAATTTGGTCATTGCACTGTACATTTTCAGCATGCTCCATAGTCAACATTGATCATTCACATATAATAACTAATATGCCCTTTTAAAATATCTCTAGATAAAATCTGCCGACAACCGTGTCCTTCAGGAACAGCTAAATGATAAGGTATGTGGATGTCTTTTCTATTATACTCTCCCCCTTTTATCATTTTCTTACTTTTCCTTGTAATCCAAGCAAGTTTTCTTGTATCCTTCTGTCTTCCTTTTCTAAAGTTGAAAATTCTGCAAACTTATTATAATTATGAAATTTTCTTTGTTGACATTCTCTCCCCCCTTTGAATTATCTTTTGTTGACAGAGGTCTGAAAACAGAGAGTTGCAAGAAAAGGTGAAGTTACTAGAGCAGCAAGTGGCATCGGTTAGTAGTGGCACATTGTTAGCGTCTTATGAACAGTGTGTATCTGGTGATCACATTGACGAGTTGAAGAAGAAAATACAATCACAGGTAACTTAGTATTTATTGCTTTTGAAGTTGAACAGCTGAATGTAGTTTGCACTTTTTAATATGATTTACAAGGCTTTTGGTGGATTTTCTTTCCTTCATTATTTTGTATTCCCTGGTTATTAATGAAATCACTTGTTAGGATTATTATTTAATTTTTTAAGGCTTTTGTATGATATCGTAGTTTTGCATATGATTGCACTAAATGACATTTCTCTTCCCTGTTTTTAGGAAATTGAAAATGAAAAAATGAAGCTAGAGCAAATTCACTTGTCAGAGGAAAATAGTGGTCTGCGTGTGCAAAATCAGAAACTCTCTGAAGAAGCTTCTTATGCCAAAGAACTGGCGTCTGCTGCTGCCGTGGAACTAAAAAATTTGGCTGGGGAGGTGACGAAACTTTCATTGCAGAATGCAAAGTTGGAAAAAGAATTGATGGCTGCACGAGACTTGGCCAAGTCTCATAATGCTGTTCTGCAAACAGTTAATGGTGTCAACCGCAAGTACAATGATGCAAGATCTGGGAGGAAGGGGAGGTTTTCTATTCGTGCTAATGAAATTTCAGGAGCTGGTCTAGATGGTTTTGAGTCATGGAGTCTTGATGCTGATGATTTGAAGATGGAATTGCAGGCTAGGAAACAACGAGAGGCAGCTCTAGAATCTGCATTAGCTGAGAAGGAATTTGTGGAAGAGGATTACAGGAAAAAGGCTGAAGAGGCCAAGAAAAGAGAAGAAGCCTTGGAGAATGATTTAGCGAATATGTGGGTCCTTGTTGCGAAATTAAAAAAGGAAGCAGGTGCTGTTGCAGAATCAAACAACGATCCAAAAACTAATGATATCGAAAATAATATTGCCTCCAAAGAGCAAGTTTTGGATGTATCAAAACCAGACAACGAAATTCCCAAAGAAGAACCCATGGTTGTTCGTCTTAAGGTAACACCATGCTACAGTTATCTGTATGTTTCTTTGTCCTGAATTTTTTTGAAGTTTAATCTGATTTTCTTTAGTTAGATCACCTGAGGACAACAGTATGTTGGGTGAATATATCTTTGACAAAACTGATGATTACTTTGACATTGTCTGCAAAATCTTATAACTCATGCTGGAAAATGATGGTAATATAAATACTGAACTGTAATTTGCGATTTCAGGCGCGCATACAAGAGATGAAGGAAAAAGAACTCAAGTACCTTGAGAATGGTGATGCCAATTCCCATGTTTGTAAAGTATGTTTTGAATCTCCAACTGCAGCAATTCTTCTTCCATGCAGACATTTTTGTTGTAAGCCTATCTACCAAGTTTATGGTTTTTTTTCCTTTGGATTTACAATTTATTTTGACTGAATACTTACTTACACTCTTTTGTTTGCTCGTCCAGTATGTAAATCTTGTTCACTTGCTTGTTCTGAGTGTCCTATATGCCGCACAAATATTACAGATAGGCTTTTGGCTTTTACATCTTGATCCTTTTAACAGGTCCTTCAATTTATTTTAAAACTTTACATACCCTATTCAAATGTTCTGCAAGTACAGAAATTTAACGTGTTTTCTTGGCTGTTTTTAACTTGTAGGGCTCCGTTACATCGAATCAATATATTCCATGCAATTATGGTGCAATTCTTTCATTAGTTTGCCTGTATGTATAACCGCTTAAAAGGTATACCAATATCTTCTTTCTTTTACTCTACCCCTGGGGAACTGTATAATAAGGGGAGATAAAGGGGTGCTCAGAAAGAATGTAAAAAAAGGAATGGTAACATCACTGCTGAAAAGTACTTATATGCACATGTATGTATGTTTGTTTGTTTCATGTATACAGCAAAATTTTGTTGTCCATCATCTTCTAAAGTGTCCGTGCACTATATGATACTGTTAGGAAACCGAAAAACACAAATCTAGAAATACAAAATTACTGCTATTGATATTTTTATGGATGGCACACACTATTACAATACTACAACTTTACAAATTAGAATGTAGCCAAATATGCCTCCCAGAACTTGTGTTTTTACCAAGTTTTCATGTTGAATTAGGAGTGGGAAGTTAGGATTTATCATGATCTTGTTGAAAGCAATAGAGTTGTGGATTGGTTAGTTCTAAAGGTCTTCACGTTAGCCACCCCTCAGAAATGTGTGTCCAATTTTTTTTATCTAAGACATAAGATTTTTGGTTAGTTTTTTTATCTAAGACATATAAGGTTGACTTAGTTTTCTTTTGGTATCACCAATTCATCTCATCTCTGTTCTCTTCAGCCATTCAGCATTAAAACATAAAGTTTAATTTCTCCATAATCTATTGAAGATAGCAGGAGCATATCTTATGTACCAAAGTGTATACTATTCTATATACTCTTTCATTTTTATTGATTTAAAAATATGAATATGTATTTAGTTTAACTTTTACTTTTCTGACAAAAAATAAGTGTTATCCACTTTGGGATAATGATTTTGAAGAGATTCAACTATGTTTTTTCATAAAATCAAAAAAGAAGAGGAAATGAGTATGCATTTTGCATATCACCATCATATTATAACCCGAGTAAGTGATTGTGTTGAAGGGATATTGAATTTTTAGTAGAGTTTTTGGTACATCATATATATACTAATAAAGTAAGTTTTAAATATTAAAGAAAGAGTAGGTTTAACTTTTCAATTTAAACTTTTCTTTTATTGCTTATCTTAACCATTACACTTAAGGGCACTCATTAACAAAACCTTAGGTATGCATATTAGTCACGCGCTCTTGCTGCAGTATAAGGCATAGGAATTTTGAGCATTGACTAGTTGTGTAATGTTTTCGGATATTCTAATCATTCAAATAAAATAAAAAGAGTATTAATGGTGGTGCCTATTAAAAAGTTTTCAGTGCTCCAATTAATTTTTATTTTATATTTTATTTGATAGAGATTTAATGTTCTTTATTCGGTTCCTTAAGCAGAACCAATGGTTAAAGAAGAAACTTATGCACTATTTATTAACTTACATTCATAAAGAGACAAGAAATACTACATTTATCTTATTTTTAATAATATACTTATAACTAGTTTACATATATTAATAAAAATAAGTAAAATTCGTTATAACTCAAAGTTATTATAAAATATCTAAACATTCTAAAAATACTTTGCATTCATTAATGAAAAGTTTATTTGTCATAAAAATATTTAAAAATTAATTTGATCTATATTTAAAATGTATAGAAAATATTTAGATTTTTCTAAATTTGTAGGAACCAAATTAATATATACAAAATTAAAATTTGCTTTAAATTTTTTGAACCAAATGGTTAAAGTTAATCTAGTGGGTAATGTTCAAGTATTTATCAAATATCGGTCTATCTTTGGTTAATTTTTAGTTTCAACCATGTGGTACACTTTGGCCCAACTAAGTAAAAACCTACCTGAAAAGTGAACCTTGAAATCTAATAAGCTTACTAATTTAAATTAAAAGTGTTTAGTAAAATTAGATCATTGACAAGTGAATAAATATAAAATAAAATAAAACAGCACGCTTATATGTATATATATTGTTATTAAGTAATGATAAAAATTAAAATATATACTAAGAAATAACCAAATTAATACATACAACAAATTTCATATGGATATTTGCTTAAAAATTATGAACAGATCCTCAAATTCATTTAATGAGGAATTACGTTATTTTATTAATCGCTTAGGTAGTTGTGACTTGTGAGAGAGAATGTAGCATAGTTAACTTACTTCTGCTTCTAAGAAGGAAATGTTAGGAAATAGTTGAACAAGTGAAAAAAGGTTTTAGATGATTCTCTATAGCAAGTTCATTAATATATCCTCTTGCTGAAATGATAATTCCAATATTTAAACGAGTTTAAAATCTATATACTATTTTGTACACATGGAGAAAACATTTTATGGCAAAGTGATTGTATGGAAGGGAGCATGGACAAGAACATAGAAATAGTAACACAATTTTAAAATCATATATAGTAGAGAGGTTGAGAAAAATAAGAAACTGATGGCATGATAGAAAAAGACTCCTTGGCAAGCAATATATTTTTAGAAGTGCTCCAAGCAATACATAGAGATTCTCCAACTTGTATCCAACTTGTTGCATTTGGATGATGAAAAAAAGCTTATCTTTTGCCCCTTTTGAAGTTGTTAAAGTTCTTAACGCAAGCAAGTTGCCAATTACATAACTCGCAACAATTCTGAATGGCACGAAATAATATTTATTAGTTGAGTCACAACTAAGCCGCTCTCTTTACGACGTTTTGTAGTACTGCCAAAAAAAAAGTTGAATAGAAACACCTTCAACTTGAGATGATGTTATAATGAGGGAAGAAAATATCTATTTATAGCCCGAGACCTCCAACGACTCTCACATTAGACCCCGACTGGTGGAGGAGTCATCACTCACCCACATAACCCATAACTCATTGTACCCCTTGGGGCACACCCCAATGTTAAAACTTAAGGCTTATAGAGGCTTTCAACCTCCCTCCTCCAATCAATGTGAGAATTGTGGAGTTTTTTCATTTCACACCCCAAAATTTCTCATTAATAGCCACATTAATGTGCATTAAACCCACATTAAAAACATCACTTTTTCTCCAAATTCCAACACAAGTCCTCAACAAGGTGCCATAACCAATAGCCAGAAAGTCTACATTGACCTTGTTTTATTAAAATAAGGAAAGTGCCTGCTGTTGGTGGTAAATAAGTTGAGATACTTTACAAAAGTCCAAGTAAAGAACAAGGACCAGTGAGGAGATAGAGAATCTACATTGCATAATTACATATAAGGAAACAAGTTGAAGGCTAAAACCACATAACATGACAAACATTTCCAAATTAGTCTCCTTCCATGAAAGTATAAAGATTATTTATATTACCATAGGATAACATCTCTGTGTTTGTTTGCCACCTACCCAGAATTAGAAAAGCAAGCTCTCCACTACCTCCATTATAGATCTACCTTATTTTATGCTTATATACTCTTTAACTCTATTACCTTCTACGGCGTTTAGCATCCACCTGCAAAGCCAGGCAAAACATGAATGCTAATATATCAGTTCTTTATTTTGTCAGCAAATTTTTTTTTAGTGAAAACTGCAGAGTATCATGTTTTTTCTCCTTCAAATGAGTAACAGCACAAGCTCTGACCATATCTGGTTGTGTTTTTCCATAGCTTCAATCTAGATATAGCACATCTTATGTATAATAATATCATTAGGCGACACTACTTCAAGCAATGTAAAATGAAGATGGACATCCATTCTATTGTCCTAAAATTTGCATCAACTCCAAAAAATTAAGAATTATTCACCAAAAGGGAGGGGAAGAGAAATGAGAATCATATTTGAGTCTTGATCATGCATGTTTGTCATGATTAAGCTTGTCTCAGAAGAAAATTTCATTGAAATTGGCTACACAAATTCACAAAGTGCTGATATGCATATATGTGTGTGTGTGTGACGCGCACATGATATACACACACAGAGTCACATACATAAAAACAAACTGATAATAAATCTGGAAGAGAATTGAAGATATAATCATACGACAATGAAATATGAATTAACAAACCAATAAACAGATGGAGATATCAGCTGTCACCATGGCATGAGCAAGTCAATTCAAATGGTATTTTTAAGTGTTGAAAACAAACACAAATTAGACATACCTTTGTATCTGAGAGTCTCACAGAAGAATGAGAATTTTGCAACTTCTTTTGACCTTCAGCTGAGCAACTTTCACAAAAGAAGTGGTCAAGTCTCTTGGCTTCCTCCGCAGTCATGTCTATACAAGCAGGATGAAACCTGAATCAAGAATATTATGTTCAAGACTGAATTCGCTCAGAGCCTGATATCCGTATTATAATGGCCTATGTTGCAGAACATGCTATTTTAAACATACAAATCTTCTTCGAAAAATGTACTGAAGCCACAAATCTTCCATTTATCAAAATTTGCAATAAAAAGCCTCAAGATTGATCTACAGAGCCCATTCTTAAGAATAAATATCACATAATCCTTACAAATTTATGATGTCTCCCTTAAAAAAAAGTAAAAATATTCACAAAGCAACTCTTCAGTTAGTAAGAGAGCAGGAATTATCATCTTCTCAAGATGATTGCCATTTGAGAATGATGACAAAATTGCAGGACAAAAAAATGATTCTCTTCTTTTAAAAATAATCTGTGGGTTTTAATTCAGTTGCTCCATGAATTCATTAGGTGATCGAGATGTTAATAATTTTAGGTTAGCCAAGTAAGTCAAGTTCATCATTCTATGCAATCTAAGGCTATTCCTTAATTAGTTTCTCTGTATGTGCTACTATCTAAGTTGTTCCCACAGGAATAATTAAAAAGAAGATTCCCTTCTTACAATAAGAAGGAGGTACTACATCTCAAGAGCATTTGAGGTTTTCTAAAATAGAATTAACTGACTGAATCTTATGCAGCACACATCAGATCTTCATTATCCTTAAGATTCGGCTTGAGCATGTTTTAAAAAACCACTTTGACAGATATTTAAGGGACCTCGGGGCTAGGCCATAAATATTGCAAAAGCATAAAGGCACTGAATTACAATAATGAATCCAAATGCATTGAGTTTTGTTATAAATTTTGAAGAAAAATATATATGACACTTCAGAGGAAGTAATTTTAAGAATTATCTATGTTGGATAATCATAATAACGAGGGAAATAAGAAATAAATGAGGCACTGACCACTGGGAGAAGACAAATGATGCCAAAGTAAGAGCACTCATTCAATGAGATACAAATGAAGAAAAAGGAAATCCATCAAATGCGAAGTTAATTCTAGTTCAATTTTAGTGATTCTTTATCTTTTAGATTCATTCAAATATACTAATTGCATTAGCTTTACATGTTATATTCGACAATTCAGAAGCAAACTTGTTAATCTGCTAATTTAACTTCCTAATCGACAGATTTGACTCTGTTAGTGACTGGATTGGCACTGGATATACTTATTAGTTTCCAATTACTGCACCTACACAAGTTGCAATGGCAATAAAGCTGGAAAACATGACCACTTAAAAGTATTACTTTCTTTAGGTGCCACTGGAGCCTACACATAAGATCAAGGTCACGAATAAAAAAATGGAGGTCCAATGCACGAGGCTCCCACATAGTGGGATCTTTGGAGAGTAGATATATCATATATGCAACCTTACCCTCGCAAGCGAAGAGACTATTTCAAGGATTTGAATCCGTGGTCTCCAATAAAAACATATTTCTTTAGAGTTAAATAAAATGGTTTAGCATGTCAACAGCTATTAAGAATTATAGCAGTCATTAAGCAACACCAAGTGAGAAAACAGTTTCAGTCTACTGAAAACCCATTGAGATGATGCGAAGTATCTACAGAACTGGACAGGATTTTGGAGGGGAAGGAAGGGAAAGGGAAGGCTTGAGAGCCATGAAATACACTTGTGAGATGACTCCCAAGCTTTCCCTTTCCCTTCCTTCCCCTCCAAAATCCAACTCCTAAACTAAACCTAAAACAAAACAACATAGTAGGATAGTAATGGATTAGAAATAAAATATATTCATCTTACCAGTCGCTGCATCCCTCACACTGGACCATTAAGTCATCAGGATTGTAAGGCATCTCACATTTACAATACCTGCAATGAAAAAAAAATTAAAAACCACAACATCACATGAGTCAGAATCAAGATAAGTTCCCACAGATTCTTCATTCTAACATAAAAAAACAAGACTTGTACGATAACAAGCACAACCAATTAAAGCAACAAAACTAAAATCGCTAGTAAACTCATAGAGGCCATTAACTAGAATGGAACACCATGTAAACAAATTGGTAGTCGTTAGATGTTAACGTTAGCTTCTAAATATCCATGATAACAAAATTACACAATGAAGAAACTAGATATTTAGCAATTAGCATTTAGCACAACACATGAATTACTAGATGTTTCCTCGCTATAAAAAATAGTAAAGCACAAGAAATTAACATGAATCACGCACTTTCTCGTCAAACAACCATCAGCCGTATAGTATAATCAATGTATTAAGCAAGATTACTAAAATCAGAATTGTAAGTTCATGTAACCGAATTAGGCAAAAAGAACTGAAATCAGTTAGTGTTAGTTGCTGAACACTATGATGAACCGAAAGATGTTTTCTCGGTTTAACAAAAAAATGAAAGAAGCAGTGATGAACTCACACAACGACTCTATCAGGATTGAATGCACCAGTGGAGGAATTGTACTCGAAACGGCAGAAGAAATCATCGTTTCCAACAGCATCAAGCTTGTTGTACCTCTTGAAGCTGTGAACAGTACATTTAGATTCAATCGTGTCTGCGCTCTGAATATCAAAGTGATCAGATAGGAACAACTCCTTGGAGCCGTGAAATTGACGGCGGCCACCAATCGACTCCTCCGGCCGATAATACCACTGGACATGAATCTTCACATTCGCGCCTCGCCAATCACCTTCAATCCGTTCGATCCTCGCAACATATGACGGTTTAGATGGATCAGATGGCCGCATCATCACACAATCACCAGCTTATAATAGAAAAAACGATAAGTAAATCGTTACAAAAGGAAAATCGATCAAAAAAACTTTGTCAAGAAAATTGTGAGTTAATAATTTCCGAGAAGAAACAAAAAGAAGAGTGATTACCTTTAATTGATTTGTTGATGTGCTTGACTATGTAGGACTCTAGGGTTCGTTTTGCAGCTTTGGGTTTAGCCATGGAAAAGAGTAACAATGAGGAAGATTGATGAATGGAGAGAGAAAAGGAATTAGAAGAGAAAAATATTACTAAGATACTATTTTATATTTTATTATTTCTCTCTTTATATATACTTTTGTAGCAGCTACCTTATTGGTTAAGTTCATTGTTCCAGTGCTTCGCGGAACACGGTGCCAGGAATTTCGAATGGTAGGTGAAGGTTAGGGTAGTTTCGTAATTAGATGGAACTATTAAAATTGCTCACAAATATATCTAAATTATTGATATTACATTTATGAATTTAAATGATAAATATATTTGTTAAGAGTGTGATATTTATATATTAATACACTAACATTTATTTATATATTTTTTAAATTAATAATAACAAAATATAAATAGAGGATGATGTAAAGCATTTTTCCTCATTTGTTAAATCCATGATTTATATGTGCCTAGCATAAATAGTCTAGAACAATGAAGAAAGGAGAATGAGAACCCACTTTGAGTTTGTTTATGTTGCCTTTGTTAAGACCTAATGCTATATGAGAATAGAATCTTTTACAACATTACTATTCATTTATATTTTATTTTTTATGATTAATAACAATTAAATATAAATGGTGCACAATGCAATGACAAATATGAAATTTATACATTATTGCTACATACATTTTTTTTCTCTTATCATTATTATATTAATTTAAGTATACTTTTGTCAATATATTCACATATGACTCTCATCTTAGTCTTTGTGTTATTACTTTTTTAAGTATTTAGTACATTCCTTTAACATTTTTCATTAGAAGTTAATACTGAGGACAAAATTCAACATAAACTCAAAATGAAGAGACTAAATACTTAAAACTAAAATTAGAGAAGAAATAAAAACATATTTAAGCCATTGTTATGGCAGAAGTTATTCACAAATTGATTCTAAATTAAGTAATTTCATCAGAATTCGTAAGAATTAATTTCATTGATAAAATTGCTGAATATAAAGTATGACCTGATTTAAATTTAGATAATTATAAAACTTTCCTATCAAAAACTTTTTCTATAAAATAATAAATTTACTCTATCTAAGTAAATAAAAAAAGTGTGACTTCCATTTTACTAATCTAAACATTACTGATTAAAAGTTAGTCAATAATTACTTAAAAAGTCCTATATATTTATCTTTTAATCATTAATATCTAAATAAAGTCTACTAATTCATATTAATTGTGTTAATTTATCGTAATAAGAATTATTTTTATTTGAGATAAGCTAACATCAAACATATATGACACATGCCATAATAATTGGTGATATAGCAAATTGTGGTATTAACATATCATCAACAAGAATAACAATCAAAATAATTAATAAGTAGGGATTAAAATAAAACATATTAAAAAATAGTTTAACACACTATACAGATTAAATTTAAAACATGAACACATTATAGAGATCAAATTCAAAACAAAAGTATATGCAACACACAATATCAACTTATTACAGGGACTTAAATCAAAATAAACAATTTTATAAGGAGCTAAAACTAAAAGATCCATACTTAACTGATAGTGCATAAACCAAGATGGTTTTGAACTACAAAAAATGATGAGATAGTTCTAAGCATTTACATAAGGTGTAGTGAATTGGGTACAATTTGTTGCACCACGACATGGATAAGGAGGAGGAGGGTTTAGAATTTCCTTCACATGAGAATGTTTCTTCCTTTTCTTATTATGTTCTGGTTTCTTCAAATACTCCACTGATTGAACCTCCACTTCAGCTATGCATGCAAATGATCTTGATTTACCTGCATAATACCTTGATAATCCTCTCCTGCTCACACATTACAGATAAAGTTGCTTCTTTTTATTAACCTCACTTTTATGAAAAATAAAAAATAACTTTGAAGATGAATATTAGTTGTTTTGCCTACATATAAATATATAATATGGTCAATAAATATAACTCACAAACACATATATGAATATAAATGATGCATATAAAACTGGTTTTTTCTTTTGTTTTTATAATAATAGTAACTGAATGATCTTACTTTTGTGGAAAAGTGGTTCCAAGTGAATCCATGTTGAATATGAGTTCGTCTATTTCTTGTTCCATTTGTTGTGAGATTTTGTAACTTATAAATGGGAATCAGAAAGTGGGTTGGTTTTGAGCTCAATAAATAAATATGGGTTGGTATATATAGAGAGATAGGGTTATGATTTATGACCACATCCTTGTCTATACTTGCTCTCAATCACTAAAGATGTTACTGCTCTATTTTCAAGGGAATATATATATATATATATATATGATACTAACATATTTAAACCTGTGCCCTTCAATTCATTTCTCTCTTCATTCCTCATTTAGTATATATGTTACTACCACTCTTCCAATATGGCCATAGATTTTAGAGATGAATATTGAAAAGAGAGAAACCACACAACACATATTAGGGCAATGGTGATATAATAGTCTTCCCATTATATTGTGTCAACTCTTTCTGTCACAAAAATAATAATATTCGAAATCACTTTATATTTAAATATCTATTAAGTTTAATTTTTTTATGAAACAAATGGAGTGTTACATGGAGATAGCACATATAGCAGTACTGTTACTTCACCCTAAGCTAGGTTAAGGTAAAGTTTGGACTTATCTTAGGGCTCTCATAAAACTGATCTGAAGACAAATATTTGCATGGACAATTTACTATAATAATGGGTATCAATATTATGTGTCAAACTCAGTGATTATATATAATGGCTAAATCTAACCAAGGGGAAGTGATATACTTTGAGACATGAATAGAATAAGAACATTACAGTTTCATTATGCTCACTCATTAGCAAGTTTTACTTCCATTGTAGCAGATAAACTATATCAGAATTAGTTTGAAACAAGGACCTTCATTTCTCTGTTGTACAATTGAGAATAACAACATAATTATTTAATCCGAGAATGACTGTAATTTGTTCCAGCCATGATTGTAATGATTTATTATAAAATTTTCTTAGAGTAGTTAATGTATTAAATGTATATAGATGAAGTAAGCATAGTATCCAAAAATTATTTTAATTTCTTTGGCCATTACTAAGTAAGCATAGATGGAGGTGATGATATTTATGAAGTAATTTAGATAAAATTTTACAATCTATGCTTGTTTTATTTATTTGTTATTGGATTTAAGGGCCTATTGCGACCACAGCCAAATCTTATGAAGAGTATCAGTATTAAAATCGAGTCTCAGTTTACCACTTCAACCATTGCATGAAAGAATTGCCTCAATTGGTTCAATCTTTACCAGACTTATGATTCAACTCCAATGTAGAAGCTTCATAATTCTCTCCAACTTCAGTAACAATCTTATATGGCCAAAAAAGAAAGCAAAAAAGGCAATTTATATTAGAGATAAAAAGGGTCTTTTGCTGCTACAATCAATGGGCACTAGTCAGTTTCTTTGAAATTGTTTCTACAATTATTCTTTATATAAATTACATAACAAAAAATGTTAAGACTACAAAAGATCATATTAATGACATTGAATGCATCTATACTTATACATCAATGCATTAATCATATTACACATCTCTCTAGAAGAAAAACAACATACAACGTCACTATCACAACGAAAATGTTTAATGCATGTACTCCTAGGAGCGACGCTTTCAAGATCGGTACTCTGTGCTATAAACTTGGAAGGTATCGTCAAAAATGTCATTCCTGGATGTACATGCAATATTACTCCTATCACAAAAGTACTTGATATTCTCAACAATGATCACCTTCCATTAAGATTGGAAAACTGAGAAAACATTGCAGTTCCGGAATGTTCATCAGTACAAGTAGTCTGCACTTGTACTGATCCATTATCATCTGAGGTTGTGGATGGTGTTGGAGAATGAGAAGGCACCACAACCACAACATTAGAAGACTTAGAAGCTTCATCCTCAGCCTTTCCTTGTGTGAAAGCATCTTGAAGTTGCAATGCATACTCCAAATTCCACAATACATCCCCCATTGTAGGCCTATCAGAACCATGTTCAGCCAAACACTTCTCAGCAGCCTCAGCAAACTTCTTCATTGATTCCGGATTGATCGAACCAACAAGAAGAGGGTCAATGATTTTGTCAAGCAATCCTTTTCTTTTCCATTGCATTGCCCAATCAGCCAAGTTAACTTGTTCTCTTGGCAATTGAGGACTAATTACTGGTCTTGCACAAAGTGCTTCAAGTAACACCACACCGAATGAATACACATCCGACTTATCGGTTAATTGTTGCCTCCTAAAGTACTCAGGGTCCAGATAACCGAAACTACCTTTCACTGCAGTACTAACATGACCCTGGCCCATAGGTGCATCCTTGGAAAGCCCGAAATCAGATACCTTGGCAGTGAAGTTTTCATCAAGCAAAATATTTGTTGTCTTAACATCGCGGTGAATGATACCTTGTGTGGTGCCCGTGTGGAGGTAGTGAAGGCCACGAGCCGCGCCAATGCATATCTCTAACCTCTGCTTCCATGAAAGTGAAGGCAAGTTGTTTCCATAAAGATGGTCTCTAAAATGTCCATTAGGCATGTATTCATAAACCAAGATCATCTCATCATTCTCATCACAATATCCTATCAATGACACCAAATGTCTATGTCTTAGCTTCGACAACATTTGAATCTCGGTCTGAAACTCATTGATACCTTGTTCTGATTGTGGATTTCCTCTCTTAACTGCAACCTGAGTCCCCACATCAATGATACCCAAATACACATTGCCAAATCCTCCAACACCAATAATAGCACTAGAATCAAAGTTCTTGGTTGCTTCCTGTAATTCCGAAAAGGAGAAATACCTACCTAAACCCCTAGTTGATGAGTAAAAGTTGCTCTTATGAGACCCCATTGAGTTCTTGCTGCTCATGAAGCTTGAATCACCAGCATATAGAGGGAGTAACCATGAAGAGAAACTATTCTTCTTTTCCCAATCATGTGGCCTCTTATGCCACTTGATTACCATAGCACCAAGACCAACAAAGGCTCCAAACATCATTCCAAATCCTACTGCAGCCACCACCCCGCGATGTGAACCACCACTTTTTCTTCCATCAACTCCAAATTCTCCATCCAAACTATCCACAGAGTTGCTTATCTTCAAAACCTCTATTCCATTCATAATAGCATTTGCATTCCCTCCCTCAGCATCGGTCGGACCAACCTGAACAGTTAGTGCCTCAGACATCAATGATGCATTCACCACAATGTCCTTGTAATATGGTGTTGCCAAAGCACCAGTAGTAGCTGATAAATCCAAGTTAGGAATCGCCATTTTCGCATTAACATAGACATTAAAATAGAGTTCATTAAGCCCTTTGCTTACAATATCACAGAAATGCAATCTAACCAAGTAACTAAAAGAAGTGTCTACATCAAATTTCCATGAGACATTGAAATTTGGCTGCTTAATACCAGCATCACCCATTTCAGTGGCAGAAGCATAAACAGTTTGTGGCGCAATGAGAGGCGATATAGTAGGCGTATCAGCAGGGAAGATGATAACTTTCGTAGCTACCGAAACACTCTTCGCCAAGTTCTTATTTGTGAGGAAAGGCTCATCATTTTCCCATATCCTTCCCAATGTGTCATTTGATGGTGTGAGCAAAGGACCTCCATTGTTTAAGCGATAAACAGGTTGAAAAGCATAGTTGTTTAAACCAGAAAACTGGCCCACAGGGAAAAGGGTTGCAGCATTGTCAAAGATGAGATTATCAGGAGCTGAAACAAGCTCAATGGCATTGATAAAAGCAGCTGAATTTTTTAGAGGAATGAAGAATATGGTGAATTTAGGTTCAGTTACATTGATGAGAAACTCCTTAAGAATAGGACTAGTAACATTCTTATTATTGTTGTTGATATTGAAGGTGTGAAGCAAAACATACTTATCAGTGTTGACAGAGAAAGTAGCCTTTTGAAGATCAAATACATTGTTTTTTATAGGATTGAAATGAAGACGAATCCAATGAAAACCAGGTTGAGTCAATGGAAATGAGTATTGAGCTTCATGAATGAAAATCCTAGCATTTTTATATATAGGGTTGGTTGCATTATTATTATCATCGATAGAAACTTTGTAATCATCATTTGCTTTCAAAAATGAGTTGGCTTTTTCATCTGACTTGAATTCTCTTCCATCTGGTAGAGTTGCTGCACTTTGTGCACCACAATCTATGAGGAACTTATCTTTAGGAGTGAAGGTAGAATTAGAAGAGGTTGAGAAAGAAGGGGTGGAAGAAATGTACAAGAGAATAATGATTTGGAATATTGTATGTGCCATGGAAGATGAACATCATACAAAATGTAAAATGGAATAATGAGTTTTTATGTTATTTTTTCTATCTTCTTTTTAAAAAACATAAAGTAATATTTTTATGATATTTGGTAGGATATGATTGGGACTTGAGACATGAGAACAAGAAGTTTTAGAGAGTATATTGGTTCGAGGTTAATTGGTTTGGTTGAAAAGTTAGTGATTAGAATTAGAATTTTTAGAGTAACAACATGTTTGTAAAACAAAAACTGTGTTTTCATTCCTATATGCATAAAACATTAAAACATGAGTCTTTTTGTGAGAGATGTTGATGATGATGATGTTGGTAAGTGGAGGAAAAGAAGGGATGAGAATGTGACATATTAGTTTCCAAGTAATTAGGAAAACAATGTGGCGGGTATTTGTGCATTAGAGTTCATTTTGCTAAATTTTGTTCTCTTTATTTAGCTTAAGCCATTTACCAAGCAAGGGTCCAAAACTTCAAATGGTTGATTTGAAAGAGTCAAACACATTTACTTTTACTCTAACTCAATTCACCGATCACTTTGCTTTGGAATTTGGATAGTTGCACCAAGTGTGATTAGTTTTGGATAATTAATTATCTTTTTGGAAGCTTCATATGAACTATGTGGGTTGGATCCCAATTCATGATCATGGATAGGTGAATCCTAGTTCTATACCAGATAATTGCATAAAATTTGATCTATTTAAGTTAAAAGTGACAATCGTTCCTTCAAAGCATGACAAAATCTTAAACCATAAAATCCTAAAGCTAACAACCAATTAATATGTTATGAATATTAAAATTTTCATTATATCAATTCATTTTTAAAATTTTGATTTGGTTGTGATAATTTTAAAATGAAGTGATTATGAATATTAATGTTATTAGTTGTAGTAAATAAATTAAATGATAGTTCAATTGATATTTTCCATTTGAAAATCATAATGAGATTAATTTTAGTGAAATGAATAAAATTTTTATGTTTCTTCAAACTATTTTTTGGAACATAAAATTAAGTTCAATAGGTGCAATTTTAAAAAGTTAAATATTCTAAATATAACTTGAAAATGATTATGGTTGGTGTCTCAAAATATAATTTTGATCCTCTATAATGTAATTTTCATTGAGGTAAGTTGATATCAATTTTATTTTTTATTCAAAATTATCACTATTTTATTTTGATTCATGGAAATTAAATTTTTCATTGAAAATGGAAAATAAACAAAAAAAAATGATTGTTTTCTTCATCATTATAATTTTAAATCAAAATGGTCATGAATATTAACATGTTATTAGTAATGGTAAATAAATTTGATGCTTGTAAAATAAAGCCTATATTTTTGGAATATTAAATAAATAATAATATTTGAAAATAAAATTGAGATTTTATTACAAATATGTTTTTATTTATTATTTTTTAAACTATTTTTGGAACTTATTAAATTTTCAAACTCTATAATTTATTCAGAAGTGGTGGAGAAAAATAATATACAAAGACTATATATACTCACGTCCAAATAAATGAAATGTAAGTTGACAAAAATAGAGAATATCTATCAACATGCTAGTTTTTCTAAAAGATGTGTTTAAGGGAAAAATATATTAACTATGAAATTAATTTTCTCCAAGCATTACACATCAACTAAATAAGAAAAATGATATACTATTCTTATAAGTTCTTTTACATTATAATAAAAAACATGTTTATTTTATATATCATTATATGTTCTTTTACACATCAATTAAAAACATGTTTATTTTATTTTATATATCATTATTTATTAAATAAACATATTTTTGTATTTTCTTACCAAGAGGAAGAGGATGGGGCGGGTATGGATGTACCCGTGGAAAGTACTGAAATATCCCTATTCATATTTAAATAAAATTGCCCTCATTATTCTCTTACTCATTTCACATCTTCTCTCCCAATTTCGCCGTCGCAACCGCACCTTCACGAGCACTTCCTTGCCGCCACCACCACCACCACCACCGAGCCATATAGGTAATGTATTATCTCGTTAGTTATAACTTCTTTCTTAGCCAATAATGACAGTTTGCTTTTTCATTCCATGATTCTTTTAAGCTTTGTATGCAAGGTGTTTGTGTTTATGTCTGAACGCTATAATATAAGATTAAAGTAATTACGATAAATGTTGAACATCCTTACACTGGATCACCAAGACATAGGAAATAATTGTGGTCTAGTTTCGGCGGCCACAATTTATTCCTCCCCTCGACAAAAACTTCGCTTTGAAATTATTGGTTACAATTTATTTTGCTTCTTTGTTGAATTTGTTTTGTCATGATGCTGTTGCTTCTTTTTCAAAATTTGTGACCCTCAATTTGCTGGCTCAAATAAATGCCTTTGCTTGTAGTTCTTACTTCTCACACATGTAGTTTAGTGTTTCAGTCGAAATCTTGTGAAAGAATGTGTTTTTTACTTCAGAAGATCAGGGAATTGTCTTTTGTTAGGGTTTTGGGTTTCAGAATTGCAAGTAACTTTATCTTTCGTAATTTGATTTCTTCCCTCTCGCCAATGCCAAGCTTTCAATTGCTAATTGATTTTGACTACGTGTCCATCGTGTGGATCTTAAATGCTTTTGATTTCTTACATTGCTTTGTGTAATCAATTAATCTTGCAGCTTTTTGACGACAACCATGTTTTTGTCAAGAGTATTTGGTCGAGCACTCTTCGCTGCTGCTAGATCGAAATCTTATACCTCTCCTGCTGGTACCACTGCGGCAGCTGCTGCTTCTAGCAATGGCAGGGAAGGACACAACCCTCTCCAGGAGTTCTTTGAGCCAGATAGGAGCGTTGATGATGACAAACCTGTTGTCTATGGTATGCTAGTTTACATGTGCTTCTCATTTATCATTGTTTTAGTTATATTCCATGGCTGCTTGGTAAGTTTAATTGAAACTCGATTACAAGTCATTTACACTTTATCATATTATACCCTGCTGCTTGATTTTCGCTCTTCGTTTACCCATTGTTATTGTTCCACTGATTTTTCTACATTGAGCTTTTCTGATTCTTTGAAATTTTAAAGATTGTACCACTTTTGTCCTATTGAAGACCTTGTTTCTTTATTCATTTATCTATCGTTGTTTTAGGTAGGGGTTGGAAGGCCTCTGAACTGCGTCTGAAATCTTGGGATGATCTTCATAAGTTGTGGTATGTGCTGTTAAAGGAGAAAAACATGTTGATGACTCAGCGTCAAATGCTTCATTCACAGAACCTACGTTTTCCTCATCCAGAGCGTATCCCCAAGGTTATTAAATTACTTCACTTCTTTATTTGTAATCATTCAGATTTACAAATATGTTGCTTTTGCTGCCCTTGGTTATGTGGATGTTTACCATAAAACTGATTAGACAGAATTTATTGTTGGATGCTTTTTGTTGACTTATAATATTTTATGTGAAACTACAGGTGAGAAAGTCGATGTGCCGTATCAAGCATGTACTTACTGAGAGAGCAATTGAAGAACCAGATCCCAGGAGGTCTGCTGAGATGAAGAGAATGATAAATGCTCTTTGATAACTTACAAAGGATCAGTTCATTAGGGCATTAATGGCTATGTAGTTTGAACAAGACATATCCTTCAATGAATGTAAGATTGCTGACTTGAGATTGTTTGTTAGAAAACATTTTTTACATGATGTATTCTTGTTTGGTTTTGCTTGTCTGAGTCAGTCTCAGCTGAAATCTGACAATTCCCAGTGGCCTGGTGGTTACTTCATAAAAAGGATGAAAATTGAAAAGTTGCATCTCATTTTCAACCATTGCTTATTTTAAATATGAAGTGTTTTTTGATGCCTTACTTTCTATTTCCCATTCCCAGATGTATGAAGCAAATAGATGTTAAGTTGAAGGGTGGTTTTATGTTGCTAACACAAATATTGGTTCACAATGTTGCTAACCATTAAAAATGGTGGCTGAAAACACATCTTCAATTTCATTTCATTTCCTTTTCTTTTTCCCATTTCAGATAAGCTCCTAAGAAAATCATATTGATATGGTACACATATCACAGACCTCACCACTATCACCATATTCAATATTCATTTAGTTTTTGCTTTACTTGTTTTTGAGTCTTTTGGCACTCTCATTTGGGTGTTGGCACCATCACCATACTGATCCACATTTTTTTACCATTATAGTAAATTCGCTCAAATAATCTCTGCATTTTCACGACATTTAAGTAGCAATCGATTTCTTTATGACATTTAAGTACCTATTGATGAAGAATTATGATGGATAATCTTAGACATCAACACAAGTATCCATCCATCTATAGGTTATATTATTTTATACATGTATTTACAAGTGAAGGCTATCATGCATCAATCACATAAATGAATATTCCATGAACCATCAAGATATCATTGGATTAATTTTTTATTAAATCTATAGAATAGGAAAATACAAAATAATTCTTCTAAGTTTTTTTCATATAACAAAAATAAAGTCAAATATCAAAACAAACTTTGAAACAACAAATTTAAACTTTTCATATGATCAAGTAAAACATAAAACTAGTTTTAAATAAATTTTGATGACTAATTAAGAATATAATGAGTATTGATCTAGATGGTTAGTTCATGTCTTACATTCTTTTAGAGGGCTAGCCAACTGTATTATAAATATTCTCCACTCAAACAATATTTCTTAATCTGGAAGATACTTGTGGCTACATCAAAATAAAAAAATAAAAAAACATATATAGCACTAGTTTAATTGGTGTATACAAAATTTTACACCAACATTTTGATAAATTATTATTTGTGTTGCTTCTCTCTATAAACTCTTTTAAGTATAAGAACTTAATATGTGCCACTTCAAATAAGATATACCCCTTTCCTATTACTATAAGAACTCTTTGACTAATTTGTTAGTTCTTTTAAATACATTAAACGTTATTATAAATTTTCCATTGAAAATGGATATAGATACAATTTTAATTCATATGAAATACCCTATATAAGGTTCCGCTAAACTTTAGTTATAGGATATGATCAAGTCATTTATTGATACCTAGATCGGCACATTGTGAATCTATTAACACATATGATCCCTCTTGTGTATTTATTTATATTGTACTTTAAAATTTAAATTGTTTACATTTGGCATACATAAGTTCCAATTTATTTAATCAGTTGCCTATTTAATTTTTTAAAATAAACTCAAACATAAAATGATTTCATATGTAAAAAGTTTAGGGTGTGGCGTAATCGGTGTGTTGAACACATTATTTCTAAACTCAACCTAACCATGACTTCACATCTTAAGCATGAAATGTAGCCAATCCTATATACTATATATTTCCATTAACAATATACAAATCCTCATTCCATTTTCCATTATATCAATTAACATAACTAAGTTAATTAACATGGCCAAGTTCCTTATACATACTCAAGTCCTTGCAGCTTTCTTCGCTATCATTCTACTTCTAGCATCAGGCAAGTAACATTAAACCATATACTTATGTGATCATATTTTTCAAAGTAGTAAACATTATTTTGTAACACTTTGAATATTATTAGCATATGTTTAATTTTATTATAAGATCATATTTATATGAATTAATTTTATTAGTATATGTGGCAGCTCATTCTGAATCGGAAGGAGGAAAGGGGCAACCAAAACAGAAACATAAATGTTGGGTGATAAGTAAAACATGGCCTCATGCAAGATGCTTTCATTCTACAATTTGTAGCAGTCATTGCCAGAAAATAGATAATGCAATTTCAGGACAATGTGGTTTCTTTTTCAAGAAGTGTCAATGCAAATTCTGCGATGAATAAAATCAAGACCTAGTGCATCTTAATAAGATTGATTGATTTTCACTCATGTAATTCCCAGCTAGCTAGTACTACATCTTAATAAGATCGATTTCCTCGAATGTCTTAATTAGGGGATCGGATTAACTTTTCAATTAAGTAGTTTAATCTTATAAATAAAGTGTGACCACTTATTTCTCCATAACAAATTTATAGTGTATTTATTGTATGTTCTATGGGATGTGCATGGATAATGCATCACATTTTAATTATAATGTTAACTATGTAGTTCAATATTGTTCTAACACATACCAAACTCTTGAATTTCAAGAGAAAAATCTAACATGAATGATTAGTATTGACAGAGAATGAGACACCGGTCGGTCGGCATATGATACACTTATCCACACTCAAACAAAAATAGTATTTTTAGTGAGCACATGGTATAGTATGGTTGCAATGGTTGACGATGGAGTTAACAACCATGTCCCACGCTCTCCAAGTCCACGCCCAAATTGTGAAACTTGGCCCCCAAAACGACGTCGCCTCACGTAACCTCTCAAAGCTATTCACTTTCGTTGCTCTCTCACCCGCGGGTAACATTAACTATGCTCGTCTTCTTCTCAATTCCAACATCACTCCCTTCAACTCTTACTACTACAACACTCTCATCCGCGCTTATTCTCGGAGCTCCGACCCGACCCATTTCACTCAAGCCTTTTCTCTTTTCATATCCATGCTCCATGGGCCCCACCCGCTTCCAAAACCCGATAATTTCACTTTTCCCTTTATAATCAAGTGCTGCTGCAACCATTTCACACTCAAACAGATCCATGCGTTGGTTTTTAAGATGGGTTTTTGTTCGGATCGGTTTATAATTAACGCTTTGATACATGGGTATTCCGAGTTTGGGGAATTAGGTGTTGCACGTAAGGTGTTTGATGAAATGTCTGACAGAGATGTGGTGTCTTGGACAACCATGATTGATGGGCTTGTTGATGGTGATAGGCCTATTGAGGCGATGGAGTTGTTTGAGGCAATGTTGGAAGGTGGAATTGAGGTGAATGATGTTACCTTGGTGTCGGTTTTGAGAGCGTGTGCAGATGCGGGAGCGTTGAGTTTGGGGAAGAGAGTGCATGGGATTGTGAAGGAGAAGGGGATTGCTTGTAAGGGAAGTAACATTAGCACCGCACTTATTGATATGTATGTGAAAAGCGGGTGTGTTGAGAGTGCGAGGAAGGTGTTTGATGATGTTGTGGATAAGGATGTTTTTGTTTGGACTGCAATGATTTCTGGCCTTGCTAGCCATGGGCGATGCGAGGAAGCTCTTGATTTGTTTAATGACATGGTAGCGTCGGGAGTTAAACCTGATGAGAGGACAATCACTGTGGTTTTATCAGCATGTAGGAATGCTGGTTTCCTTCGTGAGTGTAACATGTTCTTGAATGATGCTGAAAAGCTTTACGGCGTAAAACCGACGATTCAGCATTTTGGTTGCGTCGTGGACCTTCTCGCGAGAGAAGGGCGTTTGAAGGAAGCTGAAGATTTTGTTAGCACAATGCCTATTAAGCCTGATGCAGTGCTTTGGAGGACTCTGATATGGGCATGCAAGGTTCATGGGGATATTGACAGGGCTGAATGTTTCGTGAAGAAACTTGAGCTGCAAGAAAAGAGCGCAGATGATAGTGGAAGTTACATACTCGCTTCAAATGTTTATGCATCCGTAGGGAAGTGGTGTAACAAGGCAGAAGTGAGAGAGTTGATGAATAAAAAGGGACTGATAAAGCCACCAGGGTCTAGTAGGATTGAAGTTGACGGCGTTGTGCATGAATTTGTGATGGGAGATTATAATCACCCCGAGGCAGAGAAAATATATGTGAAACTGGATGAGATTGTAGATAAGATAAGAAAAGAAGGGTATGATCCAAAAGTATCAGAGGTGTTGCTTGAGATAGATTATGAGGAGAAAGCAATTCAATTGCTTCACCATAGTGAGAAACTAGCTCTAGCTTATGGACTTACAAAGACAAGTGAAGGATCCAAAATCAGGATTGTGAAGAACCTAAGATCTTGTGAGGATTGTCATGAGTTTATGAAACTAATATCTAAGATTTTTCAAAGAGATATCATAGTGAGAGACAGAATTCGTTTCCATCATTTCAAAAATGGTGCCTGCTCTTGCAAAGATTACTGGTAACACCACCATTGGTATCAAAATTATATTGTTTAGTGTAGAAGATTGGTTCATTTTGCTACTTGGCTAAATGCATTAAGATGAATGTATTGTTAGGCATTTGGATATTCTCAATTGTTTTTTTTATGTAAGTGTTCAAGTATAGGAAAGATATGGAAACAAATTTTTTCTTAATGGACCCAATTAAGATTTGTGACACCTCTTACATAATATTATGCTAGAGAGGTTAAATAGTTCTAGGCTTGTAATGAAGAAACATACATTAGGGTCATGTGAGTCAGGTCCAATCATAATATAATAATATTAGCAATCTTAACTCTCTTATTTTTATATGTATCTGCATCTAAAAGACAACAAAAATTATCATACATTGATTATCAAAAAACTACATTCTAATCTTGGTAGTACACTCATTCTCTTCCAACCCCATAATTATAAAGTATAACCACTACTACAAAATTACACTGACTTTTCTATTTATCAAGAATGAAAAATTGAAATGTTAAGTTGGGCGTTCTCATCATCTTGTTAATTTTTTTGTAAGTTATACAAATAATAGAAATCTAGTTGGAGTCACCATTCTTGTAGTTAAGCCTAGTATTGCATGTGTGGGGAATCTTATTAGTTTTATTTTAACTAATAAACAAAGAATATGGTCAATTATTTTTCCCTATAATTGCAATCTAAGTCTATTTATGCTTCTATAAATAAATAAATATCCAACTTGAAAATATGGACAAAATAAGGAAACATGTATTAACTTTTTACCTTACTATAAACGTGAGAGTATAGATAAAAAGAAGAATTATTATCTGATTGGAACATTCTTGTATAAGAATTTTGATATTCCCCCACATAAAAAATGGCACTATAGAGCATCATAAAAAGATATAATACAATATTTTTTGCTTTCATCTAATGACCACAAACCGTCCATTCTTTTAAGTATTTTCTTTTGCAAACTGGGAATTATTCTTTCTTCATTAGTGTTCCAATAGTTAACATAAATGTGGTTTTTTTTGTTTCTCACATGTATCATTTGTCCGAATTGGAAAATTCTACAGGTATATGGGGCTAACTCTTCCAGCAAATATTTTTTTTCATTCACAAAACTCGAACCCAAAATCTTACTAAGGAGAATTAAACATATACCACTTGAACCAACCGTTAATCCATATGAAAAGTGGTTGAAAACACAAGATTTATTCCTTAGTGTACAAATTAAAATTGCAGAAAAGTTAATCACGGTTCACGGGTCCTGTTAGTAAGGAATCTGTAATCCATCACTGAATTTGATGGTTTATTATTTATTGTGGTGAAATAAGAAGAACCCCCTCAATCAAAATTTCACTAGAAACGTTTCATTGTAGAACAAATAAATATTGGTAAATAGTGAAATAGAAGCCATCATCATCTTCATACCTTTCACTATAGTTTAAATAAAAATGAATTTATAAGTACAAGTTGGCCCTACTTGCCTTTTCTTTTCGAAGCATTAACTCCAATGTCTAGGAAAATAAAGCAAAACTCTGTACAAAGCTTAAGGTAAGAAAACAACTTAAGTTATTAGTGCTTAAGTTGTACTGTAAAAGGAGCATTTCACCTTGTACATTTTATTTTATTTTCTGTCTGCTGCATAGATTCCTGAACCAATTTTGCACCAAAGTACTCCAGTAAGATTCATTAGTGGTTTAATCAATTTACAATGTTTCACATAAATTTCTTATAAATTACTTTAAACTAAGTTTTAGTATATGCTCCACGTGACTAAACCACATGGTTGATGTCACATATTATTAACTTAATAAGATTCAAGTAAAAGTTAGCAGCAACATATGCAAACAATGACTTCAATTTACCAGAAGTGTTGGTTCAAGTGGTAAATATTTGATTTCCTTTAAGTAAAGTTTCGGGTTCGAGTCCAGTGAATAAAAAAAATACCTACTGAAAGAGTTTAACCCCACATATCTGTGGATATTTCTTACTCGGATGAGAATGTTTCGAGTGCGAGATACACGTAAAAAACAAAAAAAAAATGACTTGAATTCCATGTCTGAAGATACTTAACTGCTCTACAAACTTTGTTCCCAGCACGTGGAATTGGTGTTCTATCAAACATCATGAGCCACTCATCTTTGTTATTTACCAAAACAAATCTCTTCATATCTTTTCCAAGAACTTGGTGTAACAGCTTTACTAAAAGCTGCAACCTTTACTTTGATTTTCTTAGTGGTTGGGTTAGCCTTCTTATTAAACTGATTTTTGTGTTTCCTAAGACACATCAAATTGAAAACGAATCATTGTTGCATGTGCCTGAAATGTCAGCCATTACTTTATGGTTCTCCATTGGAGATACTGTGTTATGACTTATGATTTTATAAGTTAATCAACTAGGTTAGTAGTTAAAGAGAATATTTAAAAAAGCTTCTAGCTTATAAAGCTTGATTTCATAAGTCCATTGCAACTAATTTGTGACCTATAAGCTAGTTTAAAGTGTATAAGTTTAATTCGGTAATTACAAACCAAATCCATATAAATAGATTTATTTAGATTGATTAGGTTGTTATTATCCTAAAATCAAATCTGAAGGTGATATGTAAATACAAATTTGTTATTACATGTCAAAAGCTGAAAGCTCGTAAGTTACTTGATTGCAAGGAAACAGTTTAGTAAGATTAGATGATAAGCTAGCTAATATGTATAAAATGACATATAACACTAGCCATAAACCACCTCAAGCAACTAATTAAATATGAACTTATAAGTTTGTTGCTTATTAAAGTAATGGTAATAATTACCTTATATTTTGTCAAATAAACTAGTTGACTAATTTATTAGACATAAGTTTTGGGCTGATACATCTTCATCTTTAGCCTAACTTTTGAGTTAGTTATGCCAAATAGAACCATAATAACTTCTTATATCACAATAACACACTAGTAATGCATGATTTTAGTTTTATATTTTCATTTTAGGGAACTTTTTTCTTAACTACAAAGCTATTATTATGAGGAGAAAAGTAGTTGAGGTGCTATGGCCAACTCTCCTTTGGAGCTGTCATTTTCTTTTGAGGGTCACTTTTGGACTTTACCTTCAATTAAGATGCGTATCTCTAGGGGTTACATTATATGAGGCCACTCTAGTCTCTAGACAAACCCAATTTACATATTTCTAGAATAATCTCATTCAATCTATGTAAGTTACTTAGTAATGCATCACAGCTTCAATTGTTTACTAATACCAATTCTTCATCCAAAATATCAAAAACTTAAATCAATTAGTCATGGAAATTTGATTATGCATATTTGCTCTGCCTTTTCATTCGGATAAAGATTACTTATTTTCAGTGGTGTCATATTCTCTGTCTCAAACTAATTAACATATTAATAACAAGAAATTTCTAAAAACAAAAGATAATAAAAAATAACATTATAATTGGTTGGAGAAAATGAATAAAATACTGCTTGAGATATGTGATATTTGTTCCATTTTCATTCATTAGGTATCAATTATTAAAATGAAAGCTCAATAAGCCTAATTTCTAGCTTGTTAGCATATCAATAAAAAAATTATTTTCATTAAAAATCAGTTTTATAACCAGTATGGTTCAATTGAAAATTAGTCAATATAACTAGTTTCGCCTGGTTTTAGCTTGTATAATTGCATGACCGGTAATCCAGTATAATTATTATATCGTATCGGTATTGAGAATGATTTATTGGTTGAAATTCAACATAAATAATATAGATTGATAATTGAACACTAAAGGGTCCATTTACAGAAGCAGTACCCCAACAAGCATACACTCTTGATGATTATAATACAACATTCATGATTGTTCTTTGTCATCACTATCTACCAGTGATTACAATTACCCAACAGACTCAAACCTTGTAGAAATCAACAATACCACTCATTCATTCATTCATTCATATCTCAAACTAAAATCACAATAGTTGATTTCTTAATCAGAATAGTCATAAATATGCACTTCACTTTCTAAAGTACACTTCAGGAGTTGGATTCAAAGATCACTACACTGCACCAAATCCATAATCTCAATACTGCAACATGGCTTCAGCAGAAGCAATGATAGGCTGATTCATATAACTCACATTGAAAGGGTTGAAGATATTATCCAATGCAGGGTCAATAAAAGTCCTTGAAGCAAAATCCACATCTTCAAAAACTCCATTGGTGGCATTAAAGAAATCAATAATATGATTCAAGGAGTGAAGTCTATGGCTTAGTTCAGCCACTTGAGCCTTGAGCACAGAGTTTTGAGCCTCAAGGATGAAATAACGTTGAGTAGTGTGGTTAAGAGTTGTGAGTAATTGATGATTTTGGTTGGTAAGTTGAGCCATTTTTGCAGACAAATCATGAAAATGCTTCACTTTCTTCATCCTAGATCTCCTTGCAGATTCACGGTTAGATATCATTCTCTTCCTCTTTCTCTCATCCATCACAACCTTCAACTCCTCATCACAACCCAATGATATTCCACTTCCACAAAAACCCATCAATATTATATAATAATAAAACGTTAGAATAATAAAAAAAACAAGATTTATATATTGTTAAGGTGGCAGGACCCAGATACTAACTACAAAAGAAAGAAGAAGAAGAAGAAGAAAAAAAAGAAAAAGATAGTGGTAAGTAGTATTATTATGAAACGTAGTAGAGCCAGTAAAGGAAGGTAACAGAAAAAGATTGAACAAGATGAGTCCTGCGATGCTTAATAGTAGAATTGATCATAAAACCACACAAGTAGATTTCACTTAGTATTGGATACATCAATCTCAAACATCAATAACAATATTATTATGTTGAGCATTTAAGGTTAATTTTGATGGTTGTGGAGAAAGAAATGAAGGACATAAACTATTGCAACAAAAATGATGAAAATGAAGAAGAAGAAAAACAAAAGTGGAAGGGAGTGTATGTGTTATTCTAGTAGGGAATTTATAGAACCAAAAAGGCTAACAAGTTTATCAAAATTAATATTTTTTCTTATTATTGAAATTAAAAAGATGTAATGATACTTGCTCTTTTTCCCTTTTTCTACTTTTTTCCGCAGAAAAAGATTAATATTATATTCTTATGTATGATGTGTTTGTAAATATTTTAATACATGTAACAATATGATAATGTTACTTTTAAATTAGTTATTAATAAGTCAAATATAATATTGTTTAATGTCATATATTACATTTTATATGTATAAGATAATTTGTAGGTTGATTTCATAAGATATATTATTTTTCTAAAGAAAATGAGGTTATGGCAAACCCTGATTAAGAGTTCAATTCTATTGTATAAATTTCAATAATATGTTTTAGAAGAGATTAACTTTTTCAGAACCAACTAGAAAAACCATTCAAAGAGAGGAAATGGAAAAAATGAGAAAATGTGGTTATATTTTTTTATTTGAAAGAAGAGAAGACAAGAGATTGAGATTGGAGGAAGAGAGACACTGTTGAGGTTGAAGGCTAACTACCCCAATGTCCATTTAGAGTTCCACAAAAACTTATATTTAGATATATACAACATATTATATTTATATGTGTATTTATATTTTTTTGATAATATTATTTAGGAGTAAATTTTAATTAGAATTAAAAATTTAATATATTGTATATGAAAATTTTATTAATTATATATATATATAGATATATCTTCACACAAGTTTTTTTTCCGGCTTAAAACCAATAAAGGCAATTTATATTCCACCTAGACATACAAACTTTACACACCTCTATAATTTGCTTTAACAAAAGTCTCCTCGTATATGAATTAATTGTGGTGTCAATTGGTAGTTTAATTATATATAAAAAATTGGCAACTTAAATGATCATGTTTGATGAACATGCCAAAGAAGATGTGATTTTTGTTTTGTGTTTTATATATTATTCTATAAATAAAACATGAAAATGAGTAAAATGTAGAATATTTTGATTTCATGGATGAAATAAAAAATGATATTTTATTCTATCATGTTGTATGATGCTTGTTTAGCATCAAATACTATTCAAATGTTTGTTTGATTCGCAAGAGAATACAAGAGTGGAGAGACAACACAAGAGTGGGTGTTAAATACAGGACAAAACCTACAAAATTTATTCAATAAACCATTATATAAGTTTTTTTCCCAATTCACGACCAAATATAAACCGTGAAAAATGATTCCTTCCCCTCTCTTTCCTCCAATTTCCCATCATCCCTAGTGGCTACCTATCAATACCACTATTTCACTGATTATAATTATGGTTGTGGTTATTGTAATTGTGGTTATTGCAGTTGTTACAATGTAAATTGCATATGTGAATTATTTTATGATTAAAAAAACATTTTTGAATTCGTGCGATCTAATATAACTTGATGTAGCCTAAATACAGTTTATGTGACTGCATCACTGTGATTCTTCGTCACCCCATAAATATGGTGTGATAATGTTGTAATAGTCACCACAACTACAATATTGTCATCATATGATATGATACAATCTGCAACTTAAATCATTATTTACTCAACCACAAATGACATCTTCCATCATAATTGTAACTCTTATCACTAACCAAAAATTATATATTATAATTCTAAAGTAAGGGTAAATTTATTATGTAAATATTTTGTATATATCATCATTTTATGATAAGTTATTTGTTGACTCTACAAACTCTTAATTATTTTGCCTTTTTATATTGTTAAATATATTTGGATTGATAGAGTATTATTTTATCTAGGATTTAGTTAGTTTTATCTATCTTGTTAATTATTAATGAGATTATTATTATTATCTTATCGCTTGTAACAACATTTGCCAATAAATAAATTACTTGAATCGACTCATATTCGAGTTTGACCAATCTTTATTATTCTTAAATTTATTACATGATATCAAAGCATTTTCATACTCGATGACCTGTCCAGTCACTATTTCTCTATTGAGATACCAATAATTCAGAACTTCGATTAGTCATTTCCTTTATTATGTCATCTTCGCGTTATTATATATTCATTCATTTTTTCAACCTCCCAATTTCATATTACATGACGATTCATTTCCTCCTTATTTATATATGGTAATCTACATATCGATGGACATTCTTGGAGTATATTTTTTTATTATTAACAAATTATGTTAGTAGTTATTTTTCCATCAGTGATATTTCGATAATGATTACATCACTATGTCATGTTCTTAATGGCGTTTATTTTAGTGATGCATTTTATCCAATTGAAGAATCATGTCAATACTAACTTGTTTTCCCATCAACAATCACACCAGTCATACCTTTTTATTATAAATGATATTATATTAGTTGTGATTGTCTTTCACATTGACAATCATTACACTATGATTTATATATGCATCAGTTCATGATATTTTTTAACAATTTTTATGGAGTCAATATAATTATTTGGTTATTTTTATTTTGAAATGAATTATTTGTAATAAAGTTTACTTAGATTTAACTTAAGTTAGTGTTTTAGATATATTTGAATTGATAGAACATTATTTGATCTTGGATTTAGTTAACTTTATTTATCTTGTCAGTTCTTAATGAGAGTGTTATTATTTTATTATTTATAATAAATTTTGCCTATATAATAAATTAATTGGACTAACTCATATTCGAGTTTGAATAATATTTATCATTCTTAAATTACTATATATATATATATATATAATCATTTGAATTTTGACTTTGAAATTATTTTATCATTTCTCAATATTTATTACATCCAACAACTTATAAAATAATACACTTTTTACATGTAATAATTGTATATTATTTAAAATTATTTTTCTATATTTACTAATAGTAACTCTTAATAGTTAGTAAATGAATTTGCGTCAATGTTATCAAAATATTATTATTTTTCCTAATTATCTACGTAGTTCCGATGAATGGTTTAGGTATTATTTATTTTTGTTTTGATTCATTTTAAAGTTGATAGATTTTTTTAATGTTATTGAGATATTAAGATTTAAGACCATTACCTATTTTATTATTCAAAAATAACTATTACAAATATTATTCTTTCACATTGTCATTTGGATTTTGACTTTGACATTTGGAGAATAATTTTCTCATTTATCAATATTTATATTGTTTTTATTTTTACATCTACGTATTATTTTTTTTCAAAATAGTGCATGGGCCAAAAGTAATAATTGTTGGATTTTCTTAACTTCAACACGAGGCTTAAGGTAATCCCAAAAAAATGTATATTTGAATTCAAAAACTTATGTATCTAATACTTTAAGACATGGTGAAATAATTTCTCAACAATTTTTACTATTTTTCAATTTGTATCCTTAATTAGGGCTTTGGTTAGAAAACCATAATAATTTTATGATGGTAATGTTAGCTTTTTAGAGAGAGAGAGAGAGAGAGAGAAAGGTAGCCATAGAAAAATGGGTGCACGACATAGATTTGTTGTAGGATTTTGTGGGGCACTTTAAAGGAATGAAAGCGATATCCAACCATTGATAGAAGGTGGTTGAGTCTAAAGTCTTAACAATCAAAACTTACTATGAGTTTAATTTTTTGGTAAAAAAAATGTCTATGATTTTTAGTGAGTATCCCGAATCAAACATGTGGTAAAAAGGGTCGATAAGTCGATTTAGCTACTTGCTCATATTTTTCTCAAAATTATGGAGATTTTGATTGAAGAGGATGCATCTTCATGATTTAGTGATTAGGGTGATTTTATTAAATTTGGGTCATTAGATAAAGATCTAACAACTAGAACTATTTTATTGAAATGAAAATTTGGGTCATTGCCTAACAATCTAAATTGGTAAAGTCATATGATCTAACCCCTCTAAAGCACATGCACACAAAAATTGAAGAAAAAATATGACTAATTAATATGAATGGAAATTAACCCTATTTTATATCCCCATTTGTGTGTTCATATAATTAGAAAGAACCACTTAATTAGAAGAAAAATTATAAAAATATAAACTAACATTTTATATCATTAGTTAATATTTGATTGGTTAGGTATAAGCAAACATGTTTTTTTATATGAAATCTTTGTTAGAATAATATGTAGTTTTATATATTTCCTTTGATGAGGCAAGAGTTTTGGGTCGTGATAAATGGGCAAGGATAGGAGCTGAACTTTAGTACTAGATTGAGTAGATTCAAACATTCTCTTAATAAGGCGTTAGTCCAGTGATATAAGGTCTTACCGAGAATTCGATTCTTGAGAGTCACATTTGTTAGGAGGGACAACTACGAATGCCGAAGTTTCTCACCAAAAAATGTGAAGAATAGTACCCAAAAAAACATTCTCTCCAAAACAACATTGTTGATGCCTTTAGGTAATCCTCCATTACTTTTTATGGCTTTAAGTCCAATAAATTGCAAAACACTCATAAGATTTTTGTTCAACAAAACCCTCCCTAGTTTTATACAATATAAATATATATACATACACAATTTTGAAGGAAGGGCACAATTTATTTTGAACACAAGTTTTGAAACAAATAGTGGATATATAAAGCAAACAGATAAATAGAATAGGCAACCAATGGGGTTGATGAATAAACAACAGAAACTTCACATTCTCTCTTTGAGGTCACACACCAATAACAATCAACACCTACCAGTGGAAGCGAAACTGCAATGCAAAATCCAAAAATATATGTTAATAAAACCACTCCATATATACAAGATTCTCATATAAATGCAAGGTAGGTATATATTAATATATAACATACCAACTTCTTTTTCTTCTTCTTTTTCTTTTCAATTTGGTCTTCCAGCTCCACTTGTTTTGCAAGGGCATCATCAAGTGCCTAAACCCAAATATAAAAGAATTACAACTATGTTATCAAGTTCTTAAACATGTTTGTAGGACACTTGAAGCTAGCTATTTTAACAATAATTCCAGAAACCCTAAAGAATGATAATAATATATACCTTTTTGGTTGCAACCAAATTTTGTTCTAGGGCTTTGACCCTGCATAAAGCATTATTCAACAGTTCCTCCTTTTCAGGTGGCATAACAGGTTTCATGCTGAGAATAGCCACTTTCTCTTCAAGTTCAGCCATACGCTTCATCATGGTCATGTGATCATCGTTTGTAATGGTTGGAATAGGAGGTGCTTTCAGCATAGTGTCATTATAATATACTGAGTTACTGTATAGTGTTGCTTCTGTTATTTTACTTGGCATTGTCCTTGTCATGCGGATCATGGTTATAACTCCCATAACAATGGCCATTATTCCTCCAACAAATTGTTTGCTAAACCCATCAGAAGTGTTGCTTACTTTGTTACAAAATACAAAAATTATTTAGAATTTTGAACAAAGACATATTAACATGTATAACTTGCTTGTCAGTGACGAAAAGTAATATTTGAAAACAAAGCTACCACATTTTACACGTTTTACACATTTAACACATGTTAAATTGTTTTACAACATGTGTTTATTAGTTTGTTAGCCAGCTGTTAGTTAGGTAAGTTTGTCACCTATTCATGTACTATAAATAAGGCTTCTCATGCCTTGATCAAAGAATGAGAAATATCATAATATTCATTTTACGCTTTTGCTTCGCAACAAGCAAAAGACATATAGCACTACCAAATACCTTGAGAAACTGAGTATTTAGCATTTGCTACTGATTTATTCCAAGATGAATCCACTGACTTGTCTATAAAGTCACCATACTGATAAACACCACATTGCTTTGCCTGCAATGCAACAATTTTGAATTATAGAAACATAAGAAATTAACATGAGGCCAAAAAAATTGTTATACATTCATGGAATAATGAAACGTGCTATGGTTTTGCTTTTGATAAGAATAATTGATTGAAGCCAAAGAAACTTACTTCTGGAACAACAAAGGATTTTGGTTGCTCCATGTTTGATGGTAAACATTGCACAGCATGTGCCTTTGGAACTGATTCTTTGCATCCCTTCATATTGTAAGGCAAAACAAAACAAGGATACTAAGTCATCAAATTTTTCTTGCATTCTGAAATGTCCAAAAGTATGAAACTGATTACTACCTTTTGATATTGTGTTTCATCTTCTGTGATTGTTTTCTCATTAAGCTCTGATGATGTTTTTCTCTTAGCTTTTCCCTTTCCATTTTTAACCATCTAAATCATTCAAAGGAATAATAATTTACTAAATTATAATTTTCCCCTTGATATATTAGATGACTAAAGAAATTGATCTTGAGAAATAAATTACATTCACGATCTCTGGGTCATTCCATGGTCCCTTATCAGAAACCATACACCCTCCTTTATCTGCGCAAGTACAAGTACCACCCAAGAATTCTGGAAGTTCACTGGTAAATAAGAAAGAAACATGATGTGTTATTTACTTAGTCTTAATGATGAGTAGTGTTATGTATTGCCACATTGGAACAACATAAAAGAGTTCACATTACTCAATTCTACATTATGTCAGAACATGACCTTAGATAGCCTAAATTTCTATCGTGAGTATTTTTTTGTACTACCAAAGGTATTTCCTCGCCTTTTTTGGGTAAGGAACTAATCCTTTCGGGATTCGTGGCTACCCCTTCCAATAAGTATTGCTTCCAGGAATAGAACGCTCAACCTTGGGGGATCCAGTGAGGCCTTACACCACTAGACGAATGTCTTGTTGGTTATCGTATGTAACAGGATATTTCAATCAAAAAGGAGAAAATCAAACCTGGCATCAATGATTTCTAGCAACTTGCTCTGGTATTTGTTACCTAGGACCTGGTCATTAAATCATTGTTCAGTGTCCCTACTTAACTAAACTCAACCATAATTCAAATAGTAAGTAGATTAAAGTGCTTACATGGATCTTTGAGGTGGTCTTAGGATCAAGGAATGACTTAATAGTATTCCATAGAAGCCTAAATCCAGAACCAGCATTGATGATGAACATACGATTAAGGGACTATATGGAAAGGAAATTTTCATTAGGACAAATTCAGAAGACCATTTAAGCTAGAGTATAGTGAGGGAACAAAACTTATAGAGTTATATAAATCATTACCTCAGGATAATTGTCACCATCAATCTTCTGAAGGCGTTGGAGGAGATCCCTTGCAGTTTTGTTCATACTTTTAAGACCCTGAGCAAAGATTAGTAGTCAGAAAATTTGTGAAACATATGTTAAGGTTTCATCTCAAAACCAATTGGTAATGAGAAGAGTATCCGAACATGTATTTAAACTATTCCCAAGACAATGAGGTAGGCGATGTAAGACTTAGTTTCCAACAGTTTGGCGCATAACAATAGATATGATATACACATTCACGACAATAGTAGAATTTTATGCTCACCACTCCTTGCACATCCAAAATAGTTGTGCTTTGATCAATGTGCTTCTTTGCAGCAATTGAACATGCAGGCAACTTAACATTGATTGTTCTCTCAAACTCCTTAACATGGTACTTGAGATAACGTTCCATACTTGTTACTTGTAGAAGCTTGTTAGAATCAACCTGACCTAACTTTTCAAGGTACACAGGTCTTCCATCTTTATCAACTCCATGGTGCCCTTGTGGGTAATATTTACGAACTTCGTCAATTTCATTGAACTCGAAATCCTTAACAAAACAGAAAAGTTTATGATTAGATGCATGAAGAAAATTAAGCTATACATAAGAACATACATAACATATGAAGAGTGATTTTTCTTTTCCTCACAGCAATACCTCCATGATAGTATCAGCACCAAATTCATTCCTCCATTTAAGCATATCTGACCACATTTGCTTTGTTTTCTCAATGTCAAACTTCCTAGCTTTCAAGAATCTGGATCATGGTATATATATTGAGATCATAGGGCAATTAGAAATTCTCAATTAAGGCATCAAATCAAATGAAAGGACTCATGTTTCAGCTATAAGTAAATAAAGGATCTTGCTGACTATAGCCCTTAACTCTAAGGGAAAAAGTACTTTTCAATCTATCAAATCTAACAAAAAAACTTAGTTTTGTAGGGCACTGATTAGCATTCTCTTTAAATAAATAAATGAATATAAGAAACAATGTAACAAGCACATACCTTAGCATCAAATGATGATCATCATGTTTTGAGGGTAATAGTTCTTCCAAGATAAGAGTTTGGCGAAAAGCATCAACTGCAATCAACTCTTCTGTATCAATATCATCCTCAATAGAAATAGACATGACCCTGCTATGCCTTCTCCCCTTCTTTGCAAATGAATGTTTGAACTTATTTGAGGCACTGAAAGCCATCTTCTTAAATGACCCAATCTTTTTCTTCTTTTCATCCTCAGAATGATCACTCATTATATCATGACCTATGTTTACATGAACAACAATAGTTTTTCAAAAAATTTAACAACATATTTGATAGGTAGAAATTAAAGAAATTCACACTGTGAACATCTTCAACCTGCTACTTTTGTGTCTTAGTGCATGGATATAACCTATAACTAAGTGAAGAAATTAAAAACCCTAGGAATATATATGAAATTTCAACTAATTAGGCTTACCAAGCTTCGTTGGTCGATCAATTAGTCCTGGCATAGTGTCACACATGATGAATTATATTGAATCTTGTAAGCTTACTTAAATATGCACAAAGCTTTGTGGCAGAAGATAATCAAAATGCCTTCATGTATGTACCTACACATTTCAGCCATGAACAACAAAGCTTAATTAACAAATGCTTCATGTACTGAAATAATCAACCATAATTTATATTAATTTAACTTGCATTGAAAAATCAGAAGATAATTAATTGCAGAAACGTTACAAAGTAACTATAGGTTGTTGATGGATCAAATATCCATAAGTAATGAAGAGGGAGATAGAATCATAAGAAGGAAGATGATAATACCTTGCTACTAAAAAATGTAGGGGTTAGAAAACAAAGAGAAAAGTGCAAATATATCATTGGAATAAATCTCTATAATTGAGGACATGATGAGAAGCCAAGTTGGCATAACATCATACAATTTTAGACTTTGCTATTTTTAATTTATTTAAATGTGATTTGGCATTGACCAAGTCTGCATTACATTACTCTCTCTTTTTTTTAATATTGTTCAAAATTTTATCTCAAATCTTATATCATATTAATAAAAATTTACATATTAAGTAAATATATTAAAAATTAATTTTTTTATTTTTGTTTTATTATTATTATTACGATACAAAATTTAAGACAACAAATCATTATTCCTCTTTTTTTCTCCTTAGTTGCTCTGATATGAATGTAAATAGATTGGATTTATCATCGGGCGTTGGTTCAAGTGGTACATGTTTAATTCTCCTTAAGCAAGAATCCGGGTTCGAGTCTTGTAGATGGAAAAAATGCCCATTGGAAGAGTTATCATCGGGCGTTGGTTCAAGTGATACATGTTTGATTACCTCTAGTGTGAGGATACATGTGAGAAACTAAAAAAAATAGATTGGATTTGGTTTTGCAAAAATGCAAACCACTCCCCTTCATTCACAATCTCACCTAACCTTACCAACTATGTTATATTTCCTCTTACCTTAAGTGACCTAGTGGCACACATTTATTTTTTCACGGTTGACATTTAGCTTCTACAAATATAACATTGGCCATAATTTTATTTAAAGAAGATGCGATTAAAATATGAATTTTAATGAAAAAAGTAAAACAGGTGCCTGGTATATTGATTTATTTAAATGAATTTGACTGTGTATACTTTAAATATGAATTTTTAATTAGAGTAAGCAAGGAAATTGTTGGCATCTAATCTTGTGGAGCCAATTATTTTTATATATCCTAAAAACAGTATCAAAAAAGTGAAAATAATAAAAAATTAAGATTTATGCTTTAATTTATGAGGGGTAAAGCTTTTATAAAAATAGAAAAATATGAATAATTACTACTTTTAAGATTATTTTGTGGAATTGGAAGTCATATCAAAATATTAATAGATGGAAAATAAATATGAAATGATTTTTCAATTATATTATGAAACAAGTGGTCAATAAAATAAATTTGGATAAGACAATATAAATAGATAGTGTTTTATTATCTCCTTTAAATTTGGTATTGTATAGTTTATGGATACAAGTTTATTATTAGCTAATATGTCACAGGAAGTATAAACTTCATCTTATGAATCATGGCTATATAAAAATGAAAATAATTGAATATTATTAAGCAATTAATATGTAACAACTATGTATTACACAAATATAAAATTTCATAAACAAAATTAAAGATAAGAGTACAAGAATATTATTTTTTCAAACATTAACTCAATAGTTTTTCCAATATTTATTTCCAATATGTTGCACTATTGTCTTTATTTAAATTCATCCACCAATAAGATGTTATTATATAATTTTATGTCATTGGAATATTAGGAAAAATATGGAGAAAAAGTAAAGGAGAAAAGATATAGAAATGCATTAGGCATATTAACACAATTTCAATGCGGAAACAATAATACATTCTGTTAAAAGTACTTGGCATATTATTGAGTCAATCACATTACCCCATTTAAAAGATATATAGAATTCATACTCTAATATTTTGGTATGATCCTTCTTTATTAGCGCCCAATTTCAATCAAGGACATAGTTATTGGATCGACATGAAATAAAAAACATATTTATTAACCCAAAATGTCAATTTAATCCATGATATTTTTAACGGACATGGTAGGCTTCTCGTTGATATTATTATCTGAATTAGATTTTAGTTTTCCATTTAACTTAAAAAATATAATATTAAGTTATTTGGATTAATGTGTTATTATATATTATCTTATTATTAATTTAATGATATAATGTTTTTATTAAAATATATATTTTCATATTGTGACACCTCTATTTATAATGAGTTATTTTTGTCATCAAATAACGGGACACCTTATTGTCGACATTTTATTATATTTTTACAACTTTTAGATGACTAATAATATTAGTGAGACATTTTCACACATTATAAAAGTAGAAGAAAAAATGTATGTACTTACCGTATATGAGTTTAATATAATGTCATTAATTATTCACCATTATATTTTTTATTATTGACTCTTTAAAAATGTAATAATCAAACTAAATAATGCATGTAGTAATTATGTATAAATTTATACTCTAACAATACATAAATATTGCATTCATAAAACTAACGTTATAAACATTTATGACCTAACTTTATAAACCATAGATAACTAATGTTAATGAGACATTTTTTTACATGTTATATTAGTAAGAATATAATTGATTCTCAATATTTTATAATGTTGTATTATTTTTATAGCCCAATATTACATTATATTTTTACTTGCATGATATATTATTTTGATTGATTTTTATGGTGACTGTTTCATCCACATATTTTTTCTCTTTCTTTCAATCTTCTGTCTTTTACATCATCATATTTCTTTCTCCAATTTCATCAAATTTCGTACTCAAACATACTTCAACTTTCTCACTCATGAGATTTTCTAACATTTTTCCTTCGATCACGCATTTTACTATTTATCACAACTTAACAGTTTATCTACATTCTTCACAACTTCTTCATGTTTAACTTCACACGTGTAATTTTTTTACCGGATGATTTACAAGTAAGACTTTTTTAAAATTTAATTTTTGTCACAAGTTAACATTTCATCTGCATTCTCACAACTTCTCCATCTTTGATTTTTCATTTGTACTTTTTTCACAAGCTGAAGAACTCACGACTAATCTAGTTCGGGTTCTGGCTTTCGCATGTGGTGTTTGTGTAATGACAAATTTGACGTAGATTCGTCATGTTTCCATTGCTACCCTTCACCCATTTATTTTATTTTTTGTAACAAGTTAACATTTGTCTACCTTTATCATAACTTCTCAATATTTAATTTTACACACTGCGAAATTTTGGTACATAAATAAATATGAGTTTGTAATGAAAAGTATTGACATGACTATTGTACATTTAATATAGTTAAAGGTACACGTAGGAATAATATATTATGGTTTTTGTGTGTCTAATTATATTTTTTGATGTGTGTAGTATTTACTTTTATTTAATAGATAAAATGCAACATATATGATGTAGCTTGATGAGTTGAAGTATTCACAGATTTAGCTGGCTGATATAACTGGCAGCATAGCAAACACAATGTGGTGGTCCACTAAGCCATCAAAATATATATATA